>NC_085024.1:17139249-17509747 GCF_963692335.1 Osmerus eperlanus
GTGGTGGAGTGTCCTGTCAACTGTCAGATGTCTGAGTGGTCGGCCTGGTCAGTGTGTTCCCAGATGTGTGGACTGGAAGGTATGCAAAAGACCACTTACAATCACCACTTATAATTATCACTTGCAATCACATGCACAGAGATCCTAAAATATGTACAAGTACAGTACACTCATACACACACACAAACACAGACCTATTACCATATATCACAAAATGGACCCCTATTATAGGCACCCTGTAATACATGAATACAAAATATAAGCACCGATCCATTAGCAATGGCGCATCCGTTCACACTGAATCTCACATATAATGTCTTACCAATCTGTTGAGTTGATGTTATTGCATAAAGTGAAATACTAAATATTTGGGCTAGTTAGTTTTTTGCTAATACGGCAACTTGAACTGTAAAAGCTTGGTATTGGAACAACCTTTTTGCCTCACTAGAGTTAGGTCTATAGTTACCTTTTAAAATGACCTTTTTATATTCTGTAGAGTATTTTCCTTACAGCTTATATATCATTCAAGTCCACATTACCAACAATTGGCTCTCCTGCCTGCCCCCTCAAGATAAAATAACCTCACACGATTAGAAACACATCACTCTCGCCTTGGATGGGAAGACTCTGAAAAAAGAGACAGAGGTTTATTGAAGTGGGAGAGATTGCATCATGGCCTCGAAAGTGGCTGGTGATGGAACAGCGACAACCTCTCCTGTGCCCTGTTTGTTGTTGCACAGGATCAGACAATTGATTGTGTCCCATTATATCTGTCTGCTCAGAGCCTGTGGGAGGCCCATTGAAGTAATCGCTGTGTTGCACTGGAGGCTGGATCACAGGGAATAAGATAGAGAGAGTATAAGAATGGTTAAAGCAGCCATGAGGATCCTTATTTGATCTGTGGGGGAGGTTTCTTCTTGGGAGAATAGCATGTAAGTTAGAGTGTGTCTGTGTGTGTGTGTTGGGGCTGATTGGCATAATATATTAGCATGTTACCCAAAATGGTGAAGAGATTTCTGTCTATGAGTAATTAACAAATTATTACTGTTGGTATTTTGAAAGCATGCTGTCTAGTTTAAAAGTTGGAGCTCAGTTCGATTTTATTTTATTTATTTTTTATCAGTGCTGTAGAAAATGACAGTTGTTAGCATACTGTGTGTTTAGAAGTGAAGAAATCTCATTTTGCTTGTGGAAGAGTGGGATTTATCAACATAGTCAGAGGACAGAATAGCGTGGAAGGCCATCTTGAAGAACTCTATGGCTAAAACAAATGCAACCACGCACACATACACAAACACAGCAATGTTTTGAATATTCTGTTGGGTTTTTCTGTTATGATAACAATATACTAATAGAAACCTAAATATTTTCAAAAGAAGTCAGAGGCATTATGGAGTTGTGTTTTTCCAGATAGACATCACCACTTTACATAAATATGTGGACTACCCTATCAAAATTGTTAGGGGTGCTTAGTGATATTTGAACAAGCAATACAGTATGAGACATGAAAAAACAGTTAATTTTTGCTTTATCAGATGTTAACTGTTGTTACTGCCAAAGATCATGCAACAGTAAGGCCTAACTCTTTCAAACCCCATTTATATCAGTTGTCTAGATTGGCTTATGTTGCTTACAATTCCAGGAAAAGAGTAAACCTAAACATATGTCATATATCAGAGTGTCCCTTGTTGACGATGTCACATCCTGTGTGCGCTGCAGGTAGGATGTGGCGGAGGCGCATCGTGGTGCAGGCGTCCCAGGGGGACGGACGCCCCTGCCCCACTCAGATGGAGCATTGGAAACCCTGTCCAGTCAGACCTTGCTATCGCTGGGAGTACAGCCCCTGGTCCGAATGCAGAGTGGAGGTACAGCAAATGTTTAAAATTGCTTTTATCATCAAAGGGTATGTATACCCTTTGAATAACTTTTTTCCAATCTTGGTTCTGTTCTTAAACCTTCTATGTGGACATTTGATAATTTCCTATCTCGACAGCTCAGATTTGTTATTGGCTGGCTTGCCATCTATTTCTTTATCTCAACTTTACTACAGTACATGGCATCCTGTAGTTACAAATTATCTGGAATATACCAATGCAATTAAATCATTGTTGATGTAGTCTACAAGGTTTTCCTGGTAAATACAAGACAGTCCAAGCGCTAGCTTAGTAAAGTGAGCTATACTGTAAACTTACCCATACTGAGATACTCAAACATATTACGGACGTATTCTGCAAACAATTGGTGTTTTCAACTGCATCCTCAATTACTTTCCATATCTACCTTAGGATGTGGTGTGTGGAGATGGCTTGCGCTTCAGGAACTTGACCTGCTATGTATCGGATGGCTCAGGCCAGGGTGAGGGCAGCCTAGTGGACGAGGAGTTATGTAGCGGCCTGGAGCTAGCTGTCAATGGAGACACAGAGATCACACTAAAAGAGGCCTGCACTCTCCCCTGCCCAGGTGACTGCAATGTAGTAGTACTATACAATACCAAAAACAAGTCTAAAGAGTACATGTATAAACTGTCTCTGTATATTGTTTATTTAGAATAATATGATTACATACATCGTAATTCTATCTCTGGGATTTTGCTTAACTTTACAACAATTTCCATGTTTTTATTCTGAAACTTAGTTTCTCCGAAGTAGAGTAACTATGAAGAATATCAAGTGAAATGCTTTCTTTTCACCATCTCTCCCCTAGGTGAATGCTACTTGATGGAGTGGTCAGACTGGAGTTCATGCGTAAGCATGTGTGTCAAGGGAGCTGGGGTCGACTTTGGTTCAGTCCAGGTGCGTTCGCGGGCTGTCATGGCCCAGGAACCGGAGAACTTGCAGCTGTGTCCAGATCAGGACTGGGAATCCCGCCGCTGCACTGGTAAGACCTCTAGGAGCTTCGTTAATGTGGTCAGTGTGATTAACCTCTAGGAGCTAGTTACTGTGGTCAGTGTGATTAACCTCTAGGAGCTAGTTACTGTGGTCAGTGTGATTAACCTCTAGGAGCTAGTTACTGTGGTCAGTGTGATTAACCTCTAGGAGCTAGTTACTGTGGTCAGTGTGATTAACCTCTAGGAGCTAGTTACTGTGGTCAGTGTGATTAACCTCTAGGAGCTAGTTACTGTGGTCAGTGTGATTAACCTCTAGGAGCTAGTTACTGTGGTCAGTGTGATCAATTCTGCCCTACACTGTAGGTGTCAACTAGTACGCAGTATTCTAATTAGCTGGTTGATAATATAGGCAGCTAGCGTTCCTCCAAATATCTACAGCAACAGCAGTTCTGTTGTCGTGCGGTCAATAAAAAAGGCTCAATAATAATAGAGGCATAGTTTGCCGAATTCCAACCAACAAAACTCCAGGCATCTTACTCATGCATTAAATTGGTGAGCCGAAGAATCATGAGTAAATCACCATAGCCCCCGAACACAACGCATAACCCTAGAGCCAGTCTGAGGAGCTGCCTCTCTCTCTCAGACCACTCTTGCCTCCTAGACAGCCAGCCAGCCAGCCAGTTAGCCAGTCCGTCAATTAGTCAGTCAGTCAGTCTGGCCGGCAGTCAGCCCAGCACTGGGCTGACCTGGTTTCCCACCATCACTTCAGGGCTGAGGGGGAGGTGTGACCCAGCTCTTGGAGAGGGGCAGAGGGGGGAATAAAGACAGAAATGAAGGGAGGAAGACGCAAGGGGAAAATGATAAGAGTTGGGAGAAGGAAAGAAAAAGGGAGAAGAGAGGAGCGGAGGGGAAGGAGGAAGGGAGGGGAAGAGGATCATAATAAACAGTCCATCTTAAACCACTCACATCATGACAGCAGTATAAGATATGTTTAATTAAATGTAACACAAGCACTGATAAAAAAGATGTTTTCAAGGTTTAATGGTTCATTTACAATAGCTGGATAGCTTTCACTGGTGATTTGGCTCCCTAAGGATTTTTTGGGCCATTTGTAGTGCTAATGGAAGTATTGATAAAACAATAATAGCTACCTTTGAGTTCTCCTTTGTCTGTTCTCAGATGGCAAGTGTTATGAATACAAGTGGATGAGCAGCACATGGACAGGATCTTCTCGCCTCACCTGGTGTCAACGCTCTGATGGACTCAACGTCACAGGTAAGACCTTCTGGGATACAGAGTTTTCGATGTTTACATTACAGTTACAATTTTCATTTTATTCATTTGCAGACACTTTTATTCAAAGTGACATTCAAAAATTCGGAGGCGTACCAGGCACGGTGAACAATAACAATATCTTGATAACATCTAAACTACAGCAGTGCTGTATAGTGCAGCAAAAACCAACGTCATATCAAAAGTGCAACATCAAACAGTTTCATGGGTGCAGTCTCTTGCTTGACAGTAGTACAACATGATCTCAAATATGTGCAGAGAAGCAACAACTTCGCAGGTATCACAAGAAGTTATGTATTGCAAAATGCTGCTTTTGGTGCCCTTAGGTCATGCAAAAGACTACCTTGTCCTTAAAGACGATCTATACACATGGTACACAGGTTTGCTTAGGTGTGTTGTCAAGTCGAGGGAATGCATTAGTATTGCGACAATGATGATTTCAAGGTCCACCTTTGAATAAAGTATCTGATTCCGCTTTGATGACCGTTGACCTTCAGGAGGATGTTCCCCCATTAATCCCCCTGTGGACAACAGCTCCTGCGACCCTCCGTGTCTGATGCCAAAGTCCTTCTGCACCGAGGTCAGCTGCTTGCTTTAAGGCTTTTAGTTGTGCGTTCACGTCAGCAGCGCAAATGGATGAAATAGACGGATTGCCACACGTCCACTAAAATAATCTAAAATGGTTGTCAATCAGACTCTCAAATAGTCGACGTGAACGTGTCTGTTTAACACTGCTCCCTGCAGGCTGGTGTTTGCATGTGCGACGAAGGCTACACGGAGGTGCTGTCCACCGATGGCTTGCTGGAGCGCTGCACCCCCATCCCCATCCTGGAGATCCCCACTGCTGGGGACAAGAGAGGGGACGTGAAGACTAGTCGTGCTATAAACCCCACCCTTCCTACCACCATCCAGCCTGGACGCTCCGGACGCACTTGGTACCTGCAGCCCTTTGGACCAGGTGACCTCACACACCAGGACACTAAAACATAATCATCTTGGGTCTTTTATATGGACTGTAATCTCACACAAAACATAAAGACTCTGTTGTTTAAGGTATAACATATATGAGGTAAATACCATTTAATCAAACTATAATGCCCTGTGGACAATTTTGTACGATTTGGAATCGGGGAGATGTTTCGGTGCAGATGTGGTGATGCATGAGACACAAAAGAGCCATCATGCTAACGATATGTTGTATGTTGCATCAGCAATAGCCTGTAGAGAAGCATGTGTTCCACAAACTATGTGTGCTTAATTAATCGGACCTACTCTACATTAACATTTCAAAGAAGCCAAAATGCTTTGTTGTAGCAACGATTTATAATTAGTTGCAACGCATCAATGTCCAACTGTTTTCCAACAGCTTGAGACTGATCCTACCAACCAGTTGTTCTCATCAGTTCTCAGGGGCAGGCATACTGTGTGCTGACAACTTATATAGTTAATCTTCCCCAAAAAGTGTTGGTTTTGTTTGGTCACGGCACATCTGAACACGCAATGTGTGTTCCAAAGGATCTTCCCCACCCTGTTTCCTACACTCAATAACATGCCCTGCTGTGTGCCTATGGGGGGAAGCGGGCTTTCTGAAACGAATAGTTCCTCCCTGTGAGGGATTGCTGGTGCTATAATGAGCTGAACTGACAGGCCTCCTCCTCCACAGATGGGAAGCTGAAGATATGGGTGTACGGTGTGGCATCAGGAGCTTTCGTGCTCCTCATATTCATAGTGTCTATGATATACCTAGCATGGTGAGTCCAACTCCCCCAGACACCCAACCCCCGCCCCCTCCACCTGTCATTCCGAATCGTTCCTAAAATATCACCCATTTTTTCTCCCCCAAAGTTAGCTTTTATATCTCTCTGTGCCATTGTTTCCCTGTTCCTCCCTTCCCACATCGTCTTTTTTAATTTTATTTGTTTATGTTATTTTTTGTTTCTTTGTTTGTGTTTCCATGCCATCTCGCGTGAGCAGCAGTTACTGTGCGATCCGACGTTCTCTTCCAGCCACTGAATCTAACAGCAATGGGGCGGTGGTCTGGATGGGCCAAAATGCACATGAGTTGACTTACACATGCCCAGATTGCCAAGAGTTAGCCCAAAACAGCGGCTAAGGAGGAAGCTGGGTGGCCCCTACGAGTAGCTGCTGGCCCTGACCCACCCCCTGACCCCCTTACCAGTGTCCAATATCCTGCCTTGACTGGCTGAGTGAAGTTGCTGCTGCAGGTGAAATCATCCAGAGGTTCTTTTGAATTTGTGAGAGTTTTAGACCCTTAGACCAGATACTAATGGTGTCCTGCTGCCCTCTGGTGGTGGTGAGGATACATGAAGTATCCTTTTGTTGAGACCAGATAGTAATAAGTACAGTATACCAGTTTCCCCATACATCTCATCTCAGTTTACATCTCATTTAACATGCATCAACAATAGCACATGGTTTATGTCTGTTTACAGTATCTGTTGACAATGGTCACAGGCCCAGGTCAAACACTAAAGTTGACTTACATGTACATGGAACTGTGAAGACAGTAGTTGTACACTTTCAAACTGTATTTCTTAGACATATTCAAATATAGTTTTACTTCTCTGTCTGATAATGTTAATTTTCTCGGACTAAGTGGAGCTTGATAAAGGTTATAGCTTGAAGCCATGGCAGCTATGCAACCTTCTGAGATACTGCATGCAAATGAACACTGTCTTAAACCTGCTTGATTATGCGATATGCTGTGTCATACTAACAGGCCTGTGTTCAATGTTTACTTTCAAATGGATGGCCAATGTTCGGGAAATATTACAACCAGAAATGCATGTCTGTAGAGTGTAAATTTCAAATGTTTTGCATGTATTTCAAAGGTCGATCGAAAGTTTATGGATTTATATAACAATGTTTATTATTTTTCACAGCAAAAAGCCAAAGAAACCACAGAGACAGAGACAGAACAACCGACTGAAGCCTCTGACTCTAGCCTATGATGGGGATGCCGACATGTAGCCCCTGGATTATGTTCTTCCTCCCATCACCTTAACCTCTCACATCTACCCCATAGTAGAAAGGAAAACTGTGGAAATCAGATTATTCTCTCAATTACTCTTTTATTACATGCCCCCATAGGTGGGAAAATAGGGATTAACTATTTTATTAACCAAGACTGATTTTGACTCAAACCATTTTATGTAGTTCTCTTTAATTACACTATTATTGCTTTTTTATATTTTCTTATGCAAGAGAATTCAGCACCTCCTCCTCTACAATGCCTTTTTTGTTCGCCCCTTTTATCAGCCAAGACTGATTCCAAAACGGAAGGGCTGCATCCTGCAAAGAGAGACAAACTTTGTTGTCTTTGAACACCAACAGCACAAGCTCGAACTCTTTCCTCATGCTTTCTGCTTGTCACTGAAAATGCAGAGTGGCCAGAGGCTCAGGATGCTCTGACGGTTTGCACATTGCCAAAAGTCACCGCGGGGAAGAGGAGGGAGAAAATCTCCATAAAAGGCTTGGATGTCTGTTCTCTAAACTCAACTGGATTTAAATTCAACTCCCTTTCTCTCTTTCTGTCTCAAGCTAAGTACAAGTGGTTTTGGTCGATTCCTTGGCAGCAGCCTGTTTGGAAGAATGAACATGCAACTGTGCAGAGCAGATGAGGAATACAATCACTCGGTAGTGGAACTATCGCCTCCCCCCCATTCTTTTGTTTCAGGCACAATATCGCACTATATTAGTGCTGCATGATATGCACATAACTTCTACCTTGTATTGCCATTGAACACAACCTCTTTGAAAGACAGGATAATATGCAGCTGGGGAGCGAACATAAAAATGTCAATGGAATTTCATACCATGGAAAGAATATAATTGCAGATGACACATTTACATTCTTCAGTATGGATGTAATGTATGATTAACGTGTATAGACTTGATTATTTTGTATTCACAAACTTTGGTTGTAAATTTGGTATATTTTGTGATATGTAAGGTTTTACTGGTTATATCCATCTGTCTCTGCCCATTGAATCATATAGCTATTGATCACTGACATAATGAAAAACTGACAAACTTATTTTGATGGAAAATAAATTGATAAAAACATATATGTATAGTATAAATATTATATGAAAATATAATGTTCCACGAGAAAAATACACTTAAGTCTAAAACCAATGTCTAAAGCTAAAACAGGGTGTGATTAATGTGTTTTATTAAATTACATATTGTGTCTTACAAATGTTGCATCTGCCTTATTGTCAACATTCAATATTTTACAGAATTCTACTATACTGTATGTTTGCAGTCAAAATACATAAAGGGCCATTTTATTTTGCATTTATTATGCTGTCATATCAAGGCTTGACATTACTGCCTGTCCACTTGTCCAAAACAAGCAGATTTTTGTGCAGAGAAAAAGGCATGATGAAATAATATTATTCTATCCAAATGTGGCACTGGGTTATGGTGTAATTTCCCAGGCATAACATCACAACTGCTAGTCTGAACACCCTGGCATTGGTGTGTATTTTTTATACAAATAGGCTACAGACCATGCCTATGATTAGAAAGAAAAGTATTTTAAACAAATATTAAGCATTTTGAAGATTACATCTTTATTTTCCTCTGTATTTTGGTGCAAGCAAGTCTTCATTTAGTAACTTTTTCTTCATGTTGTGGAGCTCTGGTTAGACAAACTAAAAGATCCAAGGCCGTAATCATAATATACATTGGGGGGGGACATCCCCCCCAATATTCAAATCTGGTCAAAATGTCCCCCCCAATATATTGATATAAAATATAAATGTGCTACGGTACAACAGGCAACCACGCACGCTCTCCGAAATTATCATAACAATTTAATTAGTCCCCCCCAATGCCTACTCCATGGCTACGGCCTTGAAAAGATCTGTTTCACTTTCTCGAAGAACAAGTGTCCAAAAAAACTTTTGTCGAGCCCAGATTATACAATTTCGGTTGTCTGTAGCTATTCTGTGTCTGGGACAATAATCTATATATGGTAATAACAACAATCAATTTAATCAGATTTCAGTGTTAGTCCAACCTATAGTATCTTTTAGCACCACTCCACCTTTAAAGGGCTAAGAGGGCTGTTAACTGATTCTGTCAAGTTTGGCATGTCTAGACATGTCACAAGGTTGGAATTTAAATATTTTTATAAAAAAGTGTCCCATGTCATAAATTACTTGTCCAAACAAACTATGGAGTGTTTTCTGCAAAAGGTCAAATATACTGTAACATCAATTTGTATAAAAGAAGGTATGTGTAAGCAACTCACATACAAAAGTTAATAAGGAGCAAGTGTCAATAAGAAGCAAATACACTTGTGACTTGCTGGCCTATATTCATTACAGTAAGAGCAAATGATGAGGCGAATGTTTACTTTTTGTTGCAAACTTTAGTGTAAAAAAATCTTTTTTTATTTTTTGAAAAGATATATATATATATGTATGTGTACATTTATTTTGTATTGCACAGAAATGTTTAGTTTGAATATTGCAAAGTGGGTGTATGATATTGCTGATTGTTGTGCTCATGATGCAAGTTGTGTGTTGTAAAAAAAAAAAAAGACAAGGCTCTGCCATCAAAGGTTTTGTACATGTTGTTTATACAGTATATGTAAGGGAGAAACTGCAAAAAAATAAAAGACCTACTGTACAGTACATTGAGGCTGCACAAATGTTACAATTCATTACTAAGTCCACTAGATGTCAGTCTCACTGTGAAAAGTTGGATTTCGTCTTCTTTTTTTCAAAGCCTCTCTCCCTCTGTGAACAGTAGAGCACACTATTTAAAACCCCTCTCCACACTGACATTCAGACCTACAAACACCTCCATTCATGCAACACTGTGTCCAATACAGTAAATCAGAAGACCTTTTGAATCAATCCTTATTTAAACTAGATTTATTTTGTTTTGTGAATCATCTTTTCTTGAGTATTACCCTTTTATTTAGAGTTATTTAACATCAACAATCCGACTTTTTGAGCGGTGGTTGAGTTGCGCTCTGAGGACAGGTTGGCATGACAAGTGAAGGACTACTGAGAGGTATGAAGCCTGCATGTTGGTGTCGGATGGTCGTCCTGGCATTAATGATCTGCATGGTAAGTTGACTCAATTTTGAAGTCCTATTTTTTCTGGGTATCTCATGACATAGATACTGCGAATATTCTAAGTATATGTACATGTAAGTGATAAGGGATCAACATACCAGCATGGCTAGCATAACAATTTGGTTGGGTAATATAAAGATGTAATTGTTCTACATTAAATCTACACTAAATCAGACCATCAGGTAAGAAGAGTGCCATGTTTTTAAGATCTTAATGTACAGCAAGCATAGTCCGTTAGGGGAAGTTTAATTTAATTTATTGATTAAAGTAACATTTAATAAAGCACTGCATAGTGAAGCTGCCGACAAGAAATAAAGAAACAGACCCAATCTCCTCTTACAAGTAATCTTCTCATTTAAGTCCTCAAACTATAATAACTCAAATTCTCTCCTGGTTTGAAGCCACAGTTGTATCCATTGTATCAAAAGGCAATTGGTATTTTCTTTTTTATTTAATACAATACAAGCAGAACCTGCAGATCTCATAGTAACACTTGATGTGCTCAGACTGTGCTTCTAAATTGCTTGGCTATGCTTTAATGGAGTGTTGGTAATTGTGTCGTGCTCTGCGCATCCTAAGCTTTCGCCTCCAGCCGCTTTGACAGATTGACAGACCCATGGGAATCTTGCAAAACTTATTTTGGACGCCTTTGAACCAAGTCGTGTGTGAAATAATATGATTATGAATTTATCCTCTGGGTGAGTTGAACCACTCCCCATCCCCAACTCCCCCACCACAAAACCCCTTACTTTCAGTTCAGGTCACGGTGATAATTGTGCCCCTGGTATCTCTGAGGGTTGATATGGTTTCACAAGTGTGTATGATAGTTTCCCCATGGCCATGATACACTATCGAGTCAACATAAACACGTACACATTTTGAATTCCTTCCGTGTCCAAGCCATATGTAAACTACATGGGGAATGTGCATGACCCATAAGGTAAAGTTATGGTAAATCTTTTTTCAAAACAGCTATAACAATCAATCCTGATTGAACGTATCAGGAAAGGATTCACTTAATGCCAGGCTACTGAGAAAAGGTGAGGTGAAAATTATGAAGTAAGGTTTCCACAATGTGCTTTCAGTTTTAAACCAACTTGTCATCAACAGGACACATGCTGTATAATGCTAATAGTGAAAAGATGTACCATCATTTTCACAATTCAAACAAGCACACCCTCATTGAGATTCAGTCTTTTTTTCTCTGAGTTGATAACACTTCTCGTTTAGTCATTTTCACAAAATGTTACCGAACTTCCGAATTTCTCTTTACACAAGATTGATCAATTGTAATGACTTGTAAAGGAAAGTACCAGGTTCTGAAAGAATCATTTTACTTTCACTACCATTTGACCAACCTCAATGTCTTGAAATTCCATGGAATATAGTTCACCTTTACCTACAGTCTTTTGGCTCTTTGTTGTATTGGGTGATATATTGGGTGATCTTTTACATATTTTTCTTTAATGTTAAAAAGTTTTTGTTTTTTTACTCAAATGTCTGTTAAAAATGGGCACCTTGACCCATTACATCTGCAGCTGTTGCAGTTTTATCACTGCAATCTCAATGGCCTAACACAATGTCATGCAGTGAACTTTCTGAATGAGAGAATACCTTATTTTCAGAGTATTGATCTGGGGCTAAAGGTACAAAATGTAAAAGCTTCACCAGATAGATCGGCTGTCACGTTTTCCACTAGAGGTTTGAGTATCACTGTCACCATTCTCCATAGGGTGTTCTGGGAATCGTAGTTCACTCACCTGTGTGATTGTGAAGGGGGAGACTGAAGGAATCATCAATCATCCATTCAGGCCACATTCAGCAGGTAATAGCGTGGTATAGCATCATGTCTATTGAAGAAGAGCTTCATTCATCTCCATGTTCAGCAGAAATATCTTTACTCTTTATAAAAGACACAATGTAGTATTTGAAGCTGTTGATACTGTGTGTTATGGATTGTATCAATGACTTTCAGGGTTGTTCGGGGTCATCCAATCAAAAGTCTGCTAGTGTTTTTTAATGGAGTAATTCTTATAACAAAATTCCTTTGTTCTTTTTACAGGTTTCAAGTATCCATCATCCATTCACTTCAACAAGCTCAGACCTTAGAGATAGCTCTAAATCAAGTGTGAGGAACTTTTGGACAAGCAATGGCAAAGTGTTTTCCATAAGTCGGCTACTGTCCCAGACACTTTATGGCAAGGAGAACCTCACCACCCTGGACCTGAACTATGGTGAGTCAGAACCCTACTCCAAACAGGAACTTTGGGACTGGTTTCACAACTCCACCAACCTTCACATTCCTCGTTCCCGGGTCAAGAGGAGACCCATAGTTAAAACAGGCAAGTTCAAAAAGATGTTTGGATGGGGTGACTTCCACTCCAACATCAAGACAGTCAAGCTCAATCTGCTGATCACTGGAAAAATCGTAGACCATGGCAATGGCACATTTAGTGTCTACTTCCGACATAATGCCACAGGCCAGGGCAACGTGTCAGTAGGACTGGTTCCTCCAACCAAGGCTGTGGAGTTCAAGCCTCATCAGCAGCAACAGTCAACTCTCGAGCCAAAAGACATCAAGTTGTTCAACTGCAGAGTGGAGTACGAGAAGGTGGAGAAGGGCAGTAGGAACTCGCTGTGCGCCCACGACCCTTCACAGAGCTGCCCTCAGGAACAGACCCAGAGCCACGTGTCCTGGCTATGTTCCAAGCCCTTCAAAGTCATTTGCATATACATCGCCTTCTACAGCACCGACTACAAGCTAGTGCAGAAAGTGTGTCCTGACTACAACTACCACAGTGATACTCCCTACCTCCCTACTGGGTGATTTTCTGATAGGTTGGCTATAGGAAAGGCACAGGAACAGGGCATTGCATCCTGGAAGGTGACAAATTGAGTTGTGTTGAAATCAGGGATGATGTAGAATATTAACTGGTGGGTACAAAAGCGTCTGTATCTCTGCTGCTTGCGAGTTGGCTGTGTCGTTCAGACCTTACATTTGGCCATTGTGAGAGCTTTAGGTCGCAACATTTCAAAGCCTATGCATATTCTCTCCTCATGCATTTATCAAGTATATATATTGGCTCTCAAAAGAAAACAATCCAGTCTGAGCCTTTTCAAAGGTTTGTTGATTGTAATTGTGTAAATAACTGAAGTGGAAGTTAAATTGTCTTTGTTGATAGAATATCTTCCATCTTTTTCCATGAGTCTTGTCTTTTTTTACCCTTATTTTCTGGTCTTTGTTGGACAATTGGAGTTCAGCTTAATGTATTAAAGTGCAGAAATCAAAAGCTAGAATCATATCTGTACTAAGAAGTGAGTAAGGGTAAATTAACACTTGGATGTGTTTGTTGCATGCATGAGAAAATGTATAATGTAAACGGAAATTGTGTATTGTTTACACAGAATTTTTTATGGTAGATGCAGAAAACAGTCCAACAAGGTTTAATAAGATCTAATATGAATGCCATTCGGCCAGAAGGTAATACTGTTTTTTTTCTTTATTTATGGAGGAATATCATTAGTGTGAATAAAATATACTTTAATATTTAAAAATTACAAAAAAAAAGATTAAAATTTGTTGTATGAGAACAATTCAAACCATAGCAAATGGTATCTACTATAATATCCCAATTTAATATAATGACAACAAGCACACCCTCAGACAATAGGGTATATCACGCATTGTAACACCATCATCATTTCTGACACCATGGTTGGTAATTATATTGAATTGGCTATTAAACTTTCATTATGAAAATGTGATGCCTATAGCAGATTGTGAGGCATTTAGAGGAATATGCATTGCGCAAAGAACATTTTTATGAGGAAAATGGAAAATGGCCCTGCTCTCTACTCTTTGTCTATAGATCTACTGTACATGTATAAAATGCACTTGAAAATAGATTCAATCAGTTATTGAAAGAAAGGGACCTATGTGTAGGGAGTGTAATGAGGAGATCACCCAAGTCCGACACCTGTCTTATATATTGAGATTATTCATCTGCCATCAATACAAAAAAATAAAAAATAACGACTTGCTTGAAATTATACTGTTTGACCAATTTTTCCATTGAAACACAATTCAAGAGACATTTTGTGAAAACCTTTACCAAACAGCAACTCCTGTGCACATATTCAATTGTTCTGAACATAAACCCTTATCATTCTTCTTCAACGGTGTCACAACCACTGATGTTATGATGTCTGCCATATCTCTGGTTCCAGATTGTCTCCCCTGGTTCAGTTGTCCTGGGCCAGCTTCATCCATGCCCCTCATCTCTCCCCTGGCTCTCCCACAGACCCTGATTAATGTGGGCCGGGTGGGAGCTGTCAGAAATGGCAAAGAAAATCATGGGATTTCTCCTTCAGAGTCCCAATGACACCCAGCAGCTGCAAGAGTAAACAGATGACTAACCACTGGCCTTTTGGCAGCCACTGGAGAACCACAAGGGAGGAGGGCTGTAAACGTGGTACTGACATTTAGGTGGATTAGAAAGTTCTTGGGATTCTTCCTTCTGGTGTCAGTGGTAGTTAGACAGGTAATTATCAGTGGACCTTTCCTTTTTAGGACCGTAGTCAAAGCATGATTGCCTAAGTTCTTTTGGTAAATTCATCAGGAATTTGGGTAATTTCACAGAAAACATACGCCATACTAGGGCTCACACAGCTTCATATAATATATTAAATAACTATCATTAAAGTAGCTGATTAATGGTTTTTCAAATCATGTCCTGTGCAGAATTTGTGTCATGTTTGAGGTTAATTTCTATGTGAGATACCGTATTGACATATTAAAGGCTTTATCAGACAAAGGCATGTCGTTTTTTGAATGACTAATACATTGGTCTCTGTATTACTTTCCCGAAAATGAAAACTCACTCATTGTGAATGTCTCATATCAGGAGAAACTACAGAGAATTAATTAACCTTTGTCATTTTAATTGCTTTAGTGACAGCTGTCCTTTGGCGGTGGAGCTATCCTAATGCACATACTGTGGGGTTGTCAATTGCTTTTTCAGTGAATAGATTAAAATGCCACCGAGGATAGACTCATTTCATTAGTCTGAGCTAATGCCCCCCAGGCAGAACCAGGTATGAGCACTCCACCCCTAAGTAGACTGACAAACGAACAATACTATTAAATCCCATGTGAAAAGAATGAATTGTGGCAACATGAAATTAAGTTTACGCTCTGTTTAATTCTTTCCCACAGCTCCCGCTGCATTTGGAATGTAAACATCTCGCCACCTTGTTGCTCTTAGGAAAGCAGTGTTATTTAGGTCTTGTGTGAATGGTTGATTTCTAATCCTATATCATATGTGGCGGAATTTGACAACAATCGGACCACCCAAGAACATATATGTAGATACTACTGTACAACTCACAGTAAACATTTACAACTAAAACAATGTATCTTAATCTGAATTTGTAAATAGTTCTCATATGTGGATTCTTTAGAATTCTCACAATGAAGCACAAGCACACCTAATAACATCAACTAAATGTCATTTGCTTGGTTAACCTGTTTCAGATTATGGCTGTGAAACAATCAGAGTCAGAAGGTTTTTGAGCAGGGGGTTGGCTTTCAATTGATTTATGTCTAATAACCTCTCCTGGTGCCCCCTCTACTAAAGATGAGGTGAACAGCCACTGTTTGTGACAGAGATCGACTGGGTGGGACAGAGAGAGAGAGGGATGGTGCACTTTTATAAAATGCATCACCATTAAATCAAGAAGTAACCTTGAACAAGTTCAGATCTATGCCAACACTGTGACGTGATATCTGCCCCCAGTGCCACACAGCATGCCAAACAGCAAGGCCACAGAACTACAGTCCAGCACTGGGAAGAGTAAAGGCTACCCTTGTTTCTCTCCAAGGGTAACCATTTTGTAGCAAATGTTTGTACCTCATAAATTGTGAGATTACAATGTTAAGAAAATAGAAGTTTGTACACATTTTCATCAAGTTGAAGTCATTTAAGGTTCTTCTAAAGCATGGAAACATATTCTGTACAATGCAACATACAGCAACATACTGTACATCAGCTGCATAAACTTGAGGAAACTTGTCTCAGTCTAGTAGTTGCTGCGACAAAGAATTGAAAGATGGTCTGGTCACTGGCAGGACAGTACAGAGGTGAAAGGTTTATCACCATATTCTCATTCTCCAGATGAAGTATCAGCAGCAGACAAGCTTTGGCCTTGTAGGTATAGATTTATGTAGGTTTAAAGATACAGGAGTTCCAAAATGGTTGAATCCCATGAGCAGAGTAAACAACTTCTTAAAAAGTCCCTTACGATAATATGTTTGGTTTGTTGCATGAACTTCAAAGACCTTCACAGAGTTTTTCCTTTGTGGATTGACAGCCCCTCAAAGTGTAATCAGAACGTTGGACCGACTGGCTGATTCCACGCAGGCCTTGGTTTACTTTATTTTCCCCTCAGCAACCACTTGCAGTAACTAGCTTTTGCAGCTGAAAATTCCAATCTAAGTGATATGGATTGAGGAGCTGGTTATGTTTGGGGCTCTTGAGCTGGCTCTTAAGGTGTTTTTTCAGATTCCGCATTCAGAAGAATTTGTGTCTGGCACAACTGGACACAATAGCAACATACATCAAGCAAAGGAAAATGGGTATATTTAACCTGCATAACTTGGGTGGTTGGTCAGCTGGATTGGATTTGCCATTACACTTACATAATTATGCAGAAAAAAGACCAGCAATTTAAGACCATACACTACTGCTATTCGATTACATCATTTTTGCACCTTTTTAGAACTCTTTTCACAGTAGCCGTCACCCTAACTTCAGTTCCCTACCCAGACCTCTGCATTGTGATATCCAGATATCTTAGCCTGGGTGTTCTATTTCCTGGGACATGCATGCCTGCTGCTGCAGGGCCATATTTCAGCATGTTGGAGTGCATGGAGAATTCCATGAAGGGTAAGGATTATGGATTTTGGCCTCTAAGCTGCCTGAATGTCCAGTGAGGATGCCTCTGAGCACACTAATCTTCAAACACCAAGCAGACAAGTGATGACTGGGCACTGAGGATTTCTACTCAGGATCTAAATGAATTATGGTGACTTAGTGATGAAAATGTGGGTAGAAGTGGACACCATTTCGTGAGAAAGGTGTGAAGGATCTGACTTGTTCTCAAAGTAAATGTGTGGCGGCCTGGGGAAACCCTTCACATGGTGAACATTTCTTCAGAAGTCTTTCTAGGTATTATACATATTTGGAAACTACACACTCTGCTGAATACAAATATGTTTAAATGACTCAGATATCTTTGTCACAACTGAAGTTACATCAAGTTGACCTGTGGCAAAAAGTCATAAGGGAAAAAACTGCATTCAGATTCCATACTTCATCGGAATAACTGATAATGCTACAATCCAATATGAAATGGCTGGTTCCCCATAACCAGTCTTAACTACAGAGGTAAAAGTCAATTGCGCAATTGCTACAGATGTATTAATTTCATGGCGTTACGTGGTGACCATTCTAAATAAGGGTTGTGCCAGTGTTCTGACCACTACTAAATGTTTGGTTTACATCTGTTGGTCATGCTGTGACATTTTCTTGCGTGGTAGAGTGTGAGGAAAGGGGCTGTAGTAGGGGCGATTCTAGGATCAGACCTTTAGGGGTGCTCAGCCCCCAATGAGAATGTGACATGAATACAGTGCCTTGCAAAAGTGCTAAACCCCCTTGCTAATAACCGGCATGCAAACAGGTCAGGGGTAAAAAAGGTGAGAAGGATAGGGCGAACCCCCGACCCTCTAGGGGGGTCCAGGGGCATGCTCCCCCAGAAGAAAATGTATTAATTTATTAAGTTAAACGCATGAATCTGGTGCACTTTGAGAGCAAAATTAAGAGGCTAGATCTATGTAGAATCTGTGCTCTTGTAAACAATGTCATGTTCTTTTCCCATAAAGACATTTTTTGTATAGCATACATCATAAAAAACAATTAAACAAACGGGATTACCTGTGTTGAACTACTTTAAAAAGCAAAAGTCAAAAGCATCACTTACTGTAAAGCTAACACACATCCAATAGACATCATTTTTAATATTGTATTAAAATTGTTTCTACTAGATTATGTAAGATGGGTCTGTAAACCTCTTCCTACTCTGCGTCTGATCTCATCTGATCTGCACGAATCACGTAGGTTACCCATTTTGGTTTCAAAAAGGTGAGTCTCACCTAAAGGTGAGGAGTTTGCATGCCTGTAATAAATCCCTAATTTTACTGGATAACAATTAATACATTTATGTATTATTATGCAAAATATTGAATGAATGAAACAACTAAGGAAAGTCCCTTTCTACCAGCATCAAATTATAATAAACAATAATATATAAATATCTTTTTATTATTATTATTTTTAGGGGTGCTGAAATGAAATTTAGGGTTGAGCACCCCTAAACAGGGTCTAAAATCGCCACTGGGCTGTAAAGCGATCAGGGCTCAGAATAGCTGTAACAAAAGCAAGGGTAGTTGTATGTCATCTGTTAAAGACTAAATCAATCAGGAAGTCTCCGGTGTGATAGAGATCACTTAAGAATTCATAACCTTACTGCTAAGTCCTCTCCTAATTAAATTCGATCTCAGAAAAAAAAAGCTTTCGGCCATTTAGTTTATCTTGTCAAGTTTAAGTAGACCAATGGCTTTGATAACATTTAGGTCTTGGAGATAAGATTTGGAAGTGCATTATGTGGACTAGATATGCCGGAGGAAAGCAGTATGTACTGGGAATCAGTGGAGATAAAGTACAAAGATAAGAGGCTACCAACCATTGGTGAGGTCAGAGGTTGAGGGTTTAGGATGTTGCCAAGTCCCGTTTGCAACTGCCTCGGTCGATTCTAGACTTGTGGTGCAGAAGCGATGCAACTATTTTGGTTGTAATGTTGTGTGGAAAGCATCTGTGTTCCAATAGCCTTTATAACAAGACAGTATAAGAAAACGCAATCCTTTATAAAACATGCATTGTATCTGTGTATATCATCAATCATTGTTGTCACATGTCACATTGCTGGAGAAATCTTAAATTGAGTAAACACAATGTTTATGATCGTGAATCAATTTGATCAATATTCACCGTTGGTATAAGGAATTCCCTCAAGCTAGGATGAATGGAAACAATTTCTATCACAATTTAATAGACTTCTGCCACAGAAGCATAATCTTGTTTAAGTGGTAGTGTGGGTCCTACAGTGTATGGACATGATGTGATGAGTATACCTACCTGAAGTTGTGCTGCCATCCTATGGCCACATGTTTTACAGCAGTGTTTTGCAGTGAACTGCTGGTTCAGTGTACTTTTGCCATGCAGTCCTGTTTTATAGTGAATAATTCTAAACCTGACTATCATCTCCTCATGTATTATGTTTTAAAACTATTAGCAGCTCAAACTACAACTATCGTAATACAGAGATGGCAAAAGTACAACAACAAAAACACTCAAGTAGAAGTACAGATACTCACGTTTGAAAAGACTCAGGTAAAAGTTGAAGTACTGACTACACTCATGTTAAAGTAAACAAGCATGGATTTTGACATATTAGTAAAAAGAAGCCATTACCTTTTTTAGTGTCACGCTCATGCCACAAAATACAGAAAAAAAGGAGTAATTAGGTTTGAAAATGTAAGTACAGATATTTGTGTTAAAAAGTTAAGTTAAAGTGAAAGTTGTCAGATAAATTACTAGTGAAGTAAAGTACTGATATCATTTAGCAGACGCTCTTATCCAGAGCGACTTACAGTAAGTACAGGGACATTCCCCCGAGGCAAGTAGGGTGATGTGCCTTGCCCAAGGACAACACGTCATTTGGCACGGCCGGTAATCGAACTGGCAACCTTCAGTTTACTAGCCCAATACCCTCACTGTTCAGCCACCTGACTTCCACCAGAAAAAAAATCTACTGAAGTACAATAATGAAGCATTTGTACTTTGTTACTTCCCATCTCTGGTAATATTTACAAATACCACATAGGATACATGTATTTCATCACCGTGTGCCACACCGCCCTTGCTCACTTAAAAATGGGAGAGTGGGTAAAAGATAATGACGTCACCCAGTTTTCTGCGCAAGGATTGAAAAGAGACGCAGCTGTATCATTACACACAGCCGACGGTTTGGAGGGGATTCAAATATATAAATGGTATTCCATCGACACAATAAGGTATGTATATTAAGTACATGTTTATTGATGAATATTTTCAGTTATACAAATATCAAGAAGCCGAGAGGGCACCGTCTTGTTTCCATACGATTGTGTTTTGAAGCCTTCGTAGGCTATTTGTTCTTGTGCGGTTGGACATTGCAATTATTCATAGACACAAAACATAATACATTTGCCAAAATCCAGGCTATCCGTCTGTTATCGTCAGGTAGCCTATGATGCGAGGAGCGCCCAAGCAGGCCTCTCATTCAATCTGAGAGCATTGCTGGGAAATCTATGTGTCTATCCGTCCATAATTTAGAAATAACAGTGCACTATTAATAATGAGACAATTTCGATTAATAGCTATATTTGATTGAACTGCTGAAAACATGTTTTATAGATAAATCAAACTGAAATTGGGGCTGAACAGATGGCGTGCTCGTCTGCTAGCAGCCCTTTTGGTTAATGTTTAATGCTGGGCAGGTGAAACACATAGGCTCTATACCCAGGCATGTAACCTGAGATGTCAGGTAAATGTGTACACACCTTTTGTCATCATATCTTCATGTGTTTCAGGTAACCTTGAAAAATGGAGGGAGGCAATTAGTGAGTATACAAAAATGTTAACAAGTTATTTACAGCCTCATTTAATTGTGTTAATTGACATAAACAGCTAACACAGTTGTAATATGACGTTCTCCTGTATTTCTGCAGTGGCTACTCCAGGGAATACTTTGACCGCTTTATCCAAAGCCAGGACTCGTCTGTCGTGAACAAGTTTCAGAAGAGGTACTGGAAAACCAAGCAGGCGCTCATCAAGGTCACTGGAAAGAAAGAGGATGAACATGTGGTGGCATCAGACGCAGACTTGGACGCCAAACTGGAGGTGAGAGGTTCAGAGAACTACATACAGTATAACATCTGGAATTCCTGGATGTCCTATTGTCCTCTCACTTGATGATCTGCCCATCCTGCTACATGAACTGTGTAGTCATGTTGTATTGGACACTTTGCTGTGGATGTAAGATGTACAGTGGTATCAAAAAATAAGCTAAAACTATTCAAGCCTATCATCACCACGCCAACCCTCTGCTGATACAGTAGGATGACGATGAGTACATTGAGATTTGTGATATGTGAATGTGTCTGTAGGTGTTCCACTCTATCCAGAGAACATGTATGGAGCTGCTGAAGGT
Organism: Osmerus eperlanus; assembly: GCF_963692335.1. Taxonomy (NCBI): domain Eukaryota; kingdom Metazoa; phylum Chordata; class Actinopteri; order Osmeriformes; family Osmeridae; genus Osmerus; species Osmerus eperlanus. The sequence continues at coordinate 17,160,853 of NC_085024.1, forward strand.
AATCGAGCAGTATCAGAGAAGAATATGCTGTGAGTTTTCTTTAGCCACATGCACATGGGGCAGAACTCACATTTGCTCAAAAATGATCATATCTTCTCATTTCTTCCCATGTTGAGTTGGTGTTAAAACCCCACCTCACAAAAGCTGTGTTAGACACACATTCTGCTTGCCATTTCCATCATGGACGCAGAATCACAATCTGTACTACATGTTCCCATATATCTGCAGTTCTGTCTCAGGAGGAGAATGAGCTGGGCCGCTTCCTTCGCTCCCAGGGCTCAGAGAACAAGACCAGGGCAGGCAAGATCATGCAAGCCACCGGGAAAGCCCTCTGCTTTTCCTCCCAACAGAGGTATAATATTGTAAAGTTGTCTCATGATGCACAGAGGAACTGGATTTTTTTTGTGTCAGAGTGCTGTTTTACAAAGATATGCTGTAGCAGTAAATGGGATAAGACAACGCTGACAGCTATGTAGTGTTCTGTTTTAGCAGTGAGCAGTATGTGGTCTGGTTGTCCCTAGGCTGGCTCTGCGGAAGCCGTTGTGTCGGCTCTACCAGGAGGTAGAGACCTTCCGTTACCGGGCCATCTCTGACACATGGCTGACGGTGAACCGGATGGAGCAGTCTAGAACAGAATACCGCGGAGCTCTACTCTGGATGAAAGATGTGTCTCAGGAACTTGATCCTGACACACACACACAGATGGAGAAATTCCGCAAGGTCCGTAAATAGCACTCCGTAAAATCCCCCAAAAAGCATGGTTGAATTGTAAATTGTTGAGTCTGTTACACACTAGTCACACTAGAGGGCATAATATACACAATAAAGGTTTTATTAACTTCATCGGCAAACCTATTGTTTTGTATTGGTTACACTCTGGTGTAACTATGTATACATATACTGACCTACATAGTATATCATATTGGGTTTTATGTGATTTCAGTGGCAAACATATCTTATACTTTCTTCATCACAGGTTCAAACGCAAGTACGCACGACTAAAACAAGCTTTGACAAACTGAAGAATGATGTCTGCCAGAAAGTTGACTTGTTAGGAGCGAGTCGTTGCAATCTGCTCTCCCATGTTCTAACCATATACCAGGTACAGCACAAACATATGAACATATGATTCACACACCAAGTGCATTTATTTATTTCAGCTTTTTTATAATAACACTGGGGAGGGCTCCATACTTGTCCCATACATTTTGCCATGTTCATACAAAAAATAGCTTTTTACACATTGGTAATGACCCTGTTTGTGTTTGGAACATTTTTGAATGTGTGTTTTCAAAAGGTGTTTTTTTTTATTATAATAATTCCAGACGACTCTGTTGCACTTCTGGGAGAAGACGTCTCACACTATGGCCGCCATTCACGAGAGCTTTAAGGGTTGTCAGCATTATGCATTCTCTACGCTCAAGGTGAGGATGGCCTTCAGTGAAGATGTATCATAGTATCAGAAGTCAGTATACAGTTTGTTGCTCTTGCTTGTTTTGATAGAATCTTCAAGACCCCATGGACAAACTGTCAGCTCAGGGATCCAAGAAAAAGGGGAAGAAGAGAGTTAAAGCAAAGACTCGGGCTGGAGAGGAACCTCTCCAGACTGCAGATGGCCAGTGAGTGCAAATATTGACACTATTTCAAACATGTAAGAACATACAGTGCTTGTTTGGAAGAACAGAAAAGTTGTTAGTTACATGTTTTCGTCATGTACTGTGTCCATAGGCTCATCTCAATCGAAAGTGAAAACCCCAATGAAGAGTCCATCGAAGAAGGTAAAAGATGTCCTTCACACAACACAGTAGTAGCTGATTATGATGTGTTTTTTTTTTTTACAAAAACGGTTTCATTTGCAGCTCAAAGCAAAGCAGTTTCTGGCAAATTCTTTGAAGACATGGATTTAAGAAGACAAATTCCAGGTGATTTTAATCAACTTTATTGTCATTTTTTGAGTAAAGACCAAAGAAATGCAGTACAAAGCAACTATACTTTCACTTTGAGTCTATTAATATCCATAATGTAATTTTAAATAGAAGTGGGGACCATGTTTTTTCAATAATGTATCGACTGATTCTAGGATCTGAGGATCTACTCTCAACATATCAGGAGCATGAGGGAGAAAGGGAAAGCATGGCCTTGCTGAATGAGATCCTGGGCAGCACATCATTGGATGAGGGTGAATTCTCGCGGGAGTGGAGTGAGGTGTTTGGAGAGGGTTGGATGTCAGAGGGAAGTAGACCAGCAGAATCTCAGCAGGAAGATGATGACTCCTTCTTCCTCCCATCCCATCTCCTGGACCAGAATATGAACAACCTCCAGTCGAGCATCTCAGGTCAGAGGTTGTGTTATGATATTGTGTGTCTCTGTGTGTGACAGTGGTACAATGTGAGGAATAGTGTGTAAAATGATGGTTCAACCAGATTGTGTCTGGTATAAAGAAAATGATGGAGGACCTACATCCCTTGCAACTCAGGTAGCAGTTCTATTGCAATGTTGCTGTGACCTGCCCATGAATCAATTTGACATTCGAAAAATAGGCTCAAGAATGCTAAGTGATAAGCTTCAGCATGTTTTTTTATTTGAACAAATAACCTTTTCCATTGAAATTTTGCCCTGAGCAAAGACTACCAATACCTCATCTTATAAAACATCTTATTCATCAGGAGGCCATGAATGTTGCGCAGATGCTTTACAACAATTTTAAAATAAGATATATTGTAGGTTGCTGGAGAGGACATGGGTAAAAAAAAAAAAGATTTTTTGCAATAGTTCTTCTTTATGATAACACTTTTTAAATATAATTAAGGTTAAATGTCTTGTCACAGAACATGCTTTGTTGTGTTATGAGTGTACCCTCAAATCTAAATCTGCATCTCCATTTCAGAATGGGCCATGAGCATACCACAGCCTGTCGTCCAGGCAACAGAGCAATCTGGAGCCAATCAGCACCCCTGCAGGCCAGCAGTGAGAGGTGTGCCAAACGAGGAAAACATATGAAACTATTTGAAAGAAAAGGGTCTAGCTCATAAAAAATATGTCCAGCCAAATGCCCCCGCTTTTGTATATTGCTTTTCCATGAAAAGTTAAATTAAGGTATTTCTTCAATGTCTGACCGTGGCTTTTCTCCATTTCTATCTTACAGAGACACCAGAGACATCTCAAAACCTTTCAGCCTGGTTCAATCTGTTTGCTGATCTTGACCCTCTATCAAACCCTGATGCTGTGGGTCGGAAAGATCACAAACTTCACAACGCATAGATGCATTCTCGACAATATTATTGCACAAAGACATGGTTATCTTTTATGGTCAGCAAACGTTTTGGGGTCATTTCTCTAAACCATGGTTACCCCGGACCAGTTTATAGCGAAACAGAGTATGAGGCGATTCTTGTGTATTTGAATTTGACAGTTTAGGTGAATGTTGTTCAAGATGTTTTAACAACCAAAGTACTGTATGCTCTGCATTAAGTTCTACTTTAAATTCTAAGCATTATGATTCATCAATATTTTTGTATGGTAAACATTGTTGAAAACCCTAACTATACTTCAACTTCCACAATAGAAGATATTCAGAATATATTACACAAGCATGGGGTTAACATGTCAGTTTGTGCCTAAAAATCCATCTAACAATAGCTGCATGTTTCATGTTTTTTTTCTTCGTACGATTGTAAAATTATTTCAAGGACAGAGTCAACATTGGATTATTGAAAGTGATCTGGCTTGTTCATTATGTAAACAAGTCTAACGGAGTTGAGGATAAAAGTTAAAAGACAGCCACACATATACCACTGCACCTACAGGTAGAAGAGCTGTTGCATTGCCTGCTTAACCAAATCAGTGTAAAACGTATATTTTTGGACTTTTTCTCTACTTCATGTTCACAATGAGAGTAAAGTGTACCCTTTTGGGCAATCACTGTTGAATGAAATTAAAACAGAATTCTGCATAACTACAATTCTACCAATCCAAGTACTGTATGCCTTAAAACAAACATTAGATATTCTAACTACCCCTTTAGCATTTACCAATTATAATAAATATTGTGAGGAAATACAAGGAATTACATTTTGATGCTTGCAAGATGTAAACAATTGTATTTTTATTTGGGTAAATGATGTGCCTCAGACTCAAACATATTATGCTTTAGTTACCTTATATCATAGGTATATCATTAATTATATGATTATATTGTAAATAAAAAGAATAAAGCCTTTAATAATTATACTTAATATAACTGCCCTGCCCAGCCTTAAAAAGTATGAACACAAAGTGGTATTTTTGTCAATTTTATTGAAAAAAAGTCTACTTACAAAACATTAAATACACATGTGAAATGAAATATTAGTTCCAAACTTGGCAAACTTTGCTGAACTCTGCTTCACAATGGTTAGTATGATTCCAATGTATCATGTAGCTGTGAAATTAACAATAGGAAGATCCAACTAGGTCTGAGAGGAATTTTGCATATTGTTTTCTGTGTGTGTTATATTTGCAATTACTTTAAAGTATACCAGAAATTGTACGAATGAACATGGCTATATGACATAATTCATCATATTGTCAAAATCATATTGTCAAAAGGTTTGTACATTGTATTTGTACATACTTCAAAATACAATTTCATTAAGCACATACTTTACACACAGTTGCCTGGATCCTCCTGTTCAGTGATAGACAATGTGTATTAGTGTAGGTTTATTAATTGAATAAATGAATACATTCTTATTATCAATAATTGATTCGATTTCAATCTCTGCAATTAAGTGATTTGACCCAAAAACACAACATCAGTTGTGTACCAAAAATCCTAACTGATCTATATAATAATGGCAATTTACTGTATGTTTCATGCTCTGTTTTAGTAACACAACTTAACAGAACGTAATACAACTGCCTGTTTTGGATCTGTGGCACTGTAAGGATATAATTGGTAAACTAGTTGAAACTAGTTGCAAGGGGAAGCTAATGTTACAGAGAAGTTTTTTTTGTTGTAGGACTGGACATATGTATCCATGGCCCTACATAGGCCTAGATTTGGTGTCAGAAATTGCCTGCAGAGATAAAAAAAAACGCTTTGGAGCACTCCCATAAATTAAAGAGATGGTCAATGTAGTCCTTGTGTGACCTTGTGAGTCCTAAAATGACCTGAGTAAATTCTTCTGAGGGACCTGAAGTGAGGCTGTGTGTAGCCTGTTGCAGTCAGATGCTTTTCCTATTTGTGGACCTCTTTCTACCTTTCCTACAATTATATCTTGTATCCCAAATGGGTGCTTACCTCAAGGTAAGATTTGTACAATTTCTATACGGTGTTGGGATAACTCAAATCATGAGTAAGGCAGAGGGATGAAAACATCTACATGCAAAAAGAAAGGTGGCACTAGGGGTAAAACTATGTAGGGACACTGCTTTGTAACTGGCTGTTTGGTTATTTCCACATCTATCTTTTTAGACCTTAAATAAGACTTATCTGGTGTGAGAGGTTGCTAACTTTTTCCCATTACACTAGCACAACGCAATTATTTGATTAAACAAATGGGGAAATGTGGAATGTTTTGCTGGAAATTAAGTACTTCCCCATAGATTTTTGCAATATAAACATATATGATATTCTTAAGAAGCTTACCCAAATTATAAATAGTATTTTGTATTACTGGACAGCTAAATAATCTGAATAGATAACAATTCTATGAATATGTGTTCCCCTTACACCATCTTTATTTCCTTTTATAACATTTTTGGATTTTCTTTATTTTGATAGAACTGACAATACATTTATAACAGTCAGATCTCAAATTTTCTAAGAATAGTGAATGCTAGAATAGAAGGCTAAATTAGTGATGGAGAAAACTGTTTTCTAGCTGTTACAAGGCAAATGAAAGAGTTATAATTGAACCAGGAAATACTTTTTTTGTCAGGAAACAAGGTAAAAGCTATGCTATGATGCTTTGCCACACCTGAAAACTAGCTGGTGAGAAGGAAGTGTGGCGAGCCATCATGGCTTTTGATAATATCTGTGATTGTGGTGGTATTAGTAGAGCTAGGGTCTGTATCAGGACTGTCGGTGCTGTTGTCCGTATTGATGCCTGTGTCAGAGGTTATGGAGGAGAGAACTGAGTGGGCTGAAGAGAGCTGAGGAGGCAGGGCGGTGCTGGTCACCTTGGGCACGGCGCTGTCACTGCCACCTGGTGTGGAGGAGGAGGAGAAGAAGGAGGAGCAGAGGAGTTTGACCGGGCAGAAGGCTGAGCCCCTGGGGATGAAGTTCACCTTGTTTTTGTCAGGACAAGAGAAGAGGGGAAAGCCTTTTGACTTGCAGGACCTGCATGGAAGGACAATAAGAAAACATAAGTTAAGAAATTACAATCGTAACAATTACGATACTGACTTTTGCTACACGCTGATACGTAACCACAAGCATGATGTTCTCTAGAAGGTTAAGAGCAGTTCTATACATTGAACCTTGCAACTGCGAGGAAAGGCCGTAAGAACAGAGAAGACTTACACCATCTCGTCAAAAACTTTGACTCTCTCGCAGCCCTCCGGAGGGTCCCGTTTGAACATGTAACTGTTGTTAGGTTTAGGGGAGGTGGCAAACTTGAGAAGTGGTGAACTGCATCCACTATCTGAAAATAGAATGTTTAACTTCCATTTACAAACCAAGCACATTTGCATGACATCTAGGGATCTGCTTTACAAATGCTATGTTTGTTTATATATATATACATACATACAGTACCAGTCAAAGGTTTGGACACATTGTCCCATTCAATTGAATGGGAAGGTGTATCCAAACTTGTACTGGTACTGTACATACATAACCTTCAATTTCACTGGTACAGTACAGTGAAAACAGTAATACATTTATCACGCCAGATCGAATAAACAATAAAGCAGTCATGCTTGGGGAAAACATATTTTTCATTTGCATGTATTGACTTCCTGAAGTTTGTGACCCATCTGCCTCAAGCAACTTCTCTTGGTATCCTATTGGCCGTTCACTTTTTCAAGCTGAAATGAGATGGATCTACAGTACTGTATGTGTCTATGAGCTGTGTCTATTCACTGTGAACCCGACTGGAATAAACAAGAAATACAACTAATTTAAAAAAAGATTGCAGACTTAAAAAAGTATTTCTGTTTGACAACAATATGCACAGGAATCCAACAATGCTACAGCTAATGCTAATCTGATGACAGGTCAAGTATGAATCAATTGTGAACTGTATCTTAATGACACGGCCAACCTCAAAGCACTATGCAGAAAAAGCATGAACTATAAAAACATTACGATCGTCATATACTCCATGAATCTGTGTACAAAAATGTCACCTTTGTCAGGCTCTTCTGCAGAGCAGGGGCTGCTATCAGAGAAATGGAGAGGGTCCGGGGTGCAGCGCTGAGGAAAGGGGCTGGAGCCCCCACTGGAGGGGGCCTGGGTGTCCGTGTCCCGCACGTCCCCGCGAGGATGGGATGGAAAAGGTGCCCGGCGTCCGTCCAACACATCCATAGCCTGACAGGTCAGAGGTTCCAAAAGGAGAAAGGGTGAGAAAGGATCTTGGAAGGAGTGACAGTAACATAATACAGACAATGCACAGGTACAGTAGAGTGTCTTGTTCTTCATACTATCCTCGTATGCACTTTTGAACTACGGAAGAACTCAACTATAACTGCCGATGGCCATGCTTGATACACACAACTGCAGTTTGCTCTGGTGTTGTGAGCTATATAGATTTTCAGGTTCACTGGGTTCACTACCCCACATCACACAATTTATAGCTCTCTTTGCCTCTCAGAAATTCAATTTGCTGTGAGTGTGTACCTGTATTCCCTGCTTCCAGTCCTCTCTGATAAAAACATTCTCCAGCTCATGGTTGATGCCCTCCACGCTGCTAGGCACTTTGAATATGTGGGACTTTGGCACAGGCATGTTGACCACTGGAAACACCTTGGCCTGGACGGAATGCAAAGTAAAGGTTTAATTTTTTTTTTTTTTAAAGTCAAGTCTGAATTCTAAATCTAAAACGCACTCTTGTCATTCAGTGTATTCCGAGCAATACAATGTATATTTGCTAACATCCGCATTTGCTGTAAAGTTATATATAATTTAACCACAAACACTAAAGAATAACTGGGCATGCCCAGACACGTCTCTTTCTCCCTCCCTCCTCCTCAGTCAACACCAGGAATAGAGACTCATTAACTACACTAACTCAATCAAATACAACACTCCAGAAAACACAGTATATGTCCACTACTGTAAATCAAGGTACATTCCAATTGGCTCCCCAACTGACTATAAATGCAATAAATCCTTATTCTTTACCATAGTAGTAAAACTGTGAACGTGTGGAATAAGTCTTGAATAAGGTTTTTTGTACTAACGATCCAGTATCATATGTCATCATGACACGATCCGCCACACAGTGTCACTTTTAATTATACAACATAATACAATGCTTAGATTGAGTACGGTAATAAGAGTGAGCGTTTCTATATCGTCCTACAGTCTTGGGAACAGGCATGATAGGCTTACACACTCACCTGAGACTGGCATGTGGCGGAGTGCTGCTGGCCCTGTGGCTGCAGAGAGCTCTGCTCCTTCTCTTTGCCCTGCCTGCTGAACTGTTTGGTGCGCTGCAGCTGCAGTCTGAGTTTCACGATCTGCTGATTGAACAGAAGAGGCCAGGCTGCTTTACTCGGGTGAACACTTCGAACTGTTGGTTGAAGAACACTTCTGAAGACTCATTTAAAAACCTGTTACGGTACATTCTGCGCTATGATAACATGGTGGAGTTTCTCCTTTAAACATTAGGAAAGGCTTCTTCTCAAAGTAACTTAGGCTAAAACTGGCTATTGTAGACATATAACATTTTATGACTGTCTACATGCATAAACTCCTTAGGTGTTTCTACTAAATCAGTTACAGATACTTATTGTGTAATCCTGCACACAGTGAAAATAAAGTATTCTAGTCTCTATAGATTGTCCTTCCCCTAACAAGATTCCCTAGGTTTTGAATGGTACAGCATTCAATTTGTCCAGGCAATGAAGAGGCTTATTGTGAACTCCATAACCTTCTTCAAAAGTGATGTTTACCCAACATGTCTGCAATGTAATGACCCTGATTACATTTATACGGGCCTACACCAGGGGTTAGGGTTAAATACAGTGAATTATTGCAATTAGATGCAGAATAAAAATGTGCAAGACAGTCAAAGAAAAATAATATGACATGAAACGGATTTTAAGACTAACTATTGCAAAACGAAAGCATGTACCCGAATGTCCCCTTCAGGGAAGGAGTTATTGGGTTTAATTACTGGCTTAAAACAAGTTCATCCTTCCCTGTGTCATTGGGCCACTGCCTGCTGAACTCTGCTACTGTCTGCACTTTGACACATTCTTATTTGTTTTATTGCCGTGGCTTTTTTCTTGAGAAACACTTAGGTTAGTACATCAAAGTATAACAATTCAATAAAAATAGGAAGTCTAAAATCTATTTAGTCACAGGCATAAAACTTGAGCAATACTGCCAAACAAAAAGACAAAATATTGTATGTATGGTTTGCATAAGGAGCAAGGCATTTATGAAGCAGATAAGGTTATCACAGTTCATCCTCACCACTTTCGTGTCATGGCAAAGCTGAAGGGGGAATGATATGGCTGTTACACCCTTAAGACAAGTTCCTGAACTGTCTCTCAAAACAACAAGCCACAATGAGATGCAAGGTAGAAGCAGAGAGAGGGTAAATATAGACTGTGGTCAGGGGAGCTGGAGAGCTAATAGCTGCATGTGGGTGTTGGTTGGCCACTAACTTTGGGCTACATGAATGGAAACCAACCTTCAGAAGCATAACATTTAGGCTGACCTCAAATCCTGACAATTAAAACACATTTCGAGCAATGGCTGAACCACAGGGCCTGCGAAAAACATACTGTAACAACTGGCTGGCCAGAGAAGAGCTATACAAAAACAAATAGGCTAGAGATGAGCTATGCAATAACAAATAGGCTAGAGAAGAGCTATACAAAAACAAATAGGCCAACTCTTGCTGCAGTTATTCTGATCCATTTCATCTGAGCGATACCATTACACTTTTGCTCCTGTTCATTTTGATCTTGAGACGGGAAGGCTTTCAGCACATTAGTAACACTGGTTACCTACTTCTTTAAGGTGGTCTGCACTTCCCCAGGATGCTGAGCGCTGGTGTGGATTCCCCAGCTCTCCTCCCTCCTCAATCCAACAACCAGGCGTCTGAAACACGTAAGCGCACATGCACACACATTATATTCAAGCCTCTGTGGATAAATATATACATCCACATCATTCCTTTCATTTGTAAAATAAGAAGCCATATATGGATGAAAGCAAAGACCTGTGTGGGTCATAGCTGCAATTCTGCAACAGTACTAGAAACACTGAACAGACCTAATATAAACCTACTGCTGCTGTCAACAATTAGGAAAAAAGTTTGTAATCTATCCACAAAGGGTATAAAAGGGCACTGCTGTCTATGTGGTTATCAGACTTAATGTAAATAAGGAAACCGTTAGAATATGTAAATATATGCAAACAAGACACACACACTGAGAATGTTTCAAAAGCATGGTTGAAACCACAAACATCCCCTTGATTTAGCATATAATCAGTGACATTTATCTTCAAACAAACCCCCACATTTCTATGGGTGCTGGTTGACATAATATTATTACACAGTGAATGAGGCAAACACGGTCTGTAGAATGGTGTGAGCTGTTAGATACTAGATGGATGCCATAAGTTTAGGGCATGTTCCCAGTTCTTAAACCTACCAGTCAGTCTGAAACTGTCAGTATACTACAATAATGCAGTTTAATGATGTAGGCTCCTTATCCTCTGGATATTCACTTTAAAGAAATACTGTCTGTTCATAAGAACTCCTACTTTTGTTTACCTTGGAGGTCCTATGATTTGATCATGTTGCTGCTTTGACTTCCGGCGTAGCTTTTGTGCTATGTAGACTTTTGTGCCAGGTGTTATACCTGATAATAACCTAGTGAGATAAAGGCTAAGTTCAACGGCTATCAACAGCTACCCTTTCTCAACTGGTTCCTAGACAACATCCTTGTGCAAGTCAGCTTGGTTCAACAACAGGAAATAATGCCTGTGGCTGAACACGTATGAGATGGAATTCAAGTTGGTTTGTTTTAATGCACATGAAGAGTGAAGAATACCACACTGCTATCATTTGGCAGCTACTCATGTTTTGAAAAGCTGGGAACATATCTACAATCCATTTGGGTTATGTGAGATAATTGTCTTACCTTGTGCATGTCCCATACATGTTAAAAAATGTAAGTGCTGAAGATAATATATTTGAGAAATATGTGTACCGATTTCTTCAAGCTGTTTTGTGATAGCACAACAAACGGGCACATTGTAACTGAAATGTTTAATCTGTACTGTGTAACTGATGTTCATCTACTTGCAAACAGAATTATTTCATTATGACTTTATTCAATACTGCCTGAAGTAAAACTATTTTAAACAGGGAAAACAAAATAGCTTAAGCAAATCTGAAGCCTGCAGAGTGTCTGTAGATTTAATACAGACATTCTCTGTATTCTGTAACCACAGGGCCTGGAGCAGACAGACCTATCCCGGAACATTGATTAGCATATGTATGGCCCCTCTGCTCCTCAATTCCCACACAAAAGACAGGCAGGCGGGCCAGCCACTATGAGGGCCAGGTGGTAAGCAGTGGGATTCCTTGCCTGAACCACAGCCTGAGGGACAGGTGCACACATATTCACCTCCATACACAGCTACGTTACAGCTCAAAGAAAAAGGCCAACTTGAACTTGTGTGCTACCCAATAAAAGTCTGGGAACATTTTGTCTCTTTTGTGTTCTAAAAAGCCTTTGGAAAACCATGTTAACAGAAAGTAGTCTGAACTGAGAATTTACAGTACATTTGTGTGCGCGTGTATTTGTCTGTGTGTGAGTGTGTGAGGTGGGGGGCTGTTCTGTAGTGTGGTCGAGTCTGGTCCACCACTGTGTTTGGAACACTAGTTTAGTTTTTACTTTGTAGGACTTGCAGACTGAAATGTGTGGTGAATGGAGGGTTAAAGGGATGAAGCCCATGTAAATGAGGATCCCCGGTCCCTGTTCAGCCTGATGAAAGGCTTCTGTTGGTGTGGAGGGAGCAGATGTGGTCAGTGGCTCTGCCATCATCATACATATTCAATATTCATTCACAACCACCTCGAAAACCAAAGTGCTCTCAAATAAAATGTATTGAACGGTCAGTTCAATTGGGGAGATTGTTTGGTTTTGACGTGTCGTAACTTCCCTGCATAATAAACATGACCATGTGCAATGCAGAATTCAAGACGTAAAGGCCAAAAGAAAACTTATGAAAGCCCTTGGTAAAAAAACTGTGTACACTTTGTACGACTGTTCGCAGTTACCTGTGTGGCTTTGTCTTTCATGCAGGAGGGATAGGGTTCATGGGAATCGCGAGGCCACTGGCCGGTAAGGTACGGCCCGGTGATAGCATCCAGTGAAGACGCCCGCCAGATGGAACTGCGCACCTGCAGTTTGGACCGTTCAACTAATGTTGGATGGGGGAGGGGGGATTATTATACAGGGGTCAGACACACACACACACACAAACAGGCAAAAGGTAAATGTTGACCTAACCCACCCCTTATAAAGGTAGTTAGGGTGAGAGGCTGTTTTAAAACTATTTCCCAAGTGCCCTCAGTGTAATGAAAACGAAAATGACTGGGCATACCTGATCATAAGACAACATTTACACAACTTTCCTGAAGTAAATCTAGAATTATTTGCTAGAGGCCATTTCTGGTTGTCATTTGGACTGTTCCTACAACAGGTTCCTGGACAAATCTCTTTAGCAAGAATTTAGGTGACACCAAGTTTTAAGTGCTCACTTACTAGTAGCAACAGCAGTTTATAGTCAGCAATGGAGCAAATGAACAACACGTTTAGCTTTAAAGAAAGACGGAAGTCGACTTTCAAACAAAGCATTTAAACAGGCATCAGACACAGCAATTTAACACACATTATCTATCAACACAAGAAATCAAACACTGGCATCAACAGCAAAGTAGCTAGCATCATAGGATAATTGCACATTCATCTGGAAGTTGAGCAATGGGAGTGGTCACAGATGTTAAAGGTGATTAGGCTCCAAATAAGACTAACCTTGCTAGGCTGGAATTTACAAGCCAATGTATGTTATTCAAAAACTATTTTTAAACATTTCATGATTCAGTTCACAATTTCCAGTTCTATCTTTCGGTATACAAAGTTGACAGATTTAGCCAGGTTACAGTTTACAAAATGATTGTTTTCAAATTTACTCTTACTCTGCAGTTTGGTCGGTGTGACAATGAGTGAAGCCATTTCAGCACAGCCGGCACTTTGATAGGGATGGAGAGCCTCTTTGTTGGCCTACTTTGGTGTAAAGATGATGTCATGATGGTGAACCTAGAGGTCATGTGGTGGAATGTTGCCCATTACCATGGCCTTCACCCTTACAACCTTTAACCACCATCACACTCAGATGGGTGAGGAAGAGTGATGGGAAAACAACAGGATGACTGAGCAAGGATCAACCATGTCTATTCTCTCTTTCAATGGAAATAGAGGCGAGTCTTCCGTACTTGTGGATGCATTTGTTGCATGTCAATTCAACTTGATACAGTAAATACATCTGTGTTCTCCACACACAACGGTATCTTTGTACGTACAGTTCAAACCAAGGTATGCATTACCTACATTTTGGAACCAATGCACATCCAAAGTCAAATATGTGCATTTGTGTGCTCCTAATCAACAACATCCGAGCCGACACGATCCAGATACACTTTCTTGTGCGTATCCCAATGCATTAGGCCTGCCAATGCTGATTAGAACATAATATTGATGAAAAGGCTATGGAAAAAGCTGATCTCTTACCTGAATAGCCCAACGGCCAATAGCCTACACATGATAACATCGTAACACTCATCTTCTTGTGCAAGCCATGTCCATGTGCAAGCAAACACACACAGGCTTGCCATATGCTCCAGATGTGTGTAGAGATACTTTGTCATGGGACTGTTACACCTGTTCCTTTGCTTTTCTGAGTGTGGGGCCCTCTAAGAACTGTAAGCATGTATTCTTTTGAGTGACTCCCCAGCCACCCCCACCCACACCAGAAAAGCAACAGCTGGAGAGTGCAAGGGGACACCTGATGAGCTGTCTTGACAGTGTCTAACGCTGTCCTTGTGATTGATGCCTACTTCAGTTATTGCTGGTATGCAACCAAGCTATATCCTATGTTTTCTGATTAGTGTCCCAAACTATCAATCATTGTTTTATTGTTCTCCTAGCAACCCAGTCTGTTTCAATTGCATGTTGACTATGAGCAAAATAACTTGATAAGAAAACCATAGTATCCTTAGGGACATACTAATGCATAAACATCATGTAATACCAGCACATCGTTAAGCAAACATAGCAACGACAAATAAAACGACTAGCAGTTACCTCTGCAAACAGGTGAGTGTGGACCCCGATCAGGTGAACATGAGCCGCGGTTGTCTGGGGACAGTCGCTGTCTCGTGGTTAACTTCGGTTCCCCAGTGCCATTTATACCAGGATTCGGTGTCGGACTAGGAGGACTTGAGCTGCGTATATTCACTGGTCCATTGTTGCTTCTAACGCAGACGGACTGCGAGTGTGTCGGGCTGATCTGGCCCCCGCGTAAGAGTTGATAGGGCACGATAGCACGGATGGGGTGCAAACGGCAGCTGTTGGGTGCACTGGATGATCCCTCATTGCTCCGTCGAACTCTCGACTGTTGTTGAAGCGAGTTGGTGGGAGTTGACATTCTGATTGAATTTGTATCACTTTAGAAAAATGTATTTCAGCTTCTGAAAAAAGAGAATAACAATTACCCACAAATGTAGTTTAGCTAGCTCGCTAACTTCCTTTACATTTTTTCTTGTGAGCTCGAGCTCATTGCACACAGCTGCCTCTGACTGTGTGAAATGCCTTTTGCTGATGCCATGAACTTACCTGACGAATATCATGTCGATGTAGTCCGTGTTTCTCGACAACTCCGAATATAACTTCAAAACTTATTTTGACACTGAAACGATACCCTGAACATCGACTCTCCCTACCTCCTTCATGTCTAATGTAAATGTCTGACAGTTCTATCAGCAAGACTACTGGCTGATACACGTAGGCGGGCTACGATTTTTTGTTCTGATCATGTGGTTGGACAGCTAAATTGCACAGTAACATTACTAATCATTGTCCGGTGTCTATACAACACAAGCAAGTGATGTATTTTTCAATAATCCGCGATAACAGTACGAATATACTGTGAAGTTTCACTTGGAAGAGATGTGTGAAGTTCTACAAAACAATAAACATTTGCATTGAGGGTTTATGGGTGTCTTTGAGTTCCAACAAAACAAAGGCTTTGAAAGTTTGTTGTTTAATATAAATACGAATACACGGTATCTGAATGTAGACCTTACATGAAAAATATGGTAGATTTAACTTAAAACACAAACTGATCAATATCTCCACAAATGGATACATTTTACAATAACGAATGCAATTTATTTTCAGATTTTACTTCAAAACGGTGCACAATTGCACTCAATTTGTCAACCCTGCTCCATTAGTTCACAAAGGGCACCCTATAAAACATCCCACACTGAGGCAGAGATTTGTGAAAGCAGCATACAGTAGCTTGCTCCCAAGCACCCCTCCCTCCCCATGACTAAGTGATCTAGCCAATTCTGGTGTAGGCCCCTCTCACTTACAATGCTTCCCCATGTCCAAGCTCAATGAACGAGGGTGGCAGAGAAGAAAAACACATTTACAATGAGGCTTACACATAGCTGTCCCCTCGCACTGCGCCCATCCCTTGGTTGAAGTGTGGTATGCATATTTTGAGTTAGAAACAGAGGGCCCTCGCTTGTCTGTTTCTCTGCTCTCTCTTTGAGTCAATGGTGTTCCGGCAGCTGAAGTTCTTTATGTGGAGAACAATCTAAAGGGTCTTGTCGGAGTGCCTAGCAGCTGCTGTTTCACAGACCACAGGCTGCGAGTGGGGAGGTGAATGCACTGACAACAACCCCCCTCTTCACCCCACCTCACCCACCGTCATCTGCATTGGACTGCACTTCACAAAATATGTAGTAGTAGCAAGAAACAAGAAAATATATTTGGATATTTTTGTTTATTTTTCTGTATTCTTTATCAGCATTTACAAATGTTATGAGGAATTTCGAAGTCCTTTTTAATCCAGAAACAGCTCTGGACATCTTAAAATATAACTAAAATGTATGGCACATATTAATATAGCTCAACATGTCTGAATAATCAAAATCTAATCCTGATTCAGGTTAGATGAGAAGACCCCTGCAATGTATTCTGGTACAATCGCTCCAAGTCCTTCATTAATTAATTGCATACATGTCAGTAAAGAAACCTTGCCTCTCATGCCTAACCACACATTTATGTTAGGATATTGGGCTCTCACTCAACCCAAACTGTAACAGTGTTGAACACTATTTGTGTAGCCAGCTAGGTAGGTACATTAGGGCCTAAGCTCAGTCCTGTGAGAGAAGTGCTCTAGTGAACCTACACAGGGGTCTAGTGTTAGTGGCTGTGGGTCCTAGAAGTGGATGAATCTCTAGCTGCTGTCTGAAGGCACCAGGTTCCCTGTGGTGTCCAGTTGCATGCATTTACAGGTGCAGGCTGAGACAGGGCACTCTGTGTGGTCTCTGTAAAGAAAAAAGAAAAAATTCAGAATGAACAAATCGTAAAACACACAAACCATAAAGTGTCACAGCTTTCCAAATATGGACTACCAGAACATAATGTATAGCTCTAAAGGATTTCGCAAGGTGTCTTATGTTCTTGGCAGTGCTGACCTGAACCAGCTCAGCATGTGACCAGCGTGGCCGCCATGGCGACAGTTGTGGCACCAGGTGAACCAGTTGTTAAACTGAGCCAGTTTGTTCTCTCTGGTCAGGTCCACCTTTTCATCTGACTTCCCTGTGCCTGAACAAATAACCAGCATCAATAATTAGTTACCAATATAACTAATTATTTGTTTTAGTATTACCGTAACAATATTAACATCTAGCAATTCGTACTGTATATCAAATGTATAAAGTTAAAACAAAAAAACTAAAACAATTTCTGCAATAGTAAACATCCTGTAATGTACAGGACCTGCCCTACGTTAAAAATAATCTGTGAAGCACATTACAGATAGTGTTATGATTTGGACATGTACAGTACTGTACGACTGTATCATCTGTTTACATTTCAAATGTTGGTGATAATGGCAGCAGTAGCTTGTTGGCTCAGAAAACACACTCAAATTAAAGCCCCCCCCCAATCTAATCATTTTTGCATCTCAACCCTAGTTTAGACATCTTGTAGATGGTGTTAAATCTGGTTCTCAACCCAGAGCCTACCGGAGTGGTGTGCCCTGCCATGACCAGTACCTGGGCAGTTGGACACAGGTGTTCCCATGTTCATGAGGCAGAGAGCACAGCGAGGCAGGGGCTTCCTGCAGCCAGGGCAGCTGGTGACCTTTGACTTGGTAGGTGAGCCACTGACACCATACTGGCTAAAACCTCGGCCCTGGTGGGGCATGGCTGCACAGCTGTAGGAGATGGACTTCCCACAGAAGTTACAGCTCACAAACACCTGCGAGTTAACAAAACAAAGGTCGGGTGATAAGGACTTGTGAAACTAAAACAGGAGTCAGCAGTCTCTGTGTATTCTGAGAAAACATAATTACAGTGTAAGCATGGTGGAAATTGGACATTTCTTCAACCAAAACAGGTCATGGTAAAGTAGTGGGTTTTATTATATGATTCATGAATATGACAAGTCGACCACCATAATGTGAACATAATATGCATTGTTTTATTGATAATTATTAAGATGCATTTTCAATTCTACTTCTTCAATTTTGAACATCCTGTAGGGTAAATCCCAGACGCAACTTGCCTGTGCTAATGGTTTAGAGCTGGGGTCGAGCTTGCTTCTGTGTATGTCGAACTCGGCCCGTTTGTGCCAGAATCTCCATGCATCCAGCAGGTTGCGGTAGTTCTCAATCCAGCATTGGACACGAGGGTCCTTCACCACCTCACCTGGAGAACCCTGGAAGATAGAAGATGGTCACCAAGGTATTAAAGGCACACAAAAAAACACAAGAAAGTTGGATATTTGTCATGAAATGCTAGGAAAGCTAGGAATGGGCTTTCTTGGACTACCTTAAGCATGCAGAAGCTGGCTGTCTGGACATCCCCGGTGCGGTCGACGTAGCTCTCCATCAGGTCCACGCCGTCCTTGGTCAGACCCGTGAGCAGGATCCCCTCAAGGTTTCCCGCCTCCTTCATCTCTGTGGTTAGCTTCTCTACGTAGCGAGGCAGCTGCACCAGTCACACACCGAATAGAAATATCCTCTTCATTAGTGTTCAAACAATGTGTATCAGAACAACTAAAGCAGTCTTAAGATATCCTAAAGCAAATGATAGTGTCATACGTATAGAACTTGAAAACTAGAGTTGAAGTTGTTATACATGGTGGTGGTGCTAAAGGAGGTTACCTGGGCATCACTTAGAAACATGCTCGCGAACGCTACGCGATCCCTCACCGCCACACTGCTCTCATACTGCAGTAAAACAGAATTCAGAAAGCAGCACTCCTCCAAAAAACATAATTTCCCTTATTCAAAGTGAATGCTTGAAATTGACTCATTAAGGAACTTAACATACACCGCCCTCTTCTTAATTAAGACTCATCATCCCCCTACGTCGTCATTTTGTAAAATATCTAGAAGTCTTAAGTCGTACGCACCAGTACTCCATCGTAGGCCCCAGCCTCACTCGTGAGGAAGGCAAACATGACACACAGGTAGGGGTTCTTCAGCTGAAGCCTCAAGGAACTGCACATCTCTCTCCAAAGAGAACTCTTCTCATCGGTGTAGCCAGACAGCGCCATGGCAACAACGTTCAGGTTCACATCCCCTGGGAGGAACATTAGAGAAGCCAGTTGGTTTCGAATCAGAGCTGAAAGTGTTGGGCTACATTTAAAACATGAGCTGTGTGAATGTATGACGACGAGGACTCTCGACAGCAGCACGTTGTGTGTTCAGCGGTAATGCAACTTCGGTGATCCTTACATTACATTTACATTTATTCATTTAGCAGACGCTTTTATCCAAAGCGACTTCCAAGAGAGAGTTTTACCAAAGTGCATAGGTCACTGATCATGACAACGAGATAGCTCCAAACATTGCGGGTAGCCAAACATGATGCATACATTGTGAAAACCAAATAAGTCCCAAAGGGAAGAACAATAAGAGCATGTAGTTAGACAAGTTACAATTAAACAGCAAGAACCTAAAAATGATCCTTGAGGATATGGAGGCATTGTGCAGTGCTACATAGGAGATCCTTTAACACTACCTGTCTAACGACTTTTGCCTCTCAAATCACACCCAACACAAGATCATTAGAACTTCCACCAGAAAACCATGACAAAGTTTGTGTTGATGAGTCCACAAATAGCTTCTTTTTTTTTGCCTGACAGATGATGGATACTGATCTAAACTATAACGCTTCCCTCCATGTTTGGCCCCTGATACGTTTCTGATGAAATCCATTTGAGGCCACGACCCACTGCTGCTAAATTCCTCTAACTTAAGAACACCAGGACACCCACCCTTTTCCGTGGAGGCGCCCTTGTTCAGGATCTGGATGGCGCGGCGGATGTCCATGTTGAAGAGGGCCACAGCGGCAGCCCGCTCCCATTCGCCCTCCTGCTCCAGCGAGCGCAGGAAGGGCTCCACGTCAACGTCGGACCCCCTGCTGATCCAGCCGCACAGCCGCAGCGCCAGGCTGCGCTCCTCGCTGTGGTAGCGCCGCATGTCTGTCTGGCGCTCCGTGCAGCTCCAACAGCGGCGGTTCTCTGTCGTGCCTGGTGTAAGAGAAAAACACGTGACTTGTGACTGAACACGATCAAGGCGGATGTATTTTAGGAGCTGCTGGAAGTAATAAAGAGTAAATAATGGGAAATAATCAAAGGTTTAAAGCCTGCTCGTTGGATCGTAATGGCATATGGTGTCATGCGTTGTTATATTACTCACCTGAGCTCGACTTTACTATGTTCTTGATGCCAGAGTACACCAGAGACTGTTTGTTCCCCTGGTGTTTCAGCTCCATGTCCTCAGTGTACTGCTTCATGAGTGATACTTACATAGGAAATGCAACACCGATGTCTCAACTATTGGTACAATGGCATGGGTACAAGTGCAGCAGAGCAACTCATCCCCTCATTCCTATGCATAGTTAGTAGAGTACAAGAAACTAGTGATTGGTATTGAATGTTCATACTGTACATATAGCTCCCATTTATTTTAATCAGCTTTTTGAACTTAAACCTAAATGTACAAATATCTAAATTGGTATATGTAAGCATTAAGAAAAGTTCATTGTTGCAAGCACACAAGAACGCAGCAACTATATACACAATCAAGCCGATGTTATCTGATGACCATCTAGCAAAACCTGGCATGACTGCAGAACTCGTAGTAAAGGATATAGTAGAGGTCGTACCACAGAGACTTGAGCTGGGGGTCATCCCCCCCGGCAAGTAGATGATTCTTCCACACCTGCACCGTGTCATGGCCATATCTAGACTGGGCCCTCTGCCTCATTTTAGTGGCTATGTCCTGATCCACCGTACCTTCCGCTCCATCTTCGGAACACTCGTACAGGTGCCTCCCGCAGGCCCACATGAGGGAGGTGGTGGAGCTCCACGCCAACGAGATGCGCTCGAACACGGTGAAGTCCGTCATGGCGCGGTTGGCTGCAGACACCACCACCATGCGGTTCTGAGAGGAGGGATGCCAAGCGAAGCTGCCGATGAGGCTGTCACAGGGCTGCACGCTGCGCTCGATGATGGTGGGCTCCGTCTCGTCTCCGATGGGCGTGGGCGTGTGCTGCATGTCATAAAGGCGGACGATGTTGCTGTCCCGCGTCAGGGTGGCTAGCAGGCCTGTGCGTGTAGGGCACCAGGCCACCTGGAAACAGGGTTAAATGCAACTTATAATTCAGACAGCCTGGGAGAGGTTTTTCAAAAAACTGAAAAGCATATAAGATAGCAGGATAGCAAGATCACAAACACGTGATACCTTGGTAAGGGGTTTGGGTTGCTCTGTCAGTGTGAGAACGGGCTTCTCAAACTTCCTCAGGTCCCAGATGGCAACCTGGCCCTCAAAGAAGGAGGCCACACGGTCATGGAAGTGGGGGTCCACTGTCACCCCTTGAATGGCTTTGGTATTGACAAAGGTCTTCTGGCTGGTGTTCCTCAGGTCAAAGATTGCAAGGTTACGGTGCATGCCAGCCAGTAGTAGTTTTTGATCCCGTGGTAACCAGCAGAGAGACAGACATGCATCATTTTGGCCCAATTCATATAGAGGCTTGGTCATCACCATGCCTGAGTCTGTGTCCCCTGACAAGAGGCGGATTTTATCTGCAGCCATGCTAGCGTCTGAGGTAAATTTATTGCTATGTATGTCCCATATGAGAACGGAGAAGTCAGCTCTGTGTTTGTCTAGCCCAGCGGCTAACCAGTTGCTATCTACAGGGTTCCAGGCTAAGGTGTTACATTGGCGGGCATGTTTGGGTACAAACTCTTTCCCCACTAGCTCCTTGCATTTAGAGTTGTGACTCTGGCCCAGGCTAGTGAGGACTACCCTACCGTTCGCCTGGCCTACCGCTAACAGGCACTCAGGCTCCTGCTTTGGATACCAGGCAACACATTTCATATATGGGGTATCTGAGTTGATAGCTAATAATGTAGCAGCGGTTTCCTCAGAGAGTGGGAGAGCTCCAGCTTTGGTCTCAGCGCTACCCACAGGTCCAATGCGATAGAGTCCAAGTTCCGAGTCACAGATGACATAACGGTCAGGGTGGTGAGGAGACCACAGAATGTCTGGCTTTGAGCCACTCATTGTTCATCAGCGAGGGCTTGTTTTCAGCAGAATATTTTTTGGGTTCAAACTCGGTAGGCTGGAAAGAGAAAACAGTACATAACAGTGAATATGGTCCCATTGCAAATGTATTTACTGTACATGATTCTAGTTATCTAATCTGACATTTTGTTTCTACAGGAAATCAGGGGTGCCACTTTGGGAGATTCCTTGCGAGACTTGTGCATGTTAAGTGTCTTAACGAAAGTAGATTTGCCAAATGGGCCTACATTAAACAACACTGCCACCTCCATTTTTACATTAAAAACAAATCCATAGCTCCCACCATACCAATGTACACAAACACACACAACCCTTGAACACACAAGTCTTTATGTCTTTTGAAATCTATCTGAAGGATCCTATACTCGTAAACAAAGACGTACATTTCTAGCTATGTGGCTGTGTGCAAATTTGGAAAGCAAACAAATTTGCCTTCTGACGAATTTACTAAATTTGCTTTTCTCGTCTGTTTTTAGCAACAAGTTATTGACTTCCATTGCATCCTCGTAATTAGAAATATATTGTTATTTTGGGAAAAGCTAGCTGGCTGATTTGAAAACATTAGTTAGCAAAGAAAAACAGCTACCCGCTGCCATGTCGTTGCTGTGCAAATTATGTTCGTGGAAAACTCTTAGTCTACTGTAGCTATCCGAGACACATTGGCGAATAAAGGTAATGATTAGACATTAATTTAGACCTTTCAACACGCGTTCTATACTAATGCATTGTACAGTAGCACATTTATCCAAGTCGCATTATATTTAAAAAGAGCCTGTTAGATAATTGTGCTAGCTAGATAGCTGTAGTAGGTGTGGTTGGTATCGTTGTTTGGCATTAGTCGAGTTTTCTAAAAGTTCTGATTATATTATGAATAACTGATCATTAAAATAAATTGGATTGACTGAGGTAGATAACTTGATTATGCAACGAATTGCTTAAATTGAGTCCAAAAGGGTATATTAAAAGATAAACTTACAATCTGACACTGACATGTCAAAGAGGTCTTTCGCCTTGTTATTGTGTAACAGCTGATACATGTCCGTAGAAATCTCACTTCGCAGAAAACAAGGTTCCGGGTACGCACAAACTTTACTGAACCCTGGAGATGAATTAACGTAGTGTCCACTGAATGGCGCTATAATAAAAGACCAAATACACTTCATCATGCTGGTACATAATTTTATTGTGTTGTATGTTTCCCCCCCCAAAAAAAAGGTCAGCTTTGAACCGTGCCGCGCAAAATATCAACACGCAGTTGCATACAGGAAGCTGCTTTAGGTAACTTTAGGTTACATTCTTTTTTTATTTGTGTTAATGATTCCTGAATATGCATGGGGAGCTATCACAGTAGTGTTCTTAGATCACGTTTTGTCAGAGTTTCACACTGGAAATCTGATTTTCAAATTAGAGTATAAAAGTAGAATAAAATAATGTAACCCACGGCTTTGTGTTGCATCCAAAAATATCCATAAGAAAACAGATATAAACAATTTTGTTTAATTATACATTTAGAGACAATGAAATGTAATTTACTTCAACAATTTTATTGACCATTTATTAGTATTGTGCCACTTCCGTTCCATTTTGGCAGACCTAATAAGAATGCAATTGTGTCGCACACTGTAGACTCAAAACCTAAAAAAAAGACCACAGCTTTGGTGTTCCAAAGCTGCGCATCCCTCAATTACAGCCAAGCATCCACTTTGCAAAGCAGACTACCCAGTTCGTGTGTTGGAGATTTGGACGAGATGAGATGCTTTCTAATCCATGCAGACAAGTGATCAAGAAACGTTGGTTGCATTATAATTTGATACCAAGTAAGAACATTTATATTAATCAATAATTCATTCTACTCTTGAAACTGCAACTGCAAACTTGTAACTTTGTAACTTATTTTTTAAATTAACGTTTGGAATTGTGGCAAAGAAGTTATGGTTTAAAAGGTGATGGGCCTAAATTGTTTTGAATGGTGGTTGATAAATATTTATCATTGTTTTATGTTGTTTTAGTTTGTTTATGGTTATAACGATGAATCTAATGTCTCATACATATTTATATTTAATATGTTTATGTATTTATTACACAAAATGTAATCTAATCTTCAGTCAACTATAGAGACTGAACATTGGTTAATTACAGTGTCCTTAAGCGGGATCAGTGTATGTGTGTCTGTCAACATCAATGGCATTTGTAGCCTTTACCTTTATACAATATGCATGTATAGCAAAATGGTTACTTACTCTGATGATTTTCTGCACTTGCCTTTTTGCAACATATAGACATGGTATGACTTTCCATGGAAAATTTACCTGTATGCCTACCATTTCAATTTTGAAAGTATTATGTAAATAATGTCACACTTTATGATGTGATCTAAGTATTTTTATGTTATTGTGTAGATGTTAACAACGGACATGATGGAGAAAGGAATGGCACTGTGCCTTTTACTATTGGTTCTGATGCATGAAGCTGTGGGCCAGAGAAGGAAAAAGTTGGGGAAAAAAAACTACAACAGCCTACTCAAGGATAGAGGAAATGGTAAATGAAGTATCCACAGTTCTGTGTTGATGGTTAGCCAACTGTGAACATGAGCCTGTTACCTGTTAACTGTATCCAATATCTGATGCATGTTTGACTTTCTATCGAAACAACGTTCATTGTTTGGATTATTGCTGAACCATACACCTGTTAAACAAACGCAATTGAAGCTAAACCTGTCTCCTATATGTGTAGCTCACCTGCCTGAAGCTACCTGATCGCATTTACATCAAATGGTCCTGGGCATCAGTAGCACCTCTTCTACAAGCCATAGTGACCTTTGACCTTAGCTTTGGGTTGCACAGAATCTGACGCAAGTGCACCCTCATTGACAATATTTTGTCTCTCTCATAGATCTGACATGCTGCATGGACGTGGCCTTCCTCTTTGACAGTTCAGAGAACGCCAAAGACTTCCTGTTTGAGAAGCAAAAGTCCTTTGTGATCAATTTCAGCACGCGCCTTGCCAAGATGGAGGTTTCTGGCTGGACGCTAAAAGTGCGAATGGCCGCCCTCCAGTACAGCAGCTCTGTGACGATCGAACACGGTTTCTCCACCTGGCAGGACTTAGATGAATTCCACAGGAGTGTGATCTCCATGACTTACATTGGCCACGGCACCTACTCCACCTACGCCATCACTAATGCCACTCAGCTGTTCACGCGGGAAACTACAAAGGATTGCGTCAGAGCTGCTGTGCTGATGACTGATGGTGCAGACCACCCCCGGAACCCTGATGGTGTCAGAGCTGCAGAGGAGGCTAAAGGCCGTGGTGTCCTTCTTTTTGCAGTTGGATTGTCAGACTTGGCCCACCAGAGCCAGAACAGTGTGAAGCTCCGGGCTCTTGCCAGTCAGCCAACTCAGCGGTTTGTCCATAGTCTCACTGACCCACAGCTTGAGTATAAGTTACTCACAGAGATGGTGAGTTAGTCCTAAGTAGGCTTGCGCAAGGGGCTGAGAAAGTGATGGGTTTTTAATCCCCAAAATAGGAGCATCATTACTGCATTGTCGTGTGGTCTGTCTGATCAAATCACCAACATGCAGCTATGCCCCCTCCCACCCTTCTTGTCTCTATCTTGTTCTGGCTCAGCCCACACTGTTCAGATGGAGAGGTCAAGCCTTTCAACGGTAGAATTATGTCAATGAGGAAGAGGACCTTGGCAGTACATTGACATTAATAAATGTATTAGTAGTTAGTGTACATCGACTGTACAGTACCTGTTTAGCATTTACTCATAGTATATACTACAGAATCTTAATAAGATATGATTGAATGTGGAATCAGGGGTTACATTATCATAACATCATATTATATGTTAAGAAATAAAGGCCAGGGGTTAACAGGTTGTTTTTATTGTTTTTCTATTTAGGTTGATGTAACGCTTGAAGGGGTAAGTGCTTTAACATTCAAATGACATTGCAAATGTCAGATACAGAAAAAGTAATATTTTGGCAGATGAAAAACTCCACAACTGAAACTGACCTTGTGTCATTCACTGCATCAGTGTCCAAAGCCCAAAGTGTGTTTGTGTGAAAGAGGGGAACAAGGCCCTCCTGGGAACCCAGTGAGTACATTTTACAATAAGCTTTCCAACGAAAAACTTTTACAAATCCACTGTCTTAAATGATCTACAGTCTGACTCGTTTGTTAAGCCTAAAAAAGAACAAGGCTCCAGCTTTGCAACCTTTGGTTTCATCTAGGGTAAAAAGGGAGACCTGGGATACGCAGGACCACTGGGTCCAAAGGGATCAAGGGCAAGTATTACTATAAATACAAAATTATCATTAAATTGTATTGTAAATTCCATTGTTCATACAGTACCATAGTAGTAATTATGTGTAAATTCTACTGTTAGGGAGACCCTGGAGTAAGTGGCTACCCTGGAAGTGAAGGCCCTGAGGTATGACGTCCTTCACTAATAACGTGTAACGATTCAATTGTTGTCTGAAATGAGTTCAGCAGTTCTAGGTGTTAAACACAGTTATTACTTCTTTATAGGGTAAACAAGGATTCAAAGGTGATAAGGTGAGACAGCCACATACATATTCTTGTCAACAGATCCCCTTTGAACCAGATACTGTGCTATCTTTTTATTTGCTTTATTTACACGAAGTTGTTGGTGGTTGGTTGGCCTGAAACCTAAGGATGAATTCAGTTTGAATGTGTTATATTTTAGGGGATGAGAGGAGACTGTGGCACCGAGGGAGAAAAGGGTGATGTTGTAAGTAAAATGGTACTGTAACCACACCACTGTGTCCATCGATACTGTAAATTATTTGATCTAAATGTAGTGTTACCACTGTGTACCTTCCAGGGCCCTAAGGGACCTATAGGTCTACAAGGACTGGGAGGAGAGCAGGTACAGTGTAAACATCATCGTATTCTGGAATATATTGTTTGCCATCTGCTTGACAGATCTTAGACTCTTGACACCGCTTTTGATGATTTTTAGCTGGATAACAAAATAGAACCCTCCAAAACTCAACAGTTGAAAACTTAAAGAAAAACCTTCAGACATAGAATATTGATCGCATACACACGATGCAACAATCAGTGGATGAACACCCCCTCAACGCTCAAACACAACAGACGGTTGTGTCAATTTCACACTCATGCACTAATGGAATGTGAATATTGGATTATGCCTAATCTCAATACTAATATGGGTATCTAAAGCAGTGAATCCAGGCTTGCAGGATATTATTCTTATACAGGAGCAGACTTTGTGTTGCAGGATTAGTGCTGGGACTTGGTTGCCCACTTCTTCCTCACTATCATTCTCTGTGGTATTGGCACAGTGTCAGAAACTCTGTTGTTTTGAGACCAGGTCCAGACTGGAATTAAATTGGATTTAAAAAAATCTGATTTGGGGAATATTAGTTAGTTCAGGTCTAGGAGAGATTCACTGTACTGTAAGTTACTGCATATAATATAACCACTTTAGAGTATGCAAGGTTACTTGGAAATATCTTATCACAATGTTTACAAAGTATCATGGATGAGCTGAATTTTCAACCTGTAGACTTTAGTAATACTGTAGATGTTTCGACTGTATAGTTTGTTAATTGAATGCTAGATTGAAACCAAGGTGAATACCACAGCCAATAATATAAAGTAACTTGAAAAGTAAGTAAGTAAGTAAGACTTTATTTATATAGCACATTTCATACAAGAATTGTAGCTCAAGGTGCTTTACATAAAATCAATAAAAACAATAATACAAGTGATAAACAATTCAAACAAAAATAAAAATCCCAATAAGATCTCTGTTCAAGAGAGAAAACAACTTTAAAAAGTAGGAAAACCCTTTTGAGATAAAATTACTTAAATGCTTCGGTAAAAAGGTAGGTTTTAAGCTGTCTTTTAAAAATGTCTAGAGTGTTTGCTTCCCTAATATTTATGGGTAATTTGTTCCATAGTTTTGGGGCGTAATTGACAAAGGCCGAATCACCAATCTTCTTATGACTGCTTCTGGTGACCTCTAATAGGCCTGCATTTGATGATCGCAGTGTTCTAGCTGGTGTGTAGTTTATAAAGGAGTTAGCAATGTAGCTAGGTCCTTGTCCGTGTAGAGCTTTGTATGTGAGGAAAAGGACCTTAAAGTCAATTCTGAAGGTAACAGGGAGCCAGTGTAAAGTAGCTAGGACAGGACTAATGTGTTCTCTCCTTTTAGTTTTGGTTAATAATCTAGCTGCAGAATTTTGAATGAGCTGTAGTCTTTCAGTGTCATTGTACAGTATATGTACAGTACATATGCATATATACATATACCGTCATATTGTTTTGTTGTTTATTTCTGTAACTTTTCTTTTTTTTCCAGGGTGCCAGTGGACCCCCTGGAGACCCAGGTCCCGAGGGTCAGTCAGGACCTAAAGTAGGCATTCTGAGCCAGCCACAGCATTGATGCCAGCATACTAACACATAACATCTCTATTGTGACATTTGGTTGGTTTGCCAGAAAGGCTACAAGATCTGCCCTTTAGAATGAGTGACCTTTAAAAAAAGTTAATTTGAATAGCGATTTATCATTCACTGAAACAGCAAGCAGAGCTTTTCAACAAGGAGATGTATTATTATAACAGAATGAAGACAGATTTAGGACAGACAAAAGTTATAAATGGAACAACCTAACCATTTTTGAAATGTCATAACATGCTACAAAGAACGTATTGGACATTTGGCTGGATTGAGTCCCATCAGTTTAAAGTAATTTCTACAGCTCACTACAGACAGAACTCTTTTTGAGTTGACCGAGACGAGCTCTGTTTCAAAGGCACTGAATATCCCATTACATCCCATTCATATTATTAAATCAAAAAGATATAAACAAGTTGCTCTCATTGGATTAAACTAGTATTTCATGATATTGTATTATTCACACTCACAGTAATCCTGTTCTTCCTGCACAGGGGGACAGAGGAGCAGCTGGTGCTTCTGGGCCCCGTGGAGATATAGGCATTGGATTCCCTGGTTCAAAGGTCATCCAAGGCAGTCCAAACTCCATCTAACTGATACAGTATACTGTACCATACATTCACATTATACATAAAAAAAGAACAGATCAGATATGTCAAGTGTCCACAGGGTGACAAGGGAAACCAGGGCCGAACAGGACCTACAGGACCTACTGGAATAGGAGACCCAGGACAGCCAGTGAGTTAGAAGACCATTTCATTTCTTCCACAAAATTAGTTCCTCAAACCAACCTACCAGTTTTGCTTTGACTGTGGACTGCTTTGTTTGTTTGATGGTCATTTCAGGGGCCCCCAGGACCACTTGGTGCACCAGGGATCCAAGGATCACCTGGGGAAGGGATAATTGGAGCAAAGGTAGTCCAACCATCATAACGATAACATGTCTGTATCACCAATAATGTCCATAGATGCAAATCACAACTACGTCAACTACAGTCTGTGTCAACTGAAATATTTGTCTCTGTTTCAGGGTGATCGAGGCTACGACGGCCCCAGGGGCAGCCGAGGTCTTACCGGTTTTGGGGTCAAGGGTGGCAAGGTAATGGATGGTACAGCTTTTACAGCAAGATGTCATGGCAACGGTATTGAGATTATTAGTATCATGTTCGCCTACCAGTTGTACCCCATATCACCGTAAATTTTCAATCAGGGAAGTCATGGTGAGACTGGCATGCCAGGGCCAGGTGGGGCCCCGGGGGAAGGAATCCAAGGAGAGAAGGTTGCTATTTGATCTGATTCGTATGCCGTTGATTTGTTGTTTGTATTATTGTATTCAGTTTAATATTCGATTCAGAGGTAATGAACCATCTGATGATGGCTCCTTTGTACAGGGTAACCAAGGGCCAGTGGGACCCGTAGGCCCCAGAGGGTCTCCAGGAGTGGGACTCATGGGTCCAAAGGTTAGTCTGAAACTGTGTGATCAAACTAGGACAGGCTGTCTTACACGGAATCATACACACGTAAAAATCATGATGCATAATTAAATCGATACTGTAGATACTTAAATGCTGAACATAAAAAATGTATTTGAGATTGGAAAGCATGACAGGATTTACATAATCTATGTTCATGAGTTTACAAGATATTTATTTTTACCTGCAGGGAAACGAAGGATTCTCTGGTGAGCCAGGAATCCCAGGGGAGAGAGGTATAGGAGAACCAGGACCCAAAGTAAGTCTGAAGGTTTGGTGTATTGAATCAAACTAAGTCTCTCACTGTGGACGTTGAGGTCTGTAATGACACATTCATCTCTAAACATGTTGATGTTGTAGGGCGACCCAGGCTCTGAGGGTTTAGCTGGTATTCCAGGTCTCTCTGGAGAGGATGGTATCCCTGGACAAAAGGTGGGCATAGAAGGTCTAAATTATTAGATATTTTATCAATTGAACTTGAAGAAGACCTTGTCAAAATGTAACATTTTGTTTCCAATTCTATTAGGGTGACATGGGAATACAGGGACCCAGGGGACAAGATGGTGTACCTGGAAAAGGTGTCCCAGGGGAAAAGGTACAACATTGAATATTTGTACTGTATCTTACTTACACTGTCAGATAGGGAGTCACACCATTTATGTTGTCCATGAACTAAAATGTTGAGTCCGTAATTATAAATGATGAGATGAGCAGTGTCATTGTCCCAGGGCAACAGAGGAGACAGGGGCTCCAGGGGCCCAGGAGGTGCTGTAGGGCCTGTGGGGCCTATTGGACCAAAGGTATGTCCTCTATCTACTGTATATACCTTTGGAAAAACAACCAACTTTATTTGTTAAAATGCTGACCTGTATTATGGATGGAGAGGTTAAAAATGTGTACCTCTTCTAGGGAGATCCGGGAAATGCTGGACCACCAGGTCTCAGTGGACCACCTGGACGAGGAATGCCTGGCGCCAAGGTTTGGATATAATTATGTAGGCAACAGGGATGAACAGTGACAATCTCAGTTAAAGTTTTATCACCATGATGTTATTTTTACTGGTTCTGTTGTTGACACTGACAGGGTGATGCAGGTCCAGCTGGCCCACCAGGACCAGTAGGGGAATCAGGAATAGGACTAGCAGGTCCTAAGGTACTGTACAACACACATATGCAAGTTTTGTATTTTGTACATACAACACTGAATGTCTGACTATCTTCAGGGAGAGAGAGGGTTACCAGGATCCAGTGGTCCAGCTGGACTTAAAGGAGTGGGCTACCCTGGTCCTGCAGTGAGTATCTAAATATTGTGTGGAAAGCATTGCTGGGGAAATGGGAAGTCTGAAATACCCTGCTTAGCCTGCTGTCACCGCATGCCGACCCTGGATTGATCAGATGATGAATGGTTAGATGGATGGTTGGATGGATGGACATTGGAATGATCTTGTCATGATTTATTATGCATTATTATTATTATTATTATTAAACATAGTAGATGTATACTTCACCATGTTATGTCATGGTCATTAGGGACCTCCAGGGCTGCCAGGACTAACAGGAGAGGTTGGTCCAGAGGGAAATGGCTTACCTGGGCCCAAGGTACTGAAGCAAATATGTTGACGCAGATCGAAACCTGTATTTGTTAATCCATCATCTGATTGATGTGGTTGAGTATGTCCTTGTGTTCAGGGAGATCGAGGTTTACCAGGCTCCAGTGGACCAGCTGGAAAACCAGGCAATGGCTTTATTGGTCCCAAGGTCAGAGTAATTTATTACTGACTATGGGCCATAGTTTCATTGCCATGGTATCACTGATGACATGAAGATCGCATCTTGATCTGTGCAGGGTTCAATGGGTCAGACAGGAGGCCCTGGTCCTGTGGGGATACCTGGAGAGGGTATTCAGGGACAAAAGGTACTGTTCCCTCCCACCATATCATTTGGACAACCATGAAAGGACATGACATAAACATGAGATATGAAGCAGGTGTACCGGTTGAAAAGTGGCTGTCAAAATGTCCTGTTTCATCTTATTCTGTGGTCTGACAGATGATGTGGTTCATCATTTACTGATGTTTCCAGGGGGAATCAGGATTTCAGGGGATTCCTGGCCCCAGAGGCCCCCCAGGGCAGGGTCTCCAAGGAGAAAAGGTAAAATCTTTGTTTTGGTTGTTTATAATGTGATTATACAGTTAAAATCTCAAAGAGGTGTTTTACTGGCCCTGTAGGGAGACCGTGGGATCAGAGGTGAACAGGGTAGAAAGGGGGAGAGAGGAGGGCCAGGGGAGCCCGGAGCCATCGGACAGCTGGTACAGTACGCGTTGCTGTCACGAGTTATTAGAAGTCAGATCAAATCAGTGGAATCAGGTCATTTGAAAACGTATAGTAAATTGTGACTTCACAGGGTAAACTGGGACAAAAAGGAGAAGCTGGCCTTACAGTAAGTGTTGTTAATTACCTCACTCAAATTTCGTGACGTGACAGAATTATTGGACCATATGTATTGGGGCACTATTTATGCCACTGTCTATTACAGAGAGAGGAAGTCATCAAAATCATCAAATCAATATGTGGTACGTGATACATGTTATCCTACCATACATGGTGTTTGCAGGGGGACCTTTTCATGTTCGCATCAATGGATTCAATCTATGTCATGACAGTGTTAATAGATTTGTCATTCCCATATATTGGTACATTGTCATTAATTTCTCTACCCCAGGCTGTGGAACAAAGTGTCGTGAGAACCCTCTAGAGCTGGTCTTTGTGATCGACGGCTCAGAAAGTGTTGGGCCCGAAAACTTCAAGGTGGTCAAGGAGTTTGTCAACGCCCTTGTTGATAATGCCTCCGTGAGCCGCGAGACCACACGTGTTGGAGTGGTCCTCTACAGCCACATTAACATGGTGGTGGTCGGCCTGAACCAGTTGTCCACCCGCGACCAGATCAAGACTGCCGTCCGCTCCATGACCTACCTGGGGGAAGGAACCTTTACAGGCAGTGCTATTCAGACGGCCAATCAAGTGTTCCAGGAAGCCCGCCGCGGGGTGAGAAAGATGGCCATCGTCATCACGGACGGCCAGGCAGATGAAAGGGACTCTGTAACGCTGGACGAGGCAGTGAAGGAGGCCCATGACAGCAACGTTGAGATGTTTGTGATTGGTGTCGTTGACGAAAGTGACCCAATGAACATGGAGTTTATGAAGGATGTCTTCCTAATGGCCTCTGACCCGAACATGGAACATATGTACTTGATCAAAGACTTTAGCAAACTACCTGGTAAGCTTTCATATACAAAACTGTGCTTACACTGTTACAATGCAGTGTATTCAAATGCACTTCAGGAATAAGTCCATAGGTGGCGATGTAAGACTAGCTGATTGGCTCTGGCTCGAACATAACATCTCTATTGTCTGTATTGTGATATTTCCATCAGCCTTGGAAAGCACCCTGCTTAACCATATCTGTGAAAGAGAGGAGGACAAGGATTTGTTTAGTTCCAGACTTTCTCCTGGAACCCCATTTGTGAACGTCATGGAAACCCCAAACAGGACTGAGACTGATACGCCCACCGCCACTGGAGACTTCAGAAACACACAGATGGAGGTGAGGCACTGTAACACTCACATGGATTTTACTTTCTGGTTTTCTTTCAGCTTTGATTGAGAAAAATCACTTAAATTTAACAAATGCCTGTTACCACACCAGAGCTTTTTTTACACTGTAAATCCCCTCTAAATAGCTTTCCATTTAGTTACAAAATGCCCATTATAAAGATTTACAGAATACACATTAAATGTCTACCCCTCTCTGAGTCAGCCTGGCCTACCAGAACCAGGCCTAGTGGAGAAAGTCTTCATCCCACAAGGACCCAAACCAGGGGACAGAGACTCCTCGGAATTATACAGGGTTCCCTTGTTTGACAGAGAACCTTATAAGCCCCGTACAGAATTAATCCTCCCATCTGAAGTGAAAAGACCCACCCACAGCATGGCAGAGATTGCACCACAGACCTCTACACCAAGAACCTTCATCACAGAGAGCAAACCATCCCCTTCGACAGCCCCATTCTTCTCAAGGGACTCTTTAATGCAAGGTATCATATTGTATATCCTTGTGTGTTCTAAATGGTATTCCTTTTGTAAATAGCTGTATTTTCATGTAATCCTGATCAATTAGTCGGTTAATCCATAAGACACATACATCACTGACATATAACTATCAGGCATATGTGACAATATGTTAGTTTATAAATGATTAATACAGAATCTACAGTAGCATATACTGTGGATTAAATCAGATACGGCACCTAATTGCAGTGTTTTGTCTTCTCTACCGCTACTGTTGTTTCCAGAGGCGAGATGCAGTCAGACTCTAGACCCTGGGCCATGTCGGGAATACGTTGTGAAATGGTACTATGACTCCATAGCAAATGGCTGTGCCCAATTTTGGTTTGGAGGCTGTCAAGGAAACAAGAACCAGTTTGAGACAGAGAAGAGCTGCAGAAAAGCTTGTGTCAAGGTCTAACACACACACTGGTTAACTAGATTTTACAGTGTTTGAATGTATTTACCGATTTAAACTATTTAAGGGGTACAGTAGCATTTCAACATGTAGTAAATGTGAGAATACAAAAATGTGGTGTAGGGGCAGCACCTCACTGAAAATCCTAACATTTCTTTTTTTAAACAATGCTAGTCTTACATGTTTTGTTATATTACTGATGTCTTGACACATTTTAGGTGATGGTCCTTGCCATAGAAAAGTACAATGTCAGCATGCAACTTCTATCATTAAATATACATACTGTTACAACTTAAAATGTACTACCATTCATAACACACTATTTTGCAAGAAGAAAACCAGTCTGTGGACCCAACAGTGTATAAATCAATTTTGTGTCAAGAGGTTGATAATAAGGAGGAATCATCTTCTCCAGGACACGTAACCGAATGAGTCATTTCTATAAGAAATGTAATTAGACACTCTCTTCACTTGAAATCCCCCTTTGTGACACCAAGACAGTAGCATTACAAATAATTGATGGGATAATTATCCTGAGAAAATACTTCATCTTCCTTTTTTACCCTCTCTTTAAGAAAGTGAATCCTTGAACTGAAATTATGGTACAAAACTTAATCTTAAATTGGCACTGATGTCCAGAATGGATTCTTGGATCATTTTTCTGAGTTAACAGCTCTTGATAAAAAAGTGGCTTGAGTGGTGTCCTCACACGACGACAAAACCAGAACATGCTTTGATACAGTTGTTATTATTATAGAGCATTTTAAGTCTAGAAAACTACAGAAAAAAAAGTAAGTCTCCAAGTCAGATTTGAAAATGAATATTTGCTTACGATTGGCTGACATTCACAATGACACAGATTTCAACTAAATTTACATTCACATCATTCAGTGTTTCACATGAGATTACTTGTAGAATACAAGATACGAGAACATGACGATATAGCCTGGATCACGTGCAGGATTTGGGTCCTTTCCACCATACAGACCAAAGTACAAGAGGGTGTTGGCTTCATATCCACTAATGTCCACCTGAGAGGAAGAATGAAAGAGACTTAAATACAATGGGAGCATGATATATATATAATATAGCATTTATAGCTATATTTACTGTAGCATATACTGTATGAAACTAACATGCTAAAAATCTTATTTACCATGTGTACCAAGTTTGCATACTGGTATGTATCTTCTCATTGGCCCAATACAATAAAACATGTACTATTGTGTTTCCACCTTGTTTGACTCAAGTGGAGATGAAAATAACATTTCTGAATACAATACTTTTATTTTCACTCCAACATAAAAAACATTTTATTTCAAGTTTGAAAGAACAATGAAAAAAAAAACTGTGCTTATTAGTACATAAAGTCTAGTGGGCATATCACTTCACTTAAGTACAGCTGCAATTCATCCTACACATGGTTGGACACTGACACAGGCACAGATGACTCAACTAATATAGAGAGAAGTAATTACTATGTGGACAATCTAAAAGAGTGACATCATTGACAGATAGTGCCAGAACAGAGAAGCACCACCAATAACTTGTTTTATCACTGTCACATGCGTGTGTACTGTTCAATATACAATATACACATCATCATGCATATATATATATATATGTGTATGATTAGCTGACAAATAATACAACAGTTGATTTATAAAGATTGAAAGATACTTTACCTGATTTGTGATGTTGATCCTCCAGGGATTGACTTGTAGTCCGTCACACCAGCCTCCACGCCCATATAGCCATGTGCCATGCTCATTGGGAACAGCTCCCTCTCCCACCCGCATGGCACATCCCAGTGCTGAACCTATACTGCAACCCAGCGCACCCACATAGGATATAGAACAGAACATATAGCGATGGCCAGTCAATCAAATGTGGTCCAATGTACTTCAGGACTTTGAACTATAATATTGTATTTGTGATTTGTAATAAAGTGCAAATGTAATATGAATAACATTTCTTTCACAAACATTCGAACCTGCAGAGTCAAATATACGGGTGTTGTTGAACACTCCGTTGACCAAAAAGTGGTGTGATGTCACACAGAACTCCCCACAGCCATTCTCATCACTCCCGTGGCCTGTAATCACTGAATACAACTCCACCTGCAAAAACCACAAACAGAACAATGTACAATGGATCAATGACTTCCTTCAGTTTACAATCAAAATGTTGTTGAAGAATCAGACATCTAACCTTTTTGGTGGAGGCAGGAACAGTGAACTTTATTGGCTCATATTTCTTGTTGTAGCTTTTGTCAAAGGTTCCCCCACGATACAATGACAGCAGTTTGAAAGGATAAAGCTTGTCTCGAGGATTACCTTTGAATGGCAAAAAACATGAATTTACCTGCGCATATTCCATATGCTTAAATGAACTAATTTATATATTTACTGAATGTGTGTTCATTTGTATAGAGAACGGCATACAGAGAATATTGAGTAAAGAGAATATTGCAGAGTAGAATATACAAAATCCAGCATTGTCGTATCAGAGAAGAAAACCTACGACTTGAGAGAGCCATCTCCTTTGTCTGGGTGACTTATGAACAGCAAATTGACAGGACGTACTCTACCTTCCAGTTGACAAATATATCTACTCAGGACACACCAGGAAGCTGCTCCATACACATCTCTCTCAAAGAGAGTGGCACGGAAAATGGTTCAAAATGCCTTGGAGGAGTCCCAGTTCTCCACTCTCACAGTAGGACATGGGTTTCTATTGTATCTATGGTCTCTCTCTCTCTCTCTCTCTCTCTCTCTCTCTGAGTTCAGTCCCTGTCAGAGAACTACTGTAGCAGATACACACCAGAGTATGTTCCAGTCCATTCTTTATCTAAGCTTAACATGTTCTGCACTTACTTCCTTCTACTGTATTTTATGACAAAATGAATGATATGACTAAACAACGCAGTTACAGAAGCTATATTAAAATCAAACGAATCCTATTAATAGAATTATGACCCACCTGTTTGATTGATGTGACTAAATCGAAGGTTCAGTGAAACCACCCAGGGCATTGCCCAGGCCACTGTCTTCATTGTAAATGTACACCTCCCACTGTTCAACAGTGGCAGCAGTGGGGACACGTCAGTGAGCCACCGTCCCGCTCCCCTGGAGGAACAACATGAACACACTGTTTAGCCGTGCAAACAGAATGCTGCTGACTCTAACATGAGGCTATGATCAATAGTAACATTTGCTTCTGACACAATAGCTTCAATCTGCACAATGTTTCATAATTAAGCATTATGGGGGGGGGGGGGGGGGGGGGAGATGCTTTTGAATGAAATTATTTATTAGAAAATATTATTTTAGCTACTCATTACGTTTTCTGATACTTTCAAATGAGACTTAAGTGGGTTCTAAGGACACATTTTTGGACAGATGAATGACGCACCTGCGAAACGGTGTTATCCAGCGGCCCAACTCCATGTTGCAGTAGAGACTAAAATGATCGCAGCACACATAGAGCTGCACAGTGTGATCCCAGTGGGCACAGGTGCTGTCTCTCTGCCCAGGACAGGACAGAGACGTGTCCAGCTCCAGCATGTCAAAATCTAACATGTCTGCCAAAATAGTGTAATAAAAAGACAAATATGGCTTTAGCCAGATGAAAATAGCCATACAAACAACTTTGTTAAGAGTTAACTGATTGGAATATAACAGCAGACTGTGTTACATGGAAGTAGTAATTTGTTTAATAAACACTCGAGAATGCTAAGAATGAACTTAACCAGATGGCATGTCCAAGGTAATGACCGCGCCTTCCTCCCCCTGCATTTGGGCCTTATCATACACCGAGACCACCTTCGCAGGGCTTTGCAGTCGATTCTGAAGACTATCGTAGTAGTCAAGCCTAAAGAAAGGATGGAGAGGCAGTTAGGTTTCTATAGGGCCAGGCAGGATGGCAACTGTTGGAAAAATTGACACTCTTTCAGGCAAACTTGAAATACTATCTTGTGTTTTCCGTTTTGAGTATTTCAGAAAGGCATACTTTTTTATTATTACTATTCCCATTCGTAGTTAAGAGAAAGTGTCATGCCTTGAAGTAATATGACTTATGTACACATCCAAATAATAGTTATGCTTACCACATTGGTAGTCTACTTACCATTGTGCCTGCCAGTTGATGAATTTGAAGGTGGGGTAGAGGAACCAGCCCATCTCAGAGAGAGACCCCTGCTGGTCAATGCCAAAGAAGAAGTTTGGGGAAGGGGTCGTCTGGAAAGACACATTCACCAGCTGTCCATGTCTACAAAACAAGATGAGTTGCTAAAAGGACATTAAAAAGCATGTGTGTTCATTTAGTAGACAATTTTATCCAAAGTGACTTACATAGGGGGATTTGAACTTCCAATATCTTGATCTGCAGTGAAATGCTCTACCACTGAGCTAGACTTTTAAATTATTTTGATTTATATTCTAAAAACTATTAGCGCTAGATTTTATGTAACTAATAAAAATTGTTCATTAGCTTAAAGGTCAAATGTTAAGAGGGCTCAAGTGGCTCACAGAAAAGTAACATGACTCCAGATTAAAGCCTTGCATAAGCCTGAACTTACAACAGGGCCTGGGCTACTGATGGCTCCAGATGCACCATGGCAGCGGGTATGCCTATTGGTTCAAAACACTCATCTGCCACACAGTTCATATCCTTGATCGGACTACCACGAAGGGCATACACAAGGACACCTGACGCATTGGATTTGGCCATGTTCTGCACCTGTAAGAACAGCACAACATTGTCAAAGATTATAAAATTACTCTTTGCGGATATGTTTTCATGATTTAAGCCTATCAGAAAGCAAACTGGAAGTAAAAAAAAATTGAATGCACTTTCTTTCTAATCTTTCTTTTTTTATTTAAGCAACACAACTGACCTTGGTGAAAAAAGAGCAGTTGCCCTCAGACACCCAGGCAACAGCCCCTGTGACAGAAGGGGAAGGCTCACATCCGTTGCCTGCGTAAATAAGTTGGTTTGTCCTCTGCCCCCAGCGACCCGTTAACCAATCATATCTAGCATCGAGTCTCTTGACAATCACAGGCATCTTCCACACTGTCGGGTGAGACCACATTTTTAGAGTTGCACTACATATTTACAAATAAAAATGCTTTAGATTGTCAAGTTGTGCCCTTGTAACAATTGTAGGACAATCATTTTTTCTTAAGAGGCCTATCAAGACAACTATATCTGAGAGCCACCAGGGCCTGCAGGTTGAGCACTACTTTCAGGGCTTGACAAAAACATACTTTGTTCCTTACATGGGGAGGAGAAAACAGCTTGAGAAAGACCACAGTTGTGTCCTGTACAGCCCCAGGAGTACAGAACACTGGGAATCCAGTTGCCCAAAGCAAATACTGGCACCGGAGAGAAATGCAACCTGGACAAGATCT
The DNA here is from genome assembly GCF_963692335.1 of Osmerus eperlanus. Lineage (NCBI taxonomy): Eukaryota > Metazoa > Chordata > Actinopteri > Osmeriformes > Osmeridae > Osmerus > Osmerus eperlanus. The sequence continues at coordinate 17,200,778 of NC_085024.1, forward strand.
CCTTTTTTCTGTGAATATAAAACACTTGTCAAGTACATCACATTACATAGGAAGAATCACTGCATAATACTTATTGCTATACATTATCCACCAGAGTAGGTATGTTAAGGCCAACCAATGAGATGTCAGACGCAGATGCAAATCAAACCTTTTCATCGCCACGCCGTGAACTTGTTCCCTCATCCATAGCGCGTCACTGACGCTGGAGTCATCAAGTGACAAGAAGAGAACTTGGGTGGTTTCGGGTAGTCCCTGAACTAAGCTAACTAGCGACGATTCTGAGTTCCACATGCATTCCAAAAAACCTGATTTGTTGGTAAAGGCATGAATTATTAGTGACCCTTGCGTTTCTGTTGGAGGGGGGTAAACAAATTCTCCATCCAGGGTTGTCACTTTGAAATCTGTCGCCTTATCCCCCGGCTCGAATCCCGTAACTTTTGGTGTTCTTTTTGATCTTAAATCAACAGAGTTGCCGAAAATATTGGATGAAAGGAATGCACCCTCGTTGTCATCCAATTGTGTTGACTTAATACGCTTCAATCTCGACTCAACGGGTATCACATGAGCTGTCATGAAGAAACATATCACCAGACTTTCTGAAGATAACCAAACCATGTTTCTGCAATATATCCGCTAATGTCTAGCAGATAACCGTACCCACATCCGTATATATCCTAAAAGAGCCGGCTGTTTCAATATTGCCATTACAGTAAAAAGCGCATACATATATGGCTTTAGTGGACAATGTTCTGTCTCCTTTCGAGTCCTTTAGCTTCCTTGTTTACTTTAAGGAAGTATTCATTTGATGGGCATGCCGTGCACTTCTACGGTGTCCCATAAGTGACCAAAAGCATTTGCTTATCCAAACGTGCGCACAGCAAACTAAACAGGTGTTGTACCCCCAGATGCACCCCCACCTGGAAAAGCACCCCCTCGCGGGAACGCACGCACAAACCAGTCAAATCAAAAAGTGAAATATTTCGTCTTGATATCGGAACCAAACGGAGGGGAGACAGCTGTCTCGCCTTGTAATTTTTTGTTAAAAGAATAGAAGAACGTCGGTTATTTGTGTAAATAATTGATGTTCTTCTGAACACAAAATCCTTAGGCTAATATCCAACATTCAAAACATAGGCTATAAGAACGAATGCGAACCAATACATTTCTTGTTCCACGACATCGCATTCTGAGGAAATATACCCCAGCTATGATTACCAAAGGAAATGTATTTTGTTTAGCAGGTTCAAAGTATTTCACATGGCTTTTCTTACCAATGTATAGGTTCAAAGGCATACGCTTTTTTAATGTTTTTGCAGTCTAACTGTATACTGTTCAGAAGGTAAAATCAGCTAAATATGAATGTCCTAATGAGTAGAATGTACACGCCAAGATTTACGTTTAAAACAATGCATTTTTGCATTTTGTGTGAGTACCAATAATTGACAACTGCTTCTTCTATAGTCGGTGCACACTGTTCAAAGCAAACTTCTGGCTGAACAGCGTTAGCACAGATTAATAAAGGACACTAACAGGGCCAAGTGACTGACTCATTACCCTTATTAACCTATGCCCATAACAACTCAGAGATCAATCCCACACCCACTTCAGCTGTGCGTAAAAACGCCGCGCGCACTGTTGCCCTCTTGAGAGACTGCAGTGAAGCGCCAATGGAGAGGATGCATTATTATTTTCTGTTTTCTCTGACAAAAGAGTATTGCTGCAGACCGTAGCTTTCTAACGCCAGCACCCGCAAATATTCGTTTAATTCCATCGGTGAAGTCATAAATAACTTTTTCAGACATAGCTGAACTTAAATATAGCAGAAAACCGTTACGCACGCACAAAATGAAGATACTCATGTTAATTATTGTAGTTTTCTTTGTTTTAACGAATATATTTTCCCAAGAAGTTTATTTTGACGACAACTGGAAAGACTTCGATGAGGTATGTTGTATGATATTGTTACAACGGCTAGAATATTAAAACGTACAGAATGGGAAAATGTGTCCAAACTTTTGACTGGTAGCCTGTATCTTATTTTCTTCATCAAGTAAGCTTGGCTATAATGTGCCAATGATATATTTAGCTGTGTCTATTTCTCTTTCATTCCAGAAGTTGTGGAAATTGGAGCAATTTAAGGAAATTCTAAATAGAATGACCCGGAAATCTGGACCACGCCAATTCTTTGGTCTTATGGGGAAAAGAGGAACTGGTAAAAACAGATAATCTAAGTTTACATGTACTGTATATAACTCGTACTGAGATTCGTTCTGTAGCAGCCTAGGCCCTATTTACCCATTTTCTTTTCATTTCTTTCTTTTTCTATGCAGCAAAAACACAAATAACACGGAAAAGTAGGTGGATGTGTGTCATATATTTGATTCATGTGCATTATTACATTTTAAATACATAATTGAAAGGGTCTGAAAATCCACTGGACTATGAAATGAAAACGTTATGGGAAGCATACATATTAAGAACTTGCCTCCTTTCCTTTCAGGGCAAAAATTTCAGTCTTTTGTTGGACTGATGGGAAAAAGGAGCTCGGACGAACAAGGTACACAGTACCATACTCCCAAGTCTTTAGAGTGACAGCCAATAAGTCAAACTTGGACATGGTGTATATGAACTGAGTTATTTTCCTCTTTCAGATTCCATTTAAAGGATAACCCCGTATAAGACTGATAGCATCAACATTATCTAGTAATTTACCGTTAAGCGTCGGACACATTTTTAAATGTGTAATGTGCCCAAGGTAGTATCTAAAGTGCAAATGATGTCTGAATAAAATGGTTAGTGTCGAATTAATTTCAAATAAATATTCTTCGAACATGTAATAATATTGAAATGTAGGTCAATCATTTGCCACTGATCAGGAAAAATAACACCTTTAGAATTTGACAAATAATGCTGCCCTCTAGTGCACATTGAAATTCATTTTAGTATACAGTATGTGTATGTAATGGTGCGTAGGTATGCACTTGTTTGTATCGTGTCACTATCAGTCACATGATTTCATTGCTTATCATCACAGGTTTATTAAGTGACTTTGTACAAATACAAATGAAAAATAAAATAAAAAATGCAGAGAATACAGATAATACATAGCCAAAGCAATGTGGTGTTGACTTTCATTTCTCGCTAATTCTGATGTTGGGTTATGTCAACTTACAGAAATACATTTTCCAGCTCCTTGCACACACTGACTACTGAATGTATTGAAAACAGTAAATCCTCCACAGAAACTGAAGTCTCAGAATCATTTTCTAACATACAAAAACGTATTATGTAAATTGGCTCGGTATATAAAAATAAACTAACTGAAATGTAACACAAGTTATAAATGGTGGTGCAAGGCTAGTGGAAATTGCTAAACACAAAAAAGCATTACAATTTCAGGAAAAAAGCTTCAACAATTTTTGGGGGATAAAAAGCCCAAGGTGCATTAGACTTTATCCAATTTCCAATTTCTCCTGTTAACAAGGTGAGTGTTGTGACTGGAGACACTTGTTGAATGTTAGGTTACACTGCATGGGGAGGTTGTTCATTACAAGGTTTACCTGTTAACCAAGTACATTTTGTTAATGCCATGTTTTTTTGTTGCCATTTTTACTTTATCTTATCATGGAAGATACAGATAATATATATATGCACCTCTGCTTTTCCCTGTAAACAAATAAAACCTTCACCGAAAAAAGGATTGTACAACAGTGCATTTTTTCATCAGTTGTTCATTCGGAAAAAAATGCAACCTCTGGGGAAGAGGATAAGACCCAGGGCGAGGACAGTATTCAGTTATAATTTGGGTTTGGCCTTAGATTTAGTTAACGTAAACACATTTCTTGGTTGAATCCACAGGCAGCGCTCTCTGGTGGTCATTTGTGACAGTACATGCAGAACCATGGCTGAGCTGGACCAAAGCTGTTCTGTTTGGTTCAGTGCCACACATAATAGGTTTCCTGGGCTGGCAATATTGGCAAGGTACAACATGGTGGTTCTGAAGACTCTTCTTAAAAGATCTTGCCCTTCTTTTTGTTCTTTTCCAGGGTTCTGCAGGAGATTTAAAAAAAAATGTTTGAATGGCGGACTTCCTTTGCTTACATATGAGACGGTATGAGATTCGAGTGGCTACAAGGGCAAGGCAGGTGTGTGTGCGTGGGAGAGATTCCAGCATACCTGGATGCATCCATTTTCTGCTGCTCCAGGCGCTGCTGGGCCTCCCAGTTGGCCCTGTCCTCCTCTAACTGGCGGCGCTTCTCCTCCAGCTCCTTGTGCTGAGCCTCCAGGTTCTTCTTCATCTGCTCGTGACGCCGCTGCAGCTGCATGGCCAGGTCAGGTCAGGGGAGCTTGTTAGTATGTGATGATCCACACCCTTACAACTTTGATTCACACCAAATCATATACATATGCCTTCTTTAATTACACCTCAGATCAAATAGCCTGAAATCAGCTTTTTTAACACCTATACCATGGCAACAGATGAGTGATTATATAAAGTCCCTTCAACAAATTCAAAATCATCAAGAGTTTGATGGCATGTTGGTCACCTAGAGAGGATTGAGCTTTTATGTCTACCTAAAATCAGGTTTGGCATTCTTATAGTCTGGCTCTTGATCTCGCTTGAGATTAGCCATATTTCTAGTGTTTCCCCAGGGAACTTTACTTTTGCTTTACAAATCTTGCAGATGTAAGTTTTTTTTTTTTCTCCACACAACTAACAATCCGAACTAGGCACCAGATAAGGACCAGGTCTAGTGCACATCCGTTCACACACATGCAAACACTCCCTCGCAGGAAAGCATCCATTCTGCACATCACACACTCACTGAAAAGTGAGGGCGTTTGACACGTTTCAGGAAGTTAGAAGTGAAACCACAGAGCGCTGCTGGTGGGACAACATGTCAGCCTGCAGAGGATCATTCACCTCAGCCTCGGAGTCTCTGAGCTTCTGGATCTTCTCCTTGACTTTCATCTCAAACACCTGCTCCATCTCCCCCTCCATCTTCTTCATCTTGGCCACGTGCTCCCTCCGCTCCTCTTCCATCTGGGCCAGGGGGCTTCTGCAGGGTCACAACATGTGCAAGAACACACAGCGAGCAAGAGAAAAAAAAAATACAACAATAGTAGATCAATCATCTTAAAGTGAACCACAACACCCCCACCTCCTACAGTGCTACAGTCTGTCCAGTTATGCCACCCAGTCACCCACGGGAACTGGAACAGACATTTAAAACAGAGAAAGGTAGGACATAGGAATGACAGGAACCCACAGGGCTGTGGCAGAAATGAAACCAGAGCCAAACGAAATCATTTGGGGGTATAAGCAGTGCAGAAGAGTTAGCAATACATTCATCTGGGAGGAAGAGTTATAATGGCTTTGTGTTGTTAGCAAACGTGATTAAAAACTTAAAATAAGGTCATCTCAAAAGTGATCATTCTATAACCACCATAGAAGGTACAGTTGAATGAGAGGGAGCTGCTATTCTATGGTGGAAGGAAAACATGTAGGCCATTCAGCACAATGCAGCAACCGACTACATGTTTTTTTCTTTTCTTTTTCTTCTTTTCCAATTGTGTATTTTAAGCTTGTGTAAGCTACAATCTGCAACTAGGGATGTAAAACTCAGAAAAACACCCTTAACACTGGGAGAGGGCGGAAATGACAGGAAAGGGGGAAAAGGAGGAGATCTTTCAGGAGATTCTGAAAAAAAAAAACAACCACTTACATGCCTTCAACTGTGTCATTTCTACAAAAACAGAAACACACACACTTAGCATGCAGTGATGAGACATGCACTTAAATGAAAAGCTAACTACAGAAAAAAAGATATTGAATACACAGATATACTTTCACAAAATTGACTGAATAATAACCAAAGCTTTCAACAAAAAAGAAACTCCCATGAAGACAGTGTTTGTGTAAGCCATATAAATGAGCAGCCTGTGTGGGTAACTTAGCTGTGTGTTAGCATTGTGAGGCAGCTTGGAAGCTGAGATCAACTTTTTTTTACAAATGACAAGCGCTTGTTTATGGTCTTCCAAGTGATACAGTCACAAAGTGCACAGTTGAATAGGCTCCCAATTAGGGTTGCAAAATTCCAGGAATTTTCTAACTGCACTCGTTAACTTAACATGATTGGCAGCTATGACAACACAAAGTACAATTACAGTTATTTTGCTGTACTAGCATGTACTAAATCAAATACAAGAACGTAGGTTATAGTTTGATTTACCATGCTGTTTGAGGACTCTTCATCTAGCCTATTTCCAACATTTCTGAAATTCTCCAGCTTAACTTCCCATGTAAGGTTTTTGGAAATTTACCGTAAACTTTCCGCCCCATTGCAACCCAAGTGCCTTTGACTAACATGCTAGTTGGATATACCTAGTATGGGTATAAGAGGGAAACAAGACAAACAACCCACTATTTGATCAATGTGTCTTGATGAAGTCAGGGGACTCACTTTGTAGACATTTGACCCTTGGCCCGATTGTTGTCCACTCCATTGTAGGTGACCGCAGCCAACTTCCTGCTGCGGTAGTTTTCATAGTGGACATTGTTGGTCACATCCTTTAGGTCCTGCATGTGGGTTCTGCGCCAAGGAAGATGGAAAGATCATAATGCTCACACCTCACAATTGTCAATTGATCCATCCCTACTTGTACAATATGATTATGTTCATGAATATTGGTATTTATATTGTTTACTACTTTTGTACCTGATAAGCATGTCTCGTAGTATGGTAAAATCACAATGGTCACTGTTTTCAACTGCAAAATAGGTGGAAAGAGAACAGTATTAGACTAACTATTAATTTGAGTCTCATTTGTATTGACCTATGGTATAGGATAGGCATTAACACCACAGAAAACCCTTTAGAGCCAGTACAGTTATCTATAATGTGTGTAAATTTTTAGTGAAACCCTCTCTCTCACACACCTTCAGCCACTCCCCATGGATACTGTCTCCCTCTGCACTTCTTTCCATCCACCTCGATAATGGTGTTGCTCCCCACCACAGCAAGGGGCAAGCGATCCTGATGAGGGGGGAAAAACTGGTTCAGGATAAATGGCGTGTGTGTGTGGTGGCATTTGGCCTACAGTGTTGCATCTACATATGATTTTTTTGAAAATGGCGTTTTGGTTTTAAACTCTCTCCGTCCACACTAGCGTTATCAAGCGCTTTCCAAAAGCTGATTGAATTGACTTCATACCTTAATCTTCTTCACCAGCCGGTTCTCTTCCTCGTCATCCATTTCAGGGAACTCGTAGATCTTGATTTTGTGCTCCTGGATCTCCCTCATGATCTGAAAGTACATATAGGTGGAGAGTTAAATTGCGGAGAGTAAGAATATCCCAATGGTAGAAACATTATAATTCAATACAAAGGATACTTGCAACACCAAAATGTTTTACCTTGATACTATACCAATTATAATGCAATATTCTAAATACCACATCAAAGAAAAACAAAGAAATGTGTCTTTAAGACAATACCAATTAGGGAAAATAACTTGGTTCTTTGGCCTCTTGGTTGGTAGCCAATGTATTACTGCACGGCACTTGTTGGAACTATCAATATGAATATCCCTCAGGGATATCATCCCAGTGCTACCGAGAATATATAAGGGACCATTACTGACCTGCTTCTTGAACTGTTGGCATTCTTCTGGAGTAAGAGTGTCTGCTTTGGCGATGAGGGGGATGACGTTCACCTTCTCATGCAACCGCTTCATGAACTCAATGTCTAAGGGCTTCAGCCTGCAACAAGGGAAAAACAAAACGCGGGGGGAGGGGGATTAGGGATAGCAAGAGTTGACTAAAGCCAAACAATACATTGATACTATTTCAAAGCGTAACATAAGGGTTAGGTCACTTTTAAATGAAACCTGTGTGGAAACCAAAGAACAACGTCTCTGTTCAACAAAGACAGTCCACTGCATCTGGACTGTCTTTGCTCCCAGTCATGGACAGTGTCATTGTGTGCTCCAGTCAGTGGGAGTGTGAGGTCAGTCAGCTGGCGGTGTGAGGACTTTGTGTGCCCAGCATATGTTGCTCATCCTCAGCCATGAGAACAGCCCATGAGGACAGAATCCAGGATTGTACAGACACAACGTCCCCATAGGGGATAGTCACAGAAGAGAAGAAGGAGGTTACGGACGAGCAGTCTCCTCCCATGCCCTGTCCTTAATACATGCACAGCGCAGCAAACACTCTGGCGTCCATCTTGACTCATAACTCAACAGGCAATTTCAAAAGTTTCTACATAAGCTAGATTCTTACCCTCAATCCTCTTTAGAAAAAGATCCAGGTTTTTTTTTTTTTTTCTCTTCTACGCTCTCTGCCCTTTCTCCTCTACTCGTGTCTCACTTCCTGCTCTCACTGACCAGTGCGTCACTCAGGGCTGACCACCTGACCCACACCCCACAGACTTAGAGCTAGAGACCTGCATTTATTTCGACAAAAATGTACAGAATGTTACGAAAACTATCACATTCACACACATTACTTTTTTACAATATTTGGGGCTACAATCCAAAGATTCGAGGGAACCAGCCCCGACAAGAATTGCCTGGTGACGCCACTGTGTGATTTCCATGACATTTCATTGACATTTCTACAGGTTTTGAAATAATATCTCAATTTTCTCTCCCATCCCGACCTACCCATGTCCAGAGGGGGCGATGAAGTAGAGACAGCATTGCACTCTGCTGTCGGGCATCTGCCGTCTGTTCACACGTGACTCTGAGTTCAGGTAGTCCTCAAACTTGCTGTCTATGTGGTCAATGACTGGTTGCCAGCTGCACGGTAGAGACGGGTACAAATGAAGTGAGGAGACCCGGCACACTACAACAAAATGGCCACCACTCTGAGAGAGTAGACATTGCAGAGGATACTTACCAATTACTGTTGTCCACAGCATCTCCAAATCCTGGGGTATCCACTATCGTGAGTAGGAGTTGAACTCCACCTTCCTTTACTAACACCTTAGACTGCTCCACCTAAGAAATAAAGACGTGAGTAGGAGTTATTATTCTGACACAGTGGACAAAAGGCACATAGACACCTTATTGTATTAAAAAGAAAAGTGACAGAAAACTAAAACGATGAGAAGACGTGTGGTTGTCATGGCATGTCCCAGACACACCGCACCGTGCCTGGGATAAGAGGAGAGAAACAGTAACTCGACTGAACCGTCTCACAAGCTGCCCTCCAGTAAGTGATGTGTATACACAGCACCTGTAGTGCAGACTGTGTGCACTATCGTTTAGTGTGGCCTGTGACGCTCACCCTAGTAGTTGCAAGTAGCAACCTGCAATGAGATACTGTGCCATTAGCTAACTATGCTGGAAAACGAGAAAAACTATGAAGCATTTTGGATGGATAGCGGTATGCGTGTGTAGCGGTATGCGTGTGTAGCCAGACATAACACAGCATACTTCAAAGCCACCTTATGCAGGCGTAACTGTTCCGAGATATGGAAAAGTATTTTTAATTGAGCTGATTCTCAACAACTGCTAACAAAACGGCTTGGTCATCAATTAAAATTTAAGACTACTCTTGGAAGAGAGACATGTTGCATGTCCTGTGAGTAATAGGATGAGACAAACATTACCTGCACAGTCTTTTTAATTCGATGTGAAGGCCCAGGGTACTCTGCTGAATACAGGTCTGTTAGGAACAGAGAGTTGATCAATGTGGACTTTCCCAGTCCTGATTCACCTAAAAGTAAAAAAGGATAAAGAGGTTAGGTTTGGATTTGTTATTTGTTCATGCAAAAGGGGATTTAAAACCCCACCCACAGTATCAACACATTAAAGTGTTTTCAGGGATAATTAGAAGAATTTAAATTGTATAGGGTAAACGTTCCAATTAAATACACCAAATCTGCTTTTCAGACATTGTTTTATATACCGTGCCTTCATTGTAAGAAACATCTAAAGGGCTGATGTCGTTTTCATTTTATTTTACTCAGATGTTGCAAGTGTGCTCCTATGGTATGTAGGCTTAATAGGGACGTTAACCCTACTAACTGCAGGCCAATCAATACACTTGAATGACTTGTCTTGCATTTTGTTGTAGACCATCAAACTTTACTGTCGAGACACCCAAATAAAAGCAAACCAACAAACTATCAAAGCTCATTTCATTAAAAAGGATGCAAAACTGACATTTATCTAAGAGAATCCACCTGTCTGAGTAACAGTATAAAGATAAGGATGACAGAGAAAGGCCTTGTTATCTTGCTAGCTACACAGTGTAGTCCAGGTTCTGCAGCTCCAGCCAGCAAGCGTGGTTTCTACACTCCTAGTGAATAGAATCATTTGGGCAGTGGAATTGACCACTGCCAATTACCACTTTGGCTCAGCCTCAAAGCTCAATGTAAAACAGGATACCATTTTGACTTTCCCTGAGTTGGACACTACTACGTGAGGTAAAAATGAGAAACGTTGATGTCCACTGGTACACTGTCATTTTGGTGCTATGTGCAGTGAGTACATGGTCAAGTCCTTGCTGCAAAACTGTGCGCCAACTGCTGAATAATGTGTTTGGCGAAGCATGGTGAGACGTGGGCGTCACTGGTGATGATGTCAGTCCTCTCTCACACACTACCATGGTGATGCAACTCTGCGGGAACATGGTGGCTCACAGCTTAACAGAACACAGTAGAGAACTGGTTTGCAAGTGCAAAAACACCCTGTTATGCTACACTAAGCATGTTCCGACTCAAATTTTCTACAAGATGGCAACCACAGGATTTAGACCCTTAGCAGACAAACTTAGAAACCATTCATGATACACTGCCTACATATGTTTATGCTACAAAAGCCAGTCCCTGGTCAGGGCAACCCTTTTTGTACATAGTGGAAGGGTTTGGTGACACATGTTTCTAAATTGCATCAATATACAGTAAATCCACAAACCAGTGGTTTGTTTTCAGAAAATGCATGATGGGCTATTCTTAGCTGTGACAGTTGAACTCTGTAGGTCTGACAACAGGAAATGGTTTTGACCCTGAGAAATATTTTCACAGTGGCTCATGAGAATAAGCAGAGTCTGAGCTACCACATAAGCATGTAAAAATCCAAAGTACGGAATTAATCCAAAGTAAAAAAAAAAAAAAAGTTTCTGAGCTTGAATGTCCAGAATTAAAGTAAAAAAAACTGAGGTGATCTCTCCTACCTTAAGTGATTACAATCCCACATAATCATCATGTATCATGAACTCCCTTCAGCTGCACCCTCCCCCTAAACACTTTGTACATCAGAAAATGTAAGCATGACCTCAATATTTACTTACCCACGACCATGAGGGTGAACTCGAAGCCCCTCTTGACAGACTTCCTGTAGACTTGGTTGGGCAGGCTAGCAAAGCCCACATATCCCTCCAGATTCTTTTGCTGCTGAGAAGTAGATTTAAAGCACATACAAATCCAATCATCATCCAGGATTGCTTCTATTTTAGGGCATTATTTTCACCAAACAAAAATGTGATGACCATAACAAATACTTACAGCTATTTTGAGGGGAAAACAAAAAATCATCATTCCAGAGTGAAAGAAAGAGCACCAGGAACAGATGGAAAAGTGTGAGGAGAAAACACAATAAGAATGTCATCCTTTAGATTCACAAACACAGCAGAAACAATCTGTTTCACAAACCATAAAGCCTGGGGGAAAATGTAATATCCTTGAGATAGCATTTTCACTAGTTGTTCTATGGATATAACGTTGTTGGAAGAGGCTTTGAGTGACAGATCATTCAAATCAGTGATATAGCATTTTTTGTTGAATCAGATTTTTTGGTGACTGTGTGCCAAATGGAGAATATCCGCTGCTTTAGATATGACACGTTTCGATCGCAGATCCAACAACGGAAGTGGTGAAAGGTGTAAATTTGTTCAGGCAAACCGTTAGCACTAATTTTACTACAATGTTCATTATTCTCATGCAGCCAAGAATATGTCATTGGGCACGTTTACAAGCAGTATTAACATCGAACTTGAACTTCTAAATACCTACAATAATATATATAATATAGCTCTATAAATATAATAACCAAATAAAAACTATAATATGTTACAGTATATAATACTTCCTTTACTTATTGGTATATTACCAAATGAACTCGCAGATAATTAGTTGTCGAGGCTACATACCATAATACCATTCATAAATGGCTAATTAATAATTAATAAACAGCCATCTAACTAAGTCATAGGTCTTTCAACGTAAATATACCTAAGATAGCTGGACATTGTAGTACAGTAGGTCTCAATGACCACTTCTGATAGGCTTCAAAGCGTTAATAGAAGCTAGGTGGCAGATGTATTGGCTAAATAGTGCGCATGTAGCAGTAGATAGCAAGACTAGCTAACGCTTACTAGCGTCGATAAATATTCAAATGAAATCCCTGCTTTTTTCTCAATGGAACGTTCAGATTCCTATGCATTCCTATAGGGTTTTCAACAACATGATTTTTTGAAATCTATTTTTGAGTATTGACTAAAGAGAGTGCTACCTTATTTTGAAGAACGTAAACTTTCGTTTAAGATGTAGAGCTATCCTTGTTATGCCGACCTTCTTTGAAAGGTAGCAAACGCAGCAAAAACTAGAAACAGTACTTTCATAAAAGTTCTCAATGTGTATTGCATCCAACATTTTATAGAATTAAGGGGTCTACATGCTAACTGACATATTTGTTTTTAATTTCTCGCAAGTAGTCGCTAGTTATTGAGCAAAGAAAAGGAGGTGGACCTGAAAATTCCGCTGCCACGACTAGTCAGGCGGCGTTTTTCTTAGCCACATTCACTCAGGCTAACTTAGGGTTTCTGAACGTTCGATCCACAAAGTCTATAATTATTTGTCAGCTGTTTAGCCATGGCCAAAGATGTTGCGTTCTATTGTCTACCCTACTACTGTAGCTAGATGGTACAGAGTAACTACTTTACAAGCAAGATCCACCCATACTAGCAATCTGAACAAATCATCGACAGGAAACTACCCACTCACTCCCTTCAGTAGCTAGTATGTAACTAGCGAGCTAGCCTAGCTAGTCTAACTTGTTAGATAGAACGTGACCCCTGCTTTACATGGTAGCCTAGTCTAGTAACATTAGCTAGTCCTGCTGTAGCTTATAAATCGTTTTGCTAGCTAGCTAGCCAGCTACAGTAGCGTCCTAACTGGGGGCGGACGACTGGGCGTTGGTTACTCACACAACTAGCCAGCAAACCTAGACTATGTTGAAAGCACGGAAAATCACTTATTTCAAGAACAAATTTACCTAGTGCAAAAACCACGAATATTAGTGCAACTAAGAACACGATTTCCTCAATGTTTGGCTATCTAAAATGTACGCTCACCCATTAGCTATGTTGATGTTCCCGGCCGCTTCAGAAACCGATCATTCACAACCCGACATTCCCCTTACAAACTGAACATAGCAACGTCTTCCGTTTACGTACAACAAGTTGGCTCTATTGGAGCATAAGTCAAATGAATGCGTATAACCATCAAGAATAGGAAAATGACCTCGCGTGCGCACTGTAATGTTCCCGCGATAGCATCTTTTTCCACGCTAAATATCTTGCTTTTCCTGCATAAAGAAATATATAAATGTAATTATATAAAATATACATATATATATACATATATATGTATATATAAAAATATTATATATAAAAGTTCACACTGCTAATTTACCGTCTAGTTTCACTTGTCTTTGAGTCATGATCATCCTGAGATATGATAATCCACCCAAATGAATGTGATGGAGTTTTTTATAATAAAAAAAAAGTATGCATTTATATATAAGGTTGCTGTCAGAACAACAAGTTACATAACATGCCAGTGTCATTATAATTTAATGACGGCAGGTGAGGTGATGAGCGTCGTCTGTGTCCATAGTAACTAGGCTACACACTAACATTACATTTTCTGATTGGTTAAAATATGATTGATTTCAAGTATAACCTTTTCTTATTTGACCATACCTTTGCCTGAAATGTATAGCTGATAAACCAACAATAAACAAAAACCTTGATGAAAAGTATTTTAAAATATTCATGATAACTAGCGTGGTACAATTTTACTATGGTAAAGAAGGCTGAACGGGATTAACGGCTCAATATTGTTTATTATGCTTAGGCTACCTACATTACAAGCCGCAATAAAGACATCAACAGTACTTCTGGACAGAAGTTGTGCCTTCAGTTAGCATAGCAATACAGGTTAGTTGAAGTTTACCATACGGTATATATTCTGTGCTGCCGGTATCTGAAGATTAATGTCACATTTGTTTGTATGATCGCATGTTATCTTCTGCTGTAAAGCATTTAGTTAAATACTCAGGTATTGGCCCATGGAAGCCTATTGCAGTTTTTAAAATGCCCAACTTGGTTAAAAACGTAAAGCCATCAGAAAAAATACTCCAAAAATCAAAAGGAATTGACTGCAACAAGTAAGTTTTTGGTAATTGAAATGTTAAACATGTTGTATTTGCAACATGCTCGTATTTGCAACATTTTGATCATATCATAATCAGAAAATACCTGAAGCAAAAAGTAGTGTGCGTAAAGACTGACCGGATCCCCAAAATATTTTTCAGCGAATCACGTGATCTTAAAAGGCTTCTGTCCCTACTTGCAACCACTGCTCCAAGAGAAGAGGTATAACAGTTGAAACCATTATAATCTGGGCAGGTGTGTGCATCATCTTACAGCAGAATGTGTCTTCTTGATATTTAGGTGGCAGCACTGAACCAAAGTAAAGTCAGACAAAGAGGAGGGAAATTCCAGACTTCTCTTCTGCAAAATAATGTAACCAGAAATAGGAGTGAGCTTCACACTGAAGCCTTGGCACTGGAAAAATTCAGGTTTGTGTCACCTGATGTAAGGTAAAAGATTCTTGAAGATATTACTTCCTCTTGACCCTCCCTTGTTTCCCTTTAAAAGTGCAACTTATAGAAACCAAAGGGGTTTCAGCAGCCATCCCCTGCAAAAACACTTTTTGGAGATTCTCACCACTTTGGTCAAAAATAGACTCTGCAGGTAATTATAATGTAACACTGTTTTAATATTTATATTGTAAAGTTGTTGTCTGTTAATGTGTCTGTCGTTAAAGACCTAAAAAGAAAAATGTATATTCATATTTGTTTAATCACTTTGTAGTGAATGGATGAACCATGCATCACCAAAGTCTGTCCATAGAGTGCTGATCTGTTTAAGGTTATTGATTAGGGAGCCACTTTATCAGGTAAATCCTCAAATTTTCTGATTAATTTAATAATGGGAACACTTGAAAACTCTTAATACGATAATGGTTATTGCCTTTGTTTCCAGACATTTTTTCATCAGCTCCAAGGTGTCACATTTCTTGCCATGGTAAGTACTTTCTGACACATTAGTTTCACTAAATGATACTACTAGAATTACTACTAATACAATTTGTCTCCGACACGCTGCAGTACATGGAGTCAGAATCCAGTGTTTATCTTCAAAGTGGGGAACAGCCGTTTGCTATGGAGAAACTGGTGACCATGACCTGTGAGTCACATGTACTCATTCACAAACACACACTTATGCATCTGCTCACACAGACACGAACAAATAAACGCACAGACAGATACACAGACACACACACACACAAAGGATTATGATATACCACAGTATGCCCTCCCTTAATGACTGTCAAATGTTTTTCTTCATAGGTATGTTTCAGAAACTATCTGCTGTGGAGGATCAAAGGGGGTGGGTTATAGAGAGTGGAGCTCATAAGGTACTGTACATAATTTAAGGACTAGGACTAGTTGTATCATATTAGTATGTCAAATTAGTATGTGTGTAACTGGTACCTGATCCTCACCTCCCTTTTCCTGTCATATGTTTCTAATGTCATTTAGGTTGTATATCTTTCCTCTATGTGTCAGGCACCCTTGTAAAGGAGACACTGGTCTCAGTGGGACTTCTGACTTAGCCTGAATAAATACTTTTAATATGTCTTACTCTAGCCAATATTTCTAGCATATTCTGCAGTATTGTATTGTTTGTATATACAAACCAGTGTACAGTATTACTGGCTTTTGTTTACATTCAGACCCTGGTAAAACTTCTATCAACTAGAGAGAGTAATGTGTTACTGGGTGCACTCCTAACTCTCACTACGTTGGCCGAGAGGTAACCTTCCCTTGAAACCCTTTTGGAAAATCCTATAAATTGAAAGATGTTTTGGTTAGTTAATGTCTGACCACATACCGGCATCTCTTTGTTCCAGTTCAAAATGTAAGGAGAAGATAGGAGAACTGCCAGTAGTGGAAAACCTTATTGTGATACTTCAAGAATATGACTTACTTTCAAAGCGGTATGTGTGCCTCTCATAATAACATTCAACATTACGTACAGAACAGTACTATAAAATTAAATATGTTTTTCCCTCACAACCAACACTACTGCTAGAATACAGTATTATGAACAGCTGTAGATACCCTCTGTTCCCTGCTGTGTGTGTGTGTGGGGGCATTCCTTCCTGCAGAATAAGTGCTGAGCTGCTAAGACTCCTCTCCCCTGTGGGGCGGGTGCGAGACCAAGTACGAGAGTGTGAGGGCCTCCCCGTTCTGCTCAGCCTACTCCACGGGGAGCACTTGAAGCTGCTGTGGAGCGTGGTGTGGGTCCTGGTCCAGTTGTGTGAAGAACCAGAGACCCGTGCGGAGATACGTACCTGGGGAGGGGTGCAACAGATTCTCCACATTTTGAACAGGTGGGAAAACCTTGTGTTGGAACACAATTCAGCCCAACGGCAGCTTGTGTCGATGCGTACGTGTTGTCTATGTATGCAGTGGTCACGTGTGCTGGGTCTTGTCGTTCCCAGTGAGCGCATGTATGTGTCTGACCGCTCTACCATTGAGGCACTATCCAGCGCCAATGCAGCGGGCCGCATTCAAAGACAGCACATAAGTGAAGAACTTAGCCCCCAAGAGGAGATGGACAACACCATAGCCCTGCAGTCAGGTAAGGATTGAACTGCTACAGTGTAGCTTTAGCTTATAATAGTTGATTATGAATAGTTTTTTCTGTCTATTTACTCCTTTACTTGAAACTATTACTTTCCTAGCATGTTGTGCAGCTCTAACTGAGCTCGTTTTGGATGACACAACTGCACATCATATTGTCCAGGTAGAAGAGCTTCTCCACAGACAGATTCCTTACAGCCTGACGCAAGTGAAGCTTACGTTACTATGAACAATTTTGAAATGCACTTCTTTACAGGAAAATGGGATCTATTCAATAGCTAAATTGATTTTACCAAAACGCTCTCAATGTGGACCTCAACCTAACACCTTACAGGTACCCCATATTATATTCCTACGATAGAGTAACTTCTAAGGCAAAATATTGTGTTTGTCGTTGAATTACAATATGTTTTTGGTGTTGACAGTGCTACGCATTCCGGACTCTTCGTTTCCTCTTCAGCATGGAACAAAACCGTCATCTTTTTAAAAGGTTGCTTTACAAAAATCAATTTGTTTACTTTGTTCATTGCTTTTTATTTGGTCATTCTAAGAGTGTGGTTTTCCTTTCCAGACTCTTTCCTACAGAACTTTTTGAGATGTTTATTGATGTTGGACATTATGTGCGAGATATCACACCCTATGAGGCGCTGCAAGCCAAAGTCTCTTTCTTCACTGTAAGAAATCAGTATTGCCTCTTACAATAAGAATTGATTGTCTAATTTGATCGATTATCATAGTGTTGTAGGAGTTAGCATGCTATTTAAAAAAAACATTGTCTGGTGTTCAGGACGAGGAATTGGAGAGCCTGAGAGAAAACATAGAGGCTGTGGACCAGAACCGGCCTCCTCTGAGAGTAATTAATGGCTACGCCATACTGGACCACCTTGGCACTGGGGCATTTGGCAGTGTCTTCAAGGTACTATCTTAAAAAATAAATCAATTATTATTACTTGTTGTTTAATGACGTGGACTCTCTCTTCTGTGTTGTTGAAAGGTACGGAAGCAGAGTGGACAGAACCTGTTGGCTCTGAAGGAAGTGAACCTCCACAACCCCGTGTTCGGCAAAGACAAGAGGGCCAGGGACAGCAATGTGGAGAAAATTGTGTCGGAACTCACGATAATTAAGGAACAGGTCTGTCATGTTTTTCACGGGTGATTTCATAACATTGAGATGTATAATTTTAAATGCATAATATTCTTCATTGTCACTGGATAATTCTTTTTTAAATGTCTCTTTTCCCCTAAGATGACTCATCCAAATATTGTGAAATATTACAAGACATTCTTGGAAGGTAAGCAGTATCCAAACAGTTTTGATGTAAAATGTATATATCAGTCTTTCAATTTGCTCTGCTTTGTTTTATAGGTGACCGACTGTATATTATCATGGAGTTGATTGAAGGTGTTCCTCTGGCCATCCATTTCAACTCACTGAAAGAAAAACAGCAACAAATTATGGAAGAAAGAGTTTGGAACATATTCATCCAGGTAAGAAAGTATACACAGTAGACACATTGAACAAAAAGAAAAATGGGCTTTTCACTCACGTCTCTATCAGACATGGAAAGTCTACATATTGCCTGATCCTTTTCATGTTGATTGTCTCAATTTGGCAGATGTGTTTGGCATTAAGGTACCTGCACAAGGAGAAGAGGATCGTCCACCGAGACCTCACTCCTAATAATGTCATGCTGGGAGAGAAGGACAAAGTCACCATTAGTTAGTATTTCAGATTGTTGGTTGTATATATATACTATTTATTTTATGATATATTTATTCAACCATTTATTGTATTATAATTTAAATTGTCAATAGAATTGGTTTGGGAAATAACCTGTGCCACACCTCTATCTAGCTGACTTTGGACTTGCAAAACAGAAACAGGAAAACAGCAAACTAACATCTGTTGTTGGAACCATCCTTTACTCCTGGTATGTTCTCATTAAGATAGTAATAAAATTCAAACAAATACTTTTTGTGATGTAATATGTATTCAATATTCATATTGTGTCAATATAACTACTCCATAAACAATGTAAATCTGTTCCTTCAGCCCAGAGATAGTGAAGAGTGAGCCGTATGGAGAGAAGGCAGATGTCTGGGCCTTGGGGTGTATCCTCTACCAGATGGCCACCCTGAACCCTCCCTTTTACAGCAGCAACATGCTCTCCCTTGCCACCAAGGTGACATACAGGCACACATGCGTCACACACTGACACACAAGCTCATACTTTTTCCTCTACACACATAAAACACACAAACACTGTGATGTGTTTTGAAAGATAGTGGAAGCTGACTACGAACCCGTGGTAGAAGAGGCCTTCTCAGAACGAGTCCCAGACATGATTAAATGGTGAGATCAAGGAGTAGTTCAAGAAACATTATTATCGTTATGTAAATCGGATCAAATCCAAACATTGCGACTCAGAATCCAAGACACCAATGTAGGTAGTTGAAATTATGTGGAGGAATTGGTTTTGGGGTTCTGAATATTACTGGCTGTTCCTTTCCCAGGTGCCTGACTCCTCAGGCTGATCTGCGTCCTGACATAGTCGCAGTCAGCTCCAAGATCTCTGACATCCTGATGAAGTTTATGGATGGCCTCTACATTAGCCAGCATGCACTAGAGAAGAGAGCAGACCGAGACAGGAGGAGAGCACAGAAGTACTTCCTTGAAAGCCATCGAGGCAGTATGAGCATGTCTCAGGTGAGCTTTAACAACAACATTCCCATAGATACCTTTAAGGACAGTGGAAAGAAGTCAGTGCCTCTTTTTTTGCAGATTGTTCAATTTAATCACTGCGAGAGGACAATTCAGGAGTCCAAGACAACACAATCTATTTTAACCTGCAGGTCAAATAATAACCAACACAACCTCACACGAGGTGCGTCTCTCTGTTACTGTTCTAAATAAAAACTGGAATGAAGTAAAGAAGTAACATTTTAGATGACTTATAATGATGAAGTTTCAGTACCAGAGGAATCTCTTGCAGCCATTTTGTTCACAGAATCTGTGCTTTCTGATAGGTGCTGACACAGATGATGATGTTGAGTCATCAGATACCAGAACCATCTCCACAGCATCTTCAACTAAAGACACTGGTGTGTATATATTAATAACACTTTACTTTCCACTTACTAAAATTATAATCTTCTAAAACATTGTGTGTTTGTCATTATTCAAAGGGCCAGAAAAGCGCAGTGTCAGTGCCTCAGTTACACATGACCAACATCTAGCAGAGTGAGTTTCTACACAAGTATTACACACACAAACACACATGCTCCTGCATGTGAAGTGTATGTCACCAATGCTTTTGCCATAATAACATATTTTTATTTATTTTCTCAGGGGGGACTGTGCTATACCCAAGCCCAGACCTAGGCCAAGTAAAGTTTGAACACTGTCTATCTATCTATGACAACTTCAGTTCCCTAATGTTAAGAACTCACCTAGACCGAGTAAAGTTAGTACATACATTGATAATAATTACGTTTACAGTAACAAATGTGTTACATCGTATAT
The DNA here is from genome assembly GCF_963692335.1 of Osmerus eperlanus. Taxonomy (NCBI): domain Eukaryota; kingdom Metazoa; phylum Chordata; class Actinopteri; order Osmeriformes; family Osmeridae; genus Osmerus; species Osmerus eperlanus. The sequence goes on from NC_085024.1 coordinate 17,221,307, forward strand.
ACATGTATTTTTTATAGTGTCAGAAGGAATCTGCGTTTCCCATAAGAAGGTTCGTCAGATTGATGATCCTATCCAGAGGCTCCTGGTCCAGCTGCATAAGATCATATACATCACCCAGGTAACTCAGTAGTAATGAGCACAGAGCTGCATTTGACAAAAGTCATGTTTTTTTGACGTCTGGGTTTTCAACTTGTCTGAATTCTCAGCTTCCTCCAGCTTTAAATCATAATGCCAAACGACGGGCGATTGAGAGATTCAAAAAGTCCCTTTTCCAGTATGGTAGCAGTCCCTACAATCTGAAGGTTGAACTCAATAAGGTTAGTGTATAATGTGACTGTCTTTGATCACTTTCACATTGGAAATCAGGCGTTACCCCGTCTATTTGTAAAAGGTTGTGAAGATTGATGGGAAAGAATCTTATAAATTAGGTCACTTATGATGAAATAGGCGATGCCCTACTCTATTTCATGATGACTAACCTCACAACCAAGGAATACAGGAAGAACTTCCCATTTCAAATCCTCCTGTTCTTTGTCTTCAGCTCCTCCAGTGTTCTCCAGAGCTGATAGAGTCAGGCTCAGCCGGTTCAGAATGGTGGTCCCTGGTCCAGTCTTTTGGGAGAGACTCTGTATCTGCAAACAGCCCAGGTATGTTTCTCTTTAGGGTAGAATTACAGGTATAATTTAGCTAAACTTGCTAATGTTTCACTTTCTATAGATGAGCTGGGTGATGGAAATCTCAAGGATGGAATCACCTATGACCAGATGAAGGTGAGCATTTTTCAATTGAGATTGCATGAGGACATTATATTACAGTGCCCTTTTTGCACTGTCTTCCATGATCAAGTAGAGTTCCTCAAGACCACATACTGAGGGTCTAGCTCTTGTCTCCCACTCAAATAGGCAACATTTACATACATTAAGGTTAACAATTAGGTTATCCTATAGTAGAAACATTGTAGGTGCATAGCATTTGCTACGTAATTAAATAATATTAAGTGTTACCATTATAAGTTATCACAAAGGTGTAAAGTGACCCAAGTGAGCCTGAAATAAGGTCTGCTTTGTATGATCAAACTATTCACAATAAGCCACTAATCACTTAGCTACAGTTGAACCCACTTACCTACCTTTGTGATAGTTCCAGGCTGTTAAAGTGGAGGCGGACAGGCAGAGAAGCTGGTGATTTTAATTGTGTAACAAAGCATGTATCAATGTATATCAAGCACTTAGGTTAACACATACATGATTACATACTGCCTGTATTGCAGGCCATCATAGAGGAGGTTCTGGAGGAGAATGAATACTATAACACCACAGCTAGCAGGTAACTAGGACCATATCAGGAAGAAAAAGCATGAACCGTGTACAATACATTCTGAACATTTCCTACCATAAATTGAACTAGCTCTATGGACTATGTGGTATATTTGTTTAGTATATTTTGGATTATGCTTGGTTCCTGATACCTTCTATTTTAGACTACAGGACAAGCCAGGATGAAGCTGGAGTGAACAAGAGCTATTCTGCAGCCGCAACCAAGTGACCTTCATGGTCCTATATCTGGATGTTTGCTCCAACTAATATGGACCCAGCAAATTATTATTCAGCTATGATCAGAATAGTTGATGTATACTGTATACATACTATTGTAAAATGTTATGTAAAAAAGTCACACACACACACGTGTAGGCAGACACACACAGGAATATGTATACATATAAGAACAAGCTCACATACACACACACACGCACACACACATCGCTATCTACTGTATGGGACATCATTACATTAAATACTATACCGTGAGCTATGCTTCCTTACATTTGTAGATATTTGTAATTTATGATTTTCACTGATGTAAGCACTTTCATGACATTCTCAGGATCTAACGTTTGTGTCTTTACTGTTTTATTGCGGAAATTGCACATCACATAGCATGTTTATTGCCTCTATCTGGTTGTAATGTAATTGCACTTTACCACAGTCTGTATTGTATCAAATTGGCATATTTATGTATTTAAAGTACACAGTACAAGGGAAGCTTTGAAGCACTCAATAGAGAACAAGGAATTGACAGCTACCTGAACTTCATGTGTGAAATAAATATATTGGCATGTGGACTCTTGTGATGACTGAGCTTCTCTTCGTACAGAAGCAGGTTGAAGTGTAATATCCCAACATGAACAAAGGGGGGAGACCGAGCCCTGCGAATGAGAACTACGTCCAAGCAAATTTTAGAAGTCAATCCCCATTTTCCAGGGAAAGAATAGGGATGTATTTTGACAAAATAAGCTTGTGGAAATTAAAATGCAGATATGAAATATTTTCAAGAATGTAATTCGTAGATGATCATGTTTAATATCACATAAATTTGACAAAAATGCAACAATAATTATTGAGATAAGCATGGCCATACAATGGCCTGTAAAGAATACGCTGACATAAACTGTATTTGCGCATATATAACAAAGCCAATCATGCAAGGAAAAAAAAGCAGATGTAAACACTTTTACTTAAAAGTAGGCACCTATCAAAAGCTTATAAACTACATCAGTTACAAATCCAATAGCCACCCCTCCTTTCAAAGAACTACATCCCATGTCATTCTGTTTCAAGATGGAATGTGAATCCATTCACACAACCACATTATTAAGACTTCATGAGAGGGTATGGCTCAGTAGTTATAGCACTTGACTGCAGATCAGTGCAGGCAGATTTATATCCCTCCTGTACTGTATGTACTGTAGCTGTGGATAAAAGTGTCTGCTACTTGAATACATTATTATAATTATAATATGAGTAACTTTTAGGACTGCACTACACAGATTGTTTTGTTGTATTTACAACACAAGAGCCTGCTAGATACTGACCAACAAACAGGTTACTCTTGAAAACTAGGTTATATCCAGTTATAAATGCAAAACATGTGACATACTGTATATTCTCTCAATTTTGTTCATGTCATTTATGTAAATATTGTACCATGTTCGTATTTACATTTCCCTTTTGACTCTTCACTTATTCCAGAAATTAAACTTTTTAAAGAATTTGAATGATGATCTTTAATGCAATGGGTGCTCATGAGCACATCAGTATCAGTAAAACTGTACCTAACTGGACAAGAATCCATCCATCTTGCACAAGTGAAAATATTCAAACTAACAATGTAGTGGTTTAATGAGGTAAAATATTAATTCATGTGATATATGTATCATGCAAACAAAGCATAAAACAGAAAATTGAGCCTAAACTCTGAGGTAAAACCATTAGCAAACAATCTGTTGTGGTATCTGTCGTTGTTATTGTTAGCATTTAGCTATGTGGCTCCTCTCTGAGCATATTTCTGAGGTGCTGTTAATTTGACATATGGTTTACCTCAGGCAAAGAGGCCAGAGTCGATGTAGTGCGCAGAAATAGTGACTGTGTGTGGCCCGCCATTCTGCTCTGCTCTCTTCCCCTCCGCCTCTGACTTCTCCAGGTTATCCAGGTCCTCAAGCATCTCCTGGATAAGAGGAGGCAAGGCACCCGGGATCTCCATCTTCAGAGTGACCACACGCTCAGCTCCTGCAGGGAGAAAAGAACAATATTCATATATTTTTCAATTTTTTTCATGTCATAGCTAACCCTGAATTGCACTGTGTGCTTCCTGAATTTGTACATTGCAATAAAGATACCAAAAGAGAGAAAACGGGAAAGGTGAGGCATTTTGGAGAATCTTATACCAGGCATTTCTATAACTACATCAAATGTATGTAGATTTACAGCTTAGTCTGGCTATTGAGATGTCCACAGGAATTCACTTCTGACCTTTGGTGCTGATGGTCCGGAGGTCAGTGATCTTCATGAGGGCCTTGGGGAACATGAGGGGCATACTGGGACGACGCTTACGGGAGTAGATCTTCAGGGCCTCTAATAGTGGCTCCTGGAGAACCTCCACCTTAGATGGTTCCTCCAAGCACTGCCGGTCTGTTGTGGGGGAAGAGAAGAGGGGACTGTGATAAGTTTCAAGGACATGGATGACACATTATGAGGCTTGGTGTCATTTCCATGCTCGCACAAAACCTTTGTTTTAGTAACACCATGTTATGTTATGGGCCATCTCAAATTGAGTTTGAGTTGAAATACCTCCAGACACCAGACAGATGGCGCTAAGAAGGCCGCTCTCTGTGTCATCCATTTCCAGTGGCAAGAGCTGGCCGGCAAAGGTGAACACCAAGTCAGTGAGGGGCCCAAAGCCAGCATTGTGGATCTGGTTGCGGGTAAGTGTCAGGCCATCAGAGAAAGTCATGGTGTCCTGGCCAGGAGTGTATCTGGTACAGATCCTCAAAATCTGTCAAAGGGGGGGGGGGGGGGGGGGGGAAGCCAATGAAACACAGTGGGACAAAAAAGAAATAAAATAAACAGTGATATATTATGAACTTTTATCTCAGCCCATTTATATTTAAGTATAGAGTAATAAAAAGATAAGGCATAATTAAACAGTCTTTTTAAATATACAGAGAATAGCGAAGGATGACTCTTTGAAACAGTCATTACAAGTTTAGATCTAACACCATCAAAACTAAGGCCATCAAATTCTGAATCACAATTCCTTAAACAAATAATAGTCCCGTGGTTCATTATGAAACATACAATTATTGTAAAATGAACATAATCATGCATATTAATAGGGCTCCTGTAGAGGTGACAGCCACAAGGGACTCATCACTCATGCAAACACAGCTTTTGATGGCTAGATTGATTGATAGTGTTGACACTGAATACCAGAGGAGATGGTGAGATGAAAGGGAATAAAACATGCGTTCGGTCTTACACTCTGACTGAACCCAACACAGTTGTCTGCCATGATGACAATCTGATGGGGGATCCATGAAGTGTGAACCACAGGACGCACTGTGGGTGAACTCCAAATAATCGGCCCGAATGATATTGGGTATGCTGTGTGCGTATGTGTGTGCTTGTGTAGTCCGTCAAATAATAATTTTTGACAGGCTAAATTACGCTTAACAACAATATTTCACCATCAATGTTCACCATAATTGCACAATCATTATCTCATTAGAAAAAAAAAAAGATTTTTCACTATGATATTCTTACGCAGGTAGGATAAAACGCTCACCAGAATATCCAGACAAGCAGCTTTGAGGAGCGTGATCTGGTCAGCAATGGTCAGGCCGGTAAACCCAGGTACACGTTTGGCAAACTCCACCACTTTGATTATACATTTGGTGGCCAGCTCACTGAACTTATCCCACAGACCCAAATCCAACTGTATCCTGTGGTCTGAGCTCGAATTCTACAGTTGTATGGACACAAAGGGGGGTGGGTGGGGGGTGGAAAGAAATATAAAGGTCCACGAATTCACTGTACTGTTGTTAGACAAAACATTTCAACCATAATTGATTGGACTAACAATGAGGCCCAACTGTAATACAACCACAACAGCTGTCAACCATTACAGCTTTGAAATAACATGATAAAAGAGGGTCATTAGACTTTGTTGATAGATGCAGTAGTGTTCTTGAGCCAAACAACATCCATACTATGACCCTGAGAGCCATTACTCACTGTAGTGTATTTGCCCAACTGACAGAGAGATGGGAATGTATCTCTGTGGGCCCTGCAGATCTTTTCCACTATGAGGCCCAGCTCTGCCGTCAGCTCATAGGTCTCTATGACAGTCATCTTAACAGTCTCCTTCCTTTTGCTCCTGTCGTTCCTCACAGCTGGACAAGAGAGTATAGAATGAGGAAATATATGGCTAAATAATTGACTACAACGAAAGCTATAGTAGATTTACGTTGCCATGATAGAACAATGGATTAGGAAGAGTCGTTTTCAAGATAAAAGGACTAAGACTTTCCTGAAAAAAAGTATAATTCAACAAACAAAACACTTGTCTTTCATGAACATACTGTATTTTCAAAATAAATACAAGAAATAATGTAAAAATACAAGCAGTCATATATTTTTTTTAAATATTATGTTAAATCAGAAAAAAGCAGGTTTTATTTGTTGCTGCTATATGCAGCTTATCACACAGGTCACCAGTTGGACTATGGCAATGGAAGCTATTTACATGTATAAGAAGCTCCCCTTATGCAACAAGAGCCCATATCCACAGACACACTCACACACACACACACACACACACACACACACACACACACATGCATTAGGCTCATCCAGCACTCCCTAGATGTTTCTGCCCTATGTCATTTCTTGATCCACACACCAAGCAGCGTCAATAATGGCAGTACAGTAGCAGCAGTGTAGTCACATACAGCACCCATGGTGGTGTTAAATGTTATGAAAATGTCATATGTGTGAAATTTTGTGGGATTGCTTGGATCACATAAAAAACGAGTGGTTATTTGTCAGCAACTCCAGTTGTAGGTGTTACCTTATTGGTAATCTAGATGTTTTTGTGTTTAACAAATAAGAGTTTTTTGTTTTGTTTTGTTTTTTTAAATGACCAAGGGACCTTAACATCCTGAGTATATAATACCATGACTATAAGTAATTTTTTCACATGCTGAGGGACTAGGACATTACAAGCGGGGGAAATGTTGCTGGGCAGATTATCAGCAATTCAGACATAAAAAAATTTAAGAAAATAGGTTTAGGTGGGAAAGGTTCAGAAATGTGTCGGGCACTCACACTCCTTGGACATTCCCACTGCAAAGCACCTTTGTAGTCGACAGTACTGGCAACGATTCCGGGTGATTTTATTGATAATGCAGTTTTTTTCTCTGTGGCACGTAAAGGCTATGTTCTTCTGGACACTTCTACGGAAGAAACCCTAAATCACATGGCAAAAGTATTAATTGAATTGAATCAAATAACATTTAATTGATGCTTTCATTTAATAAGCAAATCCACAATCCTTTTTCCTAATGAATCAGTGCTCCTTCTACCTAACTTCACATAGGGCCTTTCACCTTCTGTTTGTCTGATATGTCTAAACAAGCAGTTTACTAGGGCACATTTCCATTTGTTTGTGTGATTATAAACACTGTACATTAACTAAACACAGTAATATGTCCCATGGGGTTAGTTATTAATTAGCTGACTTATGTACACACACATACAGGCACTCACAGCCCCACATAACTTTAAGACCAACACAAAGAAACATTAACATATTGTTCGAAGATATGTAGCTGTAGATTTAACGAGCATGGTAGTAAGATCCTGATTAGGATCTTACACCTCACCTTGCAGCCTTCACAGGCACTGACGCCATAGTGGTAACCAGAGGACTTATCCTGGCAGACAAAGCAGGGCTTGTAGGTGCGAGGAGGTGGCAGGGGAGACTGAGGATTGACAAACAGGTCTTCAGAGCTGGAGCTCTGGGTTTCTACAGCTGCTGACACAGAAGCCAGAGAGAGCAAGGAAAAATCATCACCATACATCATTATCCGTATTGTGGATTATATATGGTCAATTGCTGTCCTGAAAATGTTATGACGGTGAACGATATGTGTATAATCTGTGTAGCTCGCACAATAGTACCAAGTCCACTTAGGTAGAGGCTAAACAGTACATCAGTTAGATAGTTTTATATTATTTGAGAGAAACAAAGTTAAATTGCAGTTGGCTTTTCGCCGAATACTTGACACTATGAGCACTGGTCTGAAAGCAGGTAACATTACGCTAAGATGTTAAGTGACTTTTAATCATAAAATATATTCATGGTTACTTAATAGTGAACCTGAAAAAATGTCTTCCCAAATAAAATAAGCAAGCAATATGTAATTGTTGAGCAATTAAAAAAATGTCAACCACAGTCACGACTCACGAGGGCTGATTTCCTGTTGACTTATAACACCTCCACTATTACTACATGTACTGTAATTTCACAGATAACTAAAAAGTCATAGATAGGGGCAAAACAAGAAAAATAGCTTATCTCCATCCCCTTGAATCTGTGGCCTCAAGTTGAACCTACCCTCACCCTCAAGAGCACAGTCATTAGCACGTCCTCTCTCCCCCTGCAAAACAATGGTGGACTAGCATGCCACCAGATCCACTAACTAATGAATATGTGGAATGCTTTGTGAGGCTACGTGTGGGGTGACTTCAACCTACTGGTCGAAGATGTTAGATGTTACATGTTAGGGTTGTGTAATTTCAAATGTGCATTTGTATCAGTATATTGCAAACTGTATCTTTTTTTAAATTCTGGAGACACTTAGAGAATGCAAAACCAGAAAGATTTTGCACATTAATACTCACTTCATTATCTTTAAAATAGTCACCTTATCCTAATAGAAGGTGCTCCATAATGCCATTCTTTTGTCATCATTGGTTCAACTGAAATGAAGTCATAACCACTTAATGTGGTATAAAGATGGAGAAATAATAACAGGTGTAGAGGTTTCCTGGAAGTTCTGCTTTGTTTTAGAAAAAGACAACCAGTCTGCGCCTCGTCTGACCTATTGAGTTGGTGACCGTACAGTGAACCCAACCTAACCCCACAGTGACAATCCTGACCACATGACCACATAGGCTGTGATATGATGCTCCATGCTCAAAAAACATATTTTCCTCAAAATACTTGATATAAATCTGAAGCATACATAACCTGAGTTTATAATAGTTTGTACTGACCTGATTTGGAATAATTTAAGTCATATAGAAACAAAATAGTTTAGATTTGACTCAACGTTCTCGCATCTAAAGATTATTTTCCAATTTCAGTTCACTAGCCAGAAATAAAATTGATAACCTATTGCTTTGTTGTGAAAGATTAAGTAAATAGACAGTAGTTCCAAATACTTTTTCCAATATTTAAGAAAACTTATTTGGGTAACTAGCAACTTATTTGCTAAATCGCATTTTCAACCAAATCTGTTTGTTTCCTCAAACAACATAAACAGCATCCAAAGTCGGTGGAGAAATTACATGATTAAAATAATCAGATTATACAATGCACATAAAATGTAACCTACATTGGGCGCTCCGGCGCACTTGCCAATCCGCCTCAGTTAGTTCAGTGAAGCATGCCGAAAGCGATCGCTCCTGGAACATACAAGAACTTGCGGTATAAAAATCCAGAATTTCTCCAGGTCCAACTGCAAAAAAATCTATGTAATCAAACATGATTTGTATTGCACGCGTTCCAAGCAAAGTTTCTTCTCTTTCAAGATGTGTCCAGAAGAGGATGAACGAACGTTAACAATCCTAGTCTAATCGCCACACTAATCTTAGATTCACCTTTTCAATTAAATAACTACTTTTTAAAAGTATGTAAACGATCCGTATTATTCTGCATTATAGAAATCAAATCGGATGTGCTCTAAAGACGTTTTCCATCGAGGTTTTCATCTCAAAAATGTTTGTACGTCCATTGTGCGCAGAGGGTCTCTCCGTCTAAGAAAAGCCCTACAAGCAGTGATCTGTTTTACATAACAAAGTTTGTTTAGGAGATCTTATATCTCATTTATTGATGGATTGGTTATGTTGTCTCAACACAACCTACTTCATACTAGTTATGTCACAGGGACGGATAGAATTACTTAATATATGCGGATGAACTTTCCATGAACCTATTCCGTGGCTGCTAACCTTCAAATGACCCAAATACTGTCTGACATCACCAAGTACCAGGAGTCCCTAACCAGAAGTGAAGAACTTCCATTGTTTTCGGCACTTTGGGAGAATATCTTGCTCGGAGTTCGATTTGCACTTTGATTCTAAATCTGATTATTAGGCTGCAGACGTAGGTAGCCTATACTTTTAAATATAATTACTAGCTCGGTCTCAAAGAAAATACTGTGCACAAGATGTACATCATAGTGAGTTTAGTTGTTTTAAATAGTGTTAAGATACAGCCAAATATCTGTATGTTATCTAAAGCTATGCAGTCATTTATGAGCACATTATGACCTGTACGATTTGTACCTTCAAGGAATGCTTGTATCTGTAAAATAAATCCAAAGTTTACTCTTGTTTGCTACTGTTGTTTGCATGTACAATAGGCTACATCTGTGTTATAGTATGATACAACAGAAAGGTAAGTAGGTCTACATTTTGTAAATTATGATACAGCAGTAGGTTTTTAGTGCCAGCTAGCCGAGGCCACTTAAACTGCACTTAAAGCACTTTCTCTTAATCCAACAAAAGAGGACGTTCCAGTATTGGCATTCTTGTAAATAAAATTTGTGTCCCTGAAAAATCAATACTCTTTAGCTTCCGTTTCTCTTAATCCATGTCCACTTCAGTTTCTCAGTCGTGACATAAGTAAGACAAATTCACAGAGAGAGTGAATGGGAGTCATAATAAAATCTTGAGCAAGATTTACTGTGTCAGAAAGATAGGGTGGGAGAATGTTTCCCCCCCCCCCCCATTTCATAATTATGAGATCTAGAAAGTTATCAACAGGAAACATTTTCCTCCTAAACAAGAAGGATTTAAAAGGAAAACAAACAAAAACAAAAAACTGAAGCAGTTGAACTAGAAGGATATGTTTAAAAACACTCGGTCTCCCTCATTGCCACTGCTAACCTCATTCATGAAGCACAGCTCCAATGCTAAAAGGCTAATTACCCAGTATCTCCCACACTCCAGGGAAGGGAGGTCATACAAAGGACAGGCTTGTGAAACATTCCTGTGGCTTGCTGCTGCTGGTCCTTCTGACTGCCAAGCCCCCACTCCCAATCATTCTATAAAATAATATCTTGATTTGATACAAACGTGGCGTTTGATACAACTTTAGCTTAATATTTGAGCTGTAAGAAAAATATGGTGCATAGTTCTTGTTTTGCTTCCACAATTCACTCGTTCTCTGTCCATCTTCTCCTTCTGTAATTTGCTGTGGTGGTGTCCGAAATCCAAGGAAAGGCGTACCTTATCACAGAGCTCTGTCAGGAGTCAACAGACAATCAGCAGGATTAGATATGGATGCTTTAAACCATAGGCTGCATAGATTTGCATTATCCTTTCAATAAAGCTCAGACAATCCCACCCACAGTGCTTTTGTTTAGACTGGAGAAGCACAAGGGAAAATCCTAATGACAATCTGTAGTCCACTTCAATTTCATGAACATTAAGCAAATCTTGTATGTATTTTTACAGATACCACTCCATATGCAAAATGTCAATATTTTGTGTAGGCTAATTGTGTAAGTAATATTGAATAACTACGCCATTCAGATTAATACGTTTAATAACATTTAGTCATTTAGCAGACGCTCTTATCCAGCTCTTATAACAGATGCATCATCATTTTATTACAGTTACAACATTTCAAAATCATTCAATTGTAAAAGCACTTAAATCTATGTATTACAGCACAAAAAAAAGACAGTTCATATGGATTTTATATCTGTTGTTTCCTGGTTGTTAGGTATTTAAACTTGACATCTTTGAGGAGCCATTTATAACCATCATACATCTTTTATACTGGCTTTTACACAAGTAGCAACAGGATGAGAGGGTGATATCTGCTTTAAAACCACTAGCTCTCAATCAAACTTCCTTTGAAAGTTTTGTTTGATTTTCCAGAGGATCGTGTCAGGCTTATTAACCAGTAAACAAAGGAAAACCATGGTCTTGATTGATGTGTGGTTGCCATGTTTTTTTCAATTGGGGCATTCGGGGATGGAACGGGGTTTGAGGACAGCCGTAGTCAGGATTGAGACCCTAATCTATGTGGGATGTGTATTTGAAATCACTTGAAGTGTGTACAGTCTACACAGTATTTTAAAGATATATATATATATACAGTAAAGTAATAATTACAATGAAAGCATTTCAATGAAAAACTTAATTTCAATGAATTACAGTATAAGACAAATGTGGTTACATTTGTTTCTTCTGCTTTTTTTAAGGACACCTGTATTCTCAGTCTATATGTTGAATGTCTCCACTCATGCTGTATGCATTTTATTTGAACAGGAATACCTAGTGACCAGCCCACACAGACATTGAAGGAAGGTACGCAGCTTTGAGTGTCAATGATGCATATCATGTATGTGCCATGTTGCACCCTTTTCCCGTTAGTTGACTTTTATGTAAAATACTGGGTTTGTTATCGCAAGACTGAATGAATCAGGCAGTCCTATGTCAGTGCTCTTCAACAAAATCTTCACCTAGAATGATTTTTTTTTTTTACGTTTTCAACTGCATGGTAATATACAATTGGATAATAAGATTAAGAGAATCCATTTGGATATAAAACTCAGCATGATTTTTTAAATAATATAATTTATCTTTGTGTTACATGAAGAATTAATACAGTGTACATATACAGCAGTAGCATAGCAAATATGAGTCATGCCTACAACATGCCATGCTTTTCAGTACAATATGTATTTAATATCAGACTGAGCCGTAGGTGGACAGCTACACCTTGTGGACAGCTTTGTTCAATATATTATTGTATTTTATTCGATATAAATGAATTACTTGGGTTATACTATATTTCGGACAAATCCATGAATCCTTTTTCGAACTGGAAAGTCTCAAATCTAAGCTGTCCTGTAATTCCAAACAGCCAGGCTGTGAAACATTGTGGCATAAGGACAAACTTCTTTGTACTTCATTTGAAGTGCACAATGTAAAGAATAAAATGCAAACACAGGCATTTAACTTATGTATTTATTTATACTATTTATATATTTATATTATTATATATGAGAGATATACATGGCTATTTACATGGGTTCCATGAAAGACAGACATAGGAAATACATTTATGTTGCTGTGCTGGAACATGGAAGAGAGCCTAAAAACATGGAAGTTTAAACACTAACATCAATGATGCTGTTGGTAGCAAATCCGCAACACAGTGTGCAAGTAGTGTTGCTGCAAAAGGTATACTGTTCAGTTTCAGAAAGTAGTGAGGTGACGATACCTGATACAAGACTAACAAACATCAACGGTTCTGACAAGAATAAAACACACTATACACAAAGAACAGTTGAAACGTCATTACAATAATAATGATTTAAAAAATTGAACAAAATAATTATACTCTGTCCCTTAACAAAAGGGTAAATAAATCATTTGTCAAGTCATTTACTTAAGGATAGCCATGCATTAGCAGCAATCATCGCACATTCCTTCTGATACTTATTTCCTTATTGTTTAAGTCTGGCGTGTTTTAGGAAATAAGTATAATGTTCCAAAATGAAACCAAGTTACAATATTCATCAGACATCCTCTTAATTTAAATATACTGAAAATCTCACATTCACTGTGTTCACGAGCACAACACTTTGGAATCAAATGGCTTTCTGAGAAAAACAAAAACCTATGTGGTTCTGAACTAGATCTTTTGTAAAGTCAGTGTAGTACTCACTCATGTCTTGAAAATAAAACAAGTGCCTCTTACTTTGCAAAACCACGAGCATCTCACACACGTGTGTGTGCAACATCTCAAGATATCAATTTCATGACCTCTTATGAATACAGAAGACGATATTCTTTTCTCTGACCCTTGTTTTAACATCAGGCAAAACATATAAGAGCTTTACAATACATTCTAGAGAGTGATACTCAATTATGCAAAGATTGGGGATAGGCAGGTCCTGGTGGTGTTGGTAGGGGTCCTGGTTTTAAGGGCAGTATAGGGGCACAGCTGGAATGCACATGCTCCATAGGGTTCAAGGGTGCACTTTGAAGGCCAGTAGTTCTTCGGAGTGCAAGTTGTTGAGGGAGCGCAGCTCAGGCAGTTTGAGCAGCAGCTTGGTGAAAGTAGTGGCCCCATTGGAGTGGTTCTTCATGATAAGGTTCCGCAATGCTCGAATCAGGTTGTCCTGAAGGGCCTCCACAGAGCTCAGACCTTGGATCCCTGAACGATCTAACCCCCAAAAATTAAGCAGATTGTTAGCATCATGGCGTGGCTGTTAAGCATACAATTAAGCTGACATGGAAAATTACACATAATTTGGCTCACAACATAAATCGGAATTTTCAATATTATAGGAGCAATGGTAGACAGGCAGGAGAACTGGAAGAAGGAAGTGTCTGTACCGGCAGAGACAAGGACAACGGCAGTGAATAGGCGCATCTCGTCAGCGTCCAACTGCATAGTGGCCAGCTTCTCACTGAAGTCACACATGGCAGACAGTAACTCGCCAGCACCCAGAGACTGCAGGGTCTCCAGGCTGTATCGCTTGCCATTCAGAAAGGTGACGGTCCGAGCCGCAACATCAAACAACGAAGCGAAACGCACCATTAGCACCTAGAGGGGAAGTGGAGGAGATTGATTAGAGATGGGTATGACATGAAGAGATCCTTGATCATCACTGTGGTGGGAGAAAATGGTACATGGCTTTGTGCTTGTCGAAATAGCTCACTTTGTTATTTACCTCAAAAGTCCCAGCTTTGAGCAGGATGACTTGGTCATGTTCGGAGAGGTCTCGGAAGCCAGGGATCTTCTTGGCAAACTCCACCACCTCCCGCACTGCCGGGGTGAAGCTCATGGAGAACTCCTCCCAGATCTCCTGGCTGGACTTGCAGGGGTCTACGTAGGGAGAGTCATTCGTCGCACACACCTGTAGAGACAGACATAGAGTATAGACCATCAGCAATAGAAGATATCGAAATATAGTGAGATATTTCTTATACTCAGTCTGCTCACAAGAAAAACACTTTGAAATCCAATTGCTTTGTGAAAGTTACAAATATTTTTTATATTTTACCAAAATGTATATCACAAACAATACAAAAGCTAGGTCTGCAAAGGGCACTCACCAGATGTGCCCTCTGGTCCACATTGTACGCTGATCCACTGATACCATTGGAAACAGTTTGTTCGTTAATGTTGTGCTTCCTTTGGTTGTTGTCATCTATTATTCCACCAATGGTGGCACTGTTTAGGTGGTGCTGAGCCTTCTCATAAATCACCCTCTCTTCCCTGTATGGAATGCTGGCGATTGGTTGGCTGCTACTGTAGTGACTGTGCTGGTAACCATGCTGGTAGCCGCCAACAACACTGTGGTTCCAGCCATTCCAGTTGCCCTGCTGTTCTTCTATGCTGTTGTTGCTCTGCGTTTCCCTGGCAACTAAAAATGGTGATCCCTGGACCTGACTTGGTGAACTTTGCTTTCCGCCATCATACGAGAAAGCACCCTGGTGCTGTCTGGCTGCCGCGAAGACAGTCTCATCTTCGCCGCTGTCGGAAGAACATGAAGAGGCGGAGCTGGAATTGGTGTCCATAGAAACCATGGGACATTGCGGTGACGAGGGGTTGGAACATGAGGACGAAGAGGAGGAGGAAGAGGAGGGGCTAGAGTCATTGGGGAGGGCGTCCATGGTGCGGGCTGGGCTCTGGGTGCCACTGAGCATGCTGTGGAGCTGACCACTGTTGCTCATCATGTTGTTCATGGCGTTCTGCATCTCCAGAAGCATACGCTGCTTCTCCCGTTTTGGGATGCGGCCGAATCTGACAGCTGATGTGGAGGAGGGGGTGGGGGAGATACGTATTAGATCACATCAAACCATATCGACCAAGTGTAGTTTCGAGAATGTTTTTCAGAAGATATTTCACTGTTAAAGGTAATTAGAGGGACGACTCACCATCCCTAGACATGCCCACAGCCAGACACTTCTTGAACCTGCACTGCTGACAGCGATTTCTATTGATCCTTATGATGGTGCAGTTTTCCAACTTCAGACACTTCTTGTATTGGATATTCTGCTGTATGCTCCTCCTAAAGAACCCCTAAAGAATAAGAAGATGCTAGACTTAATGCACTATTAGTACAGTGTTTGAACAATGAGCAATGACTGAAAGAGTTGTGGGGGTTTGTGTGCAAAACGTGGAGCATGACAGTGTCTCACCTTGCAGCCTTCGCAGGCGTGGACGCCATAGTGGAACCCCGAGGCCACGTCACCACAAACCTTACACAACAACACCATGCCATTGATCTCTGCAAGGAAAAACAGACCACCATTATTGCTGGTCATTACAGACATGTAACCTACTTGTCCACAGGAAAGATTCTAGGAGTTAAAATCCTCCCGCTATAACTTCTTATATGACTTATATGAGTAGGATGAGTTAAGAGTTGGGATTGTAACTTACTAGTAATACCACTTTTAGCTGAGGATGCAGATCGGCCAGTCTTTGCAGTGCCGGGACCACGTGAGTGTCCTTGTTTGGCTGGGGTAGGGGCGATATCCATCACCATGCCCACCGCTCGGTTGGGCAAAGAGGGGCGAGGTGGAGAGGAGGACAGGAAGCTGCTGTTAGAGCTGTCACTCATACAGGACTTCAGGCTTGAGGAAGAGGTTGAAGAGATAAAGGCTATCACACCCCCTGAACAGAAAACAGGGAAAAATTATAAGTTATAGCAGCTGGATTGAACGCATTAACTGGCACTTCAGTTATAGTAGTTAACCCATTAGACTGACTAAATGCGTCTAGTTTTACATAAGATTATGATGGTGCTGGTGACCTCTGGAAAACGTGTTTGCTTCATGGCTTTGTCTAGGCTACTATAGTCTAAAAAAGCTTAAGCCAAAGATCAATGATACCAGGTACGCAATTGTATGTCACTGATAATTTTGAAGGAATACATACAATTTTCCCTTTAAAACGAATTAAAATGAGCCATCAAAACATCTGATAGAGCTGTCTATTAGGTCCGGTTTTGCTAGTCTGGTCACATTTTTATAGCCTATTTCTGACTGTTGACTATAAGTATGTTGAAGTCCTCGACATCAGAGACAAAACAAAAAGCACAATACATTCACTGTAACTAGTGTTAGTGTCACAAAGTTAGCTTGTGTTCCCTGACATTTTTAAAGGTGATTACATAACTATGGTTTCAATGGAGTAAAAATGTAGGTCAAAACAACTGTCTTTGGTTGTCTCACGTGGAACCGCAAGCGGCAGTCGAGCCAAGACTCAATACAGAATTATACAATGAACACGTCACAAGCTCTTTTTGACCAATCAGCATTTAGAGTCAAGAAGACCGTACACAGGCACATGGCTTGGCTGTTTGGTGCATGTGAGTTAAGTAAAAGGTGGAACATTGTTGTTGTGTCAAATACCCTATAGCACAGTGGCACTCCTAACCCATATCAACAGACTTCCGTTTCAATACGAAAACATAAACAATTTGGTTTGTTTTCGTTGGCACACCCAGACAAGTCAATATGACATTAATATTTGTTATATCGATGTGTGAATCGATAAACAAGTGCAAATGTTTCTCATTCATTCTTCAGTGTTCACCCTGTGGTTGTCATTGTAACAACGTAATCGGTGATTTTAACAATTCATTAGATGAAAAGATACATTGTAACTACACCGTTTACTGTAGCCCGCAACGGTTCATTATTACTTACCAGGCTTGCTTGATCCCATTTCTTCAGGCATCCTTTCAGGAAATATACAAAAAGAAACCCCCTGACTGACAATGTATTGTCAAGACCTCGCCAGTTCCCCCCAATAAAGTCGACTACGAGATTTATTGACGCTGTAGGGTGCTGCTCAAGGTTTTCAGTACGAACAAGCACAAATGGTAAAACTCAGCATTCCGCACTTTTAAAGCGTAAATGAAACGTTTGCATCCAAATGACAAAAATGATCAAATAATCTTCACTGAAAGAATTGAAATCACCGTATTTTTTCAGAATAGTTGAACTAACAAGACGCCAGCACAATCGGATACATCCAAATTGTTTAGTTCGAAAATGTTAATTAAAATTTGAGGAACGAGAGAGGAACTCCCTTGCTCGTTTACTGTTCTGTACTAAATGTCCAGAATAGTGTGTTTCCATGTGACCCAGTTGTTGGCCACTCCCCCTTGACTGGCCGCTTGAGTCAGTTTAACCCAGTGACACACTTTTACAGACCAGAGGAGGAGTCAATTCAATGTGAACGTAATAGGCTGCCTGTCACGTTGCAGGCCACAATGTTCAAGCAATGAGTATGCACTGTGTATGTCTATGTATTGAGTCATTTAATGATTAATGATATCTCTCATATACATATCTAATATGGGCACATATGTACATTTGCTTGAAACATAAGACATATACTATGAAACACTTTATAATCCGTTAACCAAATATACCACAGAATTTGTACCTTTTTATTGTAAACCTAGACCTACTGCTGTACACTTCAGGTGAAAGTCTGTCAAGCTCAAATGTCAGATGTATCTGGCAGATGAAAGGCTCTTAAGGGGCTAAGAGTTCAAGCAGACTAAAGAGCATGTCATGTATTTTTTATGATGATCATGAGTTTAGAGGAGGCTGAAATTGATTTGACAAATGTTATGCTTTTGGGATAACCGATTAAGAATCCATGTTCCATTAGTACAGACAACGCACCTTTGCTATCAGGAAGAAAAAAGTCCTATTGGAGGCATTTTAGACCAAATTCATAGTTGGTGGCATTTTCTAACATGTAAAGCTCAAAAATATTTTTAGGGACACATGCCACACTAAGTGGTACTTTTTTTGGGACTAAATAAATGTTTATACAAGACATATTTTCATTACTTATATTTATTTTCATATTTATTGAGATAACTTAATTATGAGTCAAAAAAAACAAAACAAAAAAATACACACACACTGTTTGTCTCTGTGGGTTCATGTGGCGTACCGTCTCGTCCACTGTTTGGCTGTTCTGTCATGCTCCGCTCTATTAGCTGTGTACTGGGTGGCGATGCTTCCAACAAGGGGATCAGCTAGACAATTATGGGGGACAGAGGACACAGACATCAGACAATGACAAGCAGAAATAGAAAGCATTGAGCTTATAAGTTAGTTTGCCTTAATGATTGCCTAATTATCAAAAACATCTCTGATTTCTTATTTAAGTTGACTACCCCATGACTGAATATCACCCGTTTTCTTTGTGAATAATTCTCCCCAAGTATCAGTAAAGAATTCCAGGAACATATCAAGAGTTGTCAAGAGTGCCTGTGTGCCCATGTACAAGTTGAACCTTACCAGGGTTGCAGTCTGTAAGCAAGGAGCAGATGGACAACAGCACCTTGGAGATGGTGAGGGCTGGACTCCAGTTGTCCTTCAAGATGTCCAGACAAATTACTCCCTGGCTGTTGATATTGCAGTGATAAATCCTTGTACGGAATGTTACCTAACATGAATGAATACAAGTCAATAGTGTAAAGAAAAATATATAAATCATCCATCGACAGTATTATGAGTTTTATATAAAGATGACCCAAGTGCCCCCTGGTGGATGTTTAAGGCCACTTCATGGTAATGACAGTGACAGCAGACTGGCTTGATAGAATGCAATCCAAATTATTATTAGAAAAATGAATAGAAATGAAAAAGGCTACAAATATGATCGTAGTACAAAATGACATTGTGACCAATAACTACGATTAAACCAAAAATTCTATAGAAAATCTCATTTGTTGAACATTTACTCAAAATAATTAAATGAGTCATCAATTCAGAAAAACACTAAATGAGGACCTTGGGTGGTTTGAAGGGGTAATCAGGTGTGAAGGCGATGTCGAGGAAGAAGACCCCTCCCTCATAAGCAGAGCCTGGCGGGCCCAGGATGGTTGACCTCCACTCATAGATGTTGTCTCCTTTGGGTCCAGCGCTGGAAGCAAGCAATGTAATTGTGATAAAGTTGAATATGTTTCTTACCCCACAACGTAGACTAGTAGGCAAGTCTACTTCTATAAGCATGGCTTGATGTGTTTGGAGAACAGGGATGGTGGGGAAAATGTGTGACGAGGTGGAACAAAACCAACCTGCAGTTTGGCGGAGGGTCCAGTGTGATATCTGCCAGCTCTTTTTGAATTCTGCACATACAATAATGCAATTAGGTCAAACACAAAAATCTTGATTGCAGCCGTTTTATTTGTTTATAGAGGTATACATCAAGATTAGATAATACTCCTCGCAAATACCATATTAGCTCACATTAGCTGCACACGATGACATTGTAAACCTGATTATGCTCCTAATTACTTGGACAGTATTAAATACTTCCACCTTCAAACCGACTTAAGAGCCATGTGGCAAACACACAAACATGACCGCTGTGGTGTTAACTTAAATTGTCATATTATTGTCCTTAATCATAATGGTCTGATTAAAAAAAAATATATATATTACCCAATCTCGTGTAATCAATATGTTAAGCATTCCTTGGTATTTTACCTCTTGGCGCTGGTAGATAGCAGCTTAGAGGTCTTGCTCATAGTGGCTTTGCAATCCCGCTTCTTGCAAGATATGTCCCCCTGTTTGTTTTGACTCGAGGAAGAAGATGTTGTAGAGCTTGTTCTAGCATGTAAATCCTTATCAGACATACCACACTGACCAAGAGATGAGCAGGAACCTAAAAGGTGTGGAAAACAGTGGGGACACAAATGGGGAACTAAAACGATTAGCTAGCTTGGATTGCCAAGTTAAAGTACACGCCATGCCTAACATAAAGCGTAAAAGGCAATCACAGTTGACAAATAACCACTCTGTGCATATCTTTATCCAACATGTTTAAACAAACAGCTGTAAGGTTTGCTGGAATTTCTAATAAAGACTGGAAATTTCAAAACCAGTGTCGGCCTACAGCTTTCCTGTTTTGGTGACACCACTGAACATTTTACCAAGAGGCTAGTGGAAGTGGATTTAAGATAGTTCAACAAATGTAGCTGATTTGTTACACTAAAGCGTATTGTAAGAGGCAATTCCCTACATTAGGAAACATGACCGTATCTGAAGCTAAAATTGCATGATAAAAGACTGGTAAGCTTTTATGACTGCTAAATTGCCCGGCTGAAAAACTGGAGAAACGTTAATTTGGTAGTCAAAAACAGACACATTTTAGCGCCTAAGCAAACATGTTGGTGTCATTGTTGTTGGAAGTCTGCTCAGCATGTGCAAGTTTGGCCGCTGGACTGTTTTCATGGATAATATTCAATTCAAATTGATATCATGCAAGCTATGAACAGGTTCAAGTGATTGAGATGTTTTCACATATAGTCCAAATCTAAGAAATACAGCCGACATGTCACTAACGCTAACTGGTGTCTTATGTTAGCTCATTATAGCTCATATCAGGTTCAGCCAGCTAGTAGCAAGTTAGCCCAACCTCAAATACTGTTTTTTTCTCTAGTACTAACGTTAACTACTGTAGTAGGCTATTACTACTAGTTGGCTAGCTATCTAAATTACCTAGTCGACAGTTCGATTAAATTATAAACCTTTCATGAATTACACAGTGTGACCCTTCAAACCTGTCAAGGTATACGGCTAGTTAAGAATAGATAACTAACTCTTAACATATCGTTATCTAACGTTAGCTACCTAAACTCGCTGTTGTTGGCAATATTTAGCCAACTGGCTAGCAAGCTAGAGCTAGAGGCGAGCTAGCCTTTTTTTTTTTAGCTTACTAGTAAAGCCGGCCAGTGACTCAAGTAGACCGTCTTTGATCCATTGCTTTTTTTAAACTATTTTCCCTTGATCTTTAATATACACTTTATAACATTTAAATGTATACCGACAGTGGCAGTCTAATTTGTATAACTTACCCCTTTTGGATTTTGGTCTGTATAGTCAACCCCCTCTGCCTAGATTCGTGCCTAGCCAAACGGCGGAAGTAATCGAGCAATGGAATCGCAATGGAATCATGTCGCGCGCTGAGCCACAGTGATGAAACACACGCAGTCGGGGGAAAAGGGACAAACTGTTTCAAGCAATCCGCGATATAAATTTCCGTCATTTGAGTCAGGAAACTTTGTGACACGGTAAGTTCCAAACCTCTGGCTTTTGTTTTGCAGAGGCTCACGTGTCTGTAGCCTCTTTGTAATTCACATCGGATAAGGAATTCACTCTAAAAAAGTAAAGTTCTGAACACTGAATTGAGATATCCATGTGCATTCGTTGTAAATGAAAATACATGAAAAAGCTCCTAACTTTATGTACTAATTTATAAAATGCCTATGCATCTGATACATGGTGTAATGGCAGATCAAAGTGTGCATATTGATGTTATGGCAGATCAAAGTGTGCATATTGATGTGAGATGAGGAAGTGACTTGTAATGATTCCGCATATAAACCGATGTACCAAAATATGTTTACTGTCAAACAGAAACCAGATAACTCAGTAACAGAAGAAGTGAGCAGAATCACAAGCCGACCACAGTGTTTTATTGGGTGCTTCAGTAATACAAGTGCACAACAAACCACCCTTCCATTACAGAGGTGGCGGGTAGCCAGTAAATATACAAGTCCTGCCTCTTTCACAGGTCGACCTATACTTTTGTGGTCTGCCTCAAAAGCCTTTGAAAAAATACATACAGTACAAACAAAACCAGAGGGAGTTGAAGAGCATGACATTTCTTTTGATGCAAATCACCCTCCTTTTCCATGCACATAACATTGATGACTGAAATATGTAAAAAAAACAAAAAAAAAAAAAAAAAGTTATGTAAAAGCATATACATTGTTCCTGTAACCACTAAGAAAACAAGGATACATATTGTATAGTTGAAGGACAATGAATGTTTAATACAATAATTCCAACCTTCAGATATTGGAAAATAAAAATCCCAATCTACTCTTTGTATAAAAAAAGCTTTCAAGTCAACAAGGAACAAAGAACAGTTCTTTACACAGAAAATGAAGATAAAGGTTGAGGAAGGGAAGGGGAGGGATGGGTATAGTGTTGCACTTAGTGAGTGTGCTTTAACAGACTGGGGGGAGAGAGGTAGAGAGAAGTACAGTGAGGAAGGGTTAGGAGTGGTAGAGGGATGTCATCGTTTAGGGGATCTATGTGGCGTATCTCTTTGTCCACTGCTTGGCTATTCTGTCATGTTCTGTTCTGTTGGTCAGATATTGTGTTGCGATGCTCCCCACCAGAGGGTCAGCTGTGAAGGACAAAAAGGGGGGAAGAATAGGCATTTTTGAATGAAAATTGCAATTGTAAATTAAGTTTGAGATGTTGGTTTAAAACATTTTATATTAAAAGTGAAATATACACAGCTAGTATTTTCAAGGACTGGGCATTAGAAATGTAAATTAATACAATAATATTAACAACAGCAGTTATAAAAAGTTATAAATTGGAAGCAAACTTTTTCTAGATTTAAAATCTTACCAGGGTTGCAGTCTGTGAGCAAGGAGCAGATGGACAACAGCACCTTGGAGATGGTGAGGGCTGGACTCCAGTTGTCCTTCAAGATGTCCAGACAAATTACTCCCTGGCTGTTGATATTGCAGTGGTAGATCCTTGTACGAAATGTTACCTGGCAGAAATGTAAATACACCCATAAAATGGTCAAAACATTGATAGAAAACATTGGTTATATTAACGTTGCCTTCTATTGTTGAAGTTTGTGAATGTGGAGTTGAAATGTCCCGTAACACTTTTTGTTTCATAGCAATGCAACAAACTTTGACAGGCAAGACTGTATATACATCACTGATTTAACTTCAGTCTCACATCTGTTTAGTCTTGACACCAACACTCTCCCTCAAACATACACATCTGGAGACCATGACCCAGACCTTCCAGAGGAAACTTCTAATGAGCCTTGGCATTCCCCAAATCACACAGGACAGGTTGTTATAAATAACTCCCACAATGATGTTCTCATGCACAAGGTTGTCTGCGAGTCCTACTTATAGTTGCAAAGAGACTTTTCAGCTGTCTTGAAGGTGGGGGATAAGAATTGTAGGATCTTTAGAAGTCCATGTAGTATTTATTTTTTGTAAAGACTATGGATAAATGGAGGAATTAGCTGCAGATCACTCATGTGGGGTGATGGGAGGGGGGGGGGGCATCAAGCCCTCTGGCTACTCAGTCAAACTGGAGCCTGCAGTTTTGTTTAAGTATGCTGTTAAACCCAGAACTGCTAGTGACACAGCTCAAAGAACCAGAAACAGAGGGAGAAAGTGTGTGTGATAGTCAAACTCAGAATGAAGATAAGAGAAAGGAAGATTGAGTGCTCTGGACAGCAAGAGTTAGTCCCCATTCATTTTGATAATGACAACTCAACAATCTAAACCGCTCTGAAGACCATTCAACAGAAGACACTGTTTGAAACAATGAACATTAAAAAGGAAGGCTTGAAGAGAAAAGGACAGATTGTCTTTTTTACAAACTGCTACCTCAATGAACACAACTTGTACAATAAAAGCTTTAGTACATCTAAAAGGAATTGTGAATGTGCTTACCTTGGGTGGTTTGAAGGGGTAATCAGGTGTGAAGGCGATGTCGAGGAAGAAGACCCCTCCCTCGTAAACAGAGCCTGGCGGGCCCAGGATGGTTGACCTCCACTCATAGATGTTGTCTCCTTTGGGGCCAGCGCTAAAATCAAAACAAAGACTTGTCAATATTTTATGTATCGCAGAAAAAAGGAACGATACCCAATCACCGCTAGCAGCTGGCTTGTCTGTGTGAAAAGGTGAAATATCCATACCCATCTGTGACAGAATGCTCTAATTAAGTAACATATTTTACTCCGTCTTCCAAGATTCGTAATCATTTTGAACAACATGAAGGTCACATCCTAACGACTTCCTAACCCTAACCTCCCAGATGATGTGTAAGATCACATGGTGGCTGCTCCCCGCATTACTGCCACCTCTGCCGATCTGACAACCACTAAGCTCCGGGATAAAGACAGTTTAAAGTACATGTCTGGACTGACGGTTGCCTGGCTCCTACCCCTGCCAGCAGGAGAGGGTTTGTGGATTGTTGGAGAGCTGTTAAAGCAGGCTAACCCTTCTGAGCCAATGTCTCTTTTTAGACCAATAGAATGGGAGAGCTGAGGACCACTGTCAAAGCCGGGGGTTCCTCAGATAAGTGGGAGGGTCCAAATGTACACTTTATAATTAAAACAAAAAATTGAAGGTCTGATAAATGGGCCTCCATTAGTTGATGGCAAACCCCTTTCCGCCAGGCATTGGAGGTGAATATTAAACTATTGAATAGAGTAATGACTCTTAAAAGTGTCTTTAATACAAAACAATATATAAATGTGTAACTGGCTTTAGAATACCAATCCATTTCAAAAAGGTGTAGGCCTAGTGGCCTACATTTGCTAATGCTAACCTAGGCTCTGACTTTCATAATACCTCAAAGGATAACTTGAAACACATTTAGATGGAGACAGTTCAGTCAAACCATCCCACAAACGTTTAGAGCAAAGCAATCTTACGCTGGACATTCAAAAGCAGTGGTGAATACAGATATGTAATATTAGTATTTAATTCCTTGATGACAAAATATGTCATGTCCCTTCTGACAGAAACTTGAGCAAAATTTGCATCACTGCTTTGTGAATATGGACCATTTAGCTCATTCCAAATGTCAAGTTGCTTGAGGGGGAGGGGGGGAGTTTAAGAAACAAAGAAAAAGATCTGTGGCACCCTCTGCCTCTCAGTCTACATCTACCCAGCCTCTGTAGCAAGACAGGGCTAGCCCTCAACAGCCTCTTCCTCTTTCTAGGGATGGGGAAAATACTTCTACCAATCAGTCCCCATGGTCTATGGCCCTAGAAACATAAACATCCTATACATTTTTTATCATAAAATTATGCTTATGACTCTAATGGTTATGTCTTGCAAACAATATCTTCTGTGCAATCCCCAATAAATCTGCAGCATGTCAGTGAAATTCCTTGATTCAGTGAGTATTTGGGTCAATTGTTCCAGGGGTCTGGGATACATTAGAGTGCGGGTGTCTGTGAGAATGCGCCCCAACCCCGTCCACTGAGATTACACTCATGTGTGAACCCGCTTCAACAGCTGGAGCACTGCATACACAACCGAGCCCCCAAATAAAACAGCTTTAAGCTGCACTCATTTAAGCTGCTTTCACACGGCTGTGACACTGGTATGCATTTCTTTTTGTTACCGTTTCACTTTTTAAACCCCAGCCTTCCCAGTATCTTGTAAAAATAACAGGTTCTCTCGGCAATGAAAAGCTATCTAAATACTGCTCTAAACTCCATGAGTAATACAGTACATTTCAATAAAGCCAAAACACATATAAAACACAATTTTGTGAGTAAGCTCATGTCAGGTGGAAAATTGGGATACGATGCAATTGCATGGTCATTAACAGATTAGTCGTTGTTTTATTTTTACATATATTTCTAGGATATGCTTCAAGAACACATGTCCAAAATGGAAACATAGAAAATGGATGTGTAACACAGGCCTATCCCTCAAGTCCTACAGCCAACATAAGATGTGCAGTTACTAAAAACAATCTTGATTTCAACCTGTGATCTGTAAGTAAAGAGACCAGAAATCAATTTCATTCAGTATTTTGAATGATGTTTCCCTGTATCATCATTGTGCTGTGTGGGACTAGAGCCCTCTCTGCTCCCAAGAATACATAGTCCAAAAATTAGGGTAATCTGAAGATTGTGTCAGTGTGTGTTTTTTCCTTCCTATCATCTGGAATGACGCTATAGGGTGTAATCACTCTCAAATCAGTGGCCTGCCTTGGGCTATTGGCTGTATCGTCTGCTCTGTAATTCCCCTTGAGATAAGGGCTGTGGTTATGTTGATGAATCAGATATAGACAGCTGATCAGCCTGGATCCCTGGGTCAGTCATCCAGCTCACAACAGGAGTGCACCAGCTAGTAACCCACTGCGACTGTTTGTGCATTTGACATGCTTAAGGTGAACTTCTGTTTGTCTGTGTGTACACTGGTTTGCCAATATGCATGACATGCAATGTACGATAATTAAAAAAAGAAAAAAAACATTCCAAAGATTTCATTTTTACGTAAGCTTTCACAAGCCATCTTGGAGAAAGTAAAATTGAGGTTAAGGATTAAGGTTGTCACCTTGTGTCACCTTTAAAGTAATGTAATTTAGTTTTTTGCTTTTACAGGCCTACAATAAAATAAAACATTGCATCAAAAGTAACCAGTCATACATTACATTACATGAAGGCTTCCATTACTTTAACCCTCGTGCTGCCTTCGGGTCACATGACCCAAAGGTTCATAACGAACCATCGTTGTGTTTACCCAATTTTACCCAATACAAAAACAAATTAAAATAATTTTCTTTTAACCTTTGCAATGTGGGGGGTCTGAGACAGCCCAACGGTTAAAAGAAAATGCTTCACTTTGTCTTTGTATGCGGTAAATCTGTCGCAATACGACGGTGGGTCACAATGACTGATGGGTCAGAATGACCCGAAGATAACACAAGGGTTAAATACAATTGAGACCAGCCCCAGAAAAAACTGAAGCTTATGTTATTGAACCCATTAGACCAAAGTGGTAATGGAATAGAGTAAATGTTTACTTTTGAGTTATTTGTTCCTTAGCCAAAGATTGTACTGTTTTCTTTCACATCAGTTGTGGATTACCATCCTGTCAGTTTTAATGACCCTAAGCTGCTTCTGTGAAACCAGTTGTGTAATGGAAGCACTTCCCAACAAAATATCCACATAACGCTTCACATTTGGTTACCTCTGCACCCTATTAATAACATTTAGGATAACTATTTGCAAGAAAGTACCTCACAAATTAGGACATGGAGAGTCTAGTGACATGCATGAATCAAGACACAGGCTGTGTTAACTGTCAAACAAGTGCTATAGCGTGAACATGAAGGATAAATGAGGTGATGCTTGAGGTCCGGAACAGAGCACCTTCAGTCACTCTGAGAATTCCTCATTTGACTGAACGCTCTTATTCTCTGGGAAAAGAAAGGTCACACCGGGACTAAAAGCAACATTTATACATATATTTAAACATTTTAAGCCATATTTTTATTTCCCCAAGTATGCTGTAACTGGACTAAAATGTTCATCAAGACAATAAAAAAAGTAAAGTACAATTGTACACCATTTTTATTGGTTTGATAAACACAACTCTTGGACACATCACTGGTGTTGTTACTAGGACCTAGGGCTTCAGGGTGTTCCTTGTCTCTCATCATCATACACCCTCACCCAGGCTACTCAGCCGAAAGTTGATCAGACCTCAGGTTGAATCACTACACTAGTCCCCATGGATCCATGCACCATCATAAATAATGCTCAACTGCTAACTTCAGTTTCATCTAACACCTCTTCAAATAATAAAATATGGCTACGGGGTTGTTCGAGTAGTATAACTCAAATAGCATTAATGTATGCTACAGAATTAAGAAAACACATTCTAAATCATCAAATGACAATGACATTATGCATTGACATTTTAAAGACTTTGAGGGCCTATAGTCATCAAATCAGTAATCTGTCAGAAAAACGTGACTGACCAATTATGTTCCCGGACCATCTCTTACATATATGCAAGTCATCTGCTAAAGTTGGTTGAATTTAAATAATTTAAGTACCCAGTAAGAATATTAACAAAGCAGCATAAAATGGTCAGTTCTGTGCACAGATTGTTTTTCCATCTGAGTTATCTGTCCCCTTTTTCTTGGCAGAAACACATCTGTCTGAACCATGTTTGTTGCAGTATTTTCTGTGCCTGGATGGACCAACATTAATCTTGGATAGTCTCTCAGAATTCTATGAAGTTGATGAGCAGATGAGTCATGAAGAAGAATTCCCAGAGGGCCTTCTGCCTGGGGCGCGTACACCCCCTTCTCCCAGCCCCCAACCCTTCGGCCCCTCATGAATACTGATACCCAGAGCCATCTCTCTATGGCTCTGCTAATACCCAGCCTGCTCCCCGCTGTGTTTAATGGTACGTCTGTGAAAAACGACTCTAGGTTTGTCACTCGCACAGTCCCTGAGGGGCACATCACCCTGCTGTCATCACAAACATGGAAATGATACCATCAACGATGGGGGGGTGGGGGATAGTATGCCAAGTACAGTACCTTGTAAAGTACAGCATATCAAATATACACAATATTACTACAAACAAGGCCTCAGATAAAATATTCTGACATGGCTTAAGTATGTGTTTGACCTAAGGGCCTGCATCATCAGACAGAGGCAGCTGAGTTTTTGGAAATCAAACAAGCATTACACGGTTTGGTTCAATGGAACAGAAGCTACAGTATTTGTGTTGGAGATCGACCAGATCCATATAAGATAAGATATTTGTAAAAGTTACTTATATTGTCTGGTCAATTCATTAATCCAGCCTCCTGAACCACCCTCAGGTCCCAAACTGAATTCTACCTAGACAACGCATTTCAGCTTTTGGACGTCAGTTGCAGATTTCAATTTAGTGTTGTTCTTATCTCATCATTTGCTTCATCCCGTAAAAACACACAAACTGCCTCTGCAAATACACTTACGACATCTGACTGTTTGAATAATTGCTGTGTCTAATCCCTTTTAATGCATGACAATGCCAAGGTAATGAGGGCTGCACAATACTGTGATCAAGACAGGCTTCAAAGTGGCATTGAAAGACTTCCCATTGTCTTCAAAAGGCAGTCAAATCAACAAATTCATGTTAAGAGACAAATGTAAAAACAAAGCTGAAATAAACGGATTCAGTGGTTGTGTTTGCTTCATAGTACTTTCTATTTACCATGACAATTTTATAATTCTGATCTGCTTCCCACAATACCATGAAGAGATCACTATTTATTTGACGCAAATTAGATTTAAGAAGTGTGTCTTGTTTAGTCAAAATTGACGTTTTTTATCCTGAGATACTAAAGACCTGGTCGAGCTTTGGATACGAATTTTACAAGCTTTTTGAAAATAGCTAACTTGACCAGCAGTGAGCAGTGTAAGGTAGACTGATACTATGATACTAACTTAACCATGCTAACATACCCAGGCAACTAGTGTCTTTTCTCCCAATTTAATCTTGCTTTTGCACTGCAGACGGGTTGAGTCAAGTTAGTACCATGCAGTGGAAAGTGTCATACAACTTTTTTCAGTCAACCTAATTTTAGGAGGCTTTTAAACAAATTGTGGTCCTTGTGAACTCAACATCATACTCTGCCTTCAGTACAAAAACAAAACTAGGCTAGTTCTTGAAGTAGATTTGTAAGTTACCTACATGTATTTTGTTGGGAACAGGGGGTTCAAAGGGAGGGAGATCTAATAGAGATATCAGCTGAGGTATTTATGGTAAAAGTATCACTTAGATGAGTCATACAAAAGCAATTTTCCTTGATTGTCTTAAACAGGAAACTTGTAAATAAAAACATATCCCAAATAATTACAAAACCTACCACATCCACTTAATCTCCCTCAGTAAAAGCCTAATCTTGTCAGGCCTGGCCTCCATTTTCTTTCCTAATTTGCCTCAGAGTGCAGAATCTGAGGTAATTACTGTGGCTGTTCTAAACAGGGGGATAATCAATGACAACCTCACTTTGTTTTATTTAAGTTAATAAGGGCTGGCGTCTGCTCCCTGTCCCTAGGGATACCTTTTGTCATTCAGCGTGGCTGATGCACATGTGGGTTGCCACTTGCCAGCGACCATATATTTTCCTCAAAGGACAGACAGCCATAGCAGCAACACACAATAACCATTGTCTCTGGTATATCCCCAACAGAACAGGGAAATACAAAAGGATTGAAACCGCTTCTGCAGAAGTCACACTGTTCCATGTTCTTTTTTAAAATGTGCTTTCCAGCACACACTCTAGATACAAATGTTGCTTTTCATGCAGGGTTTAAGTATGTGTAACTTGTGTTATTTAAAGAGCAGCTCATTATGCCTTCATTCTTAGACACTGGAGTCATTGAATCTATATGTGGATTCCAACCCTTTATCAACATTAAAAGAAGATCTGAATACATTTCTGATTGTCTCCTTACCTGCAGTTTGGAGGTGGATCTAATGTTATTTCTGCAAGTTCTTTTTGGATCCTGGAAAACAGTAATGAAATAGGTTTGAATCTAAATGAAAAGCAAATCTCTGGTAGCTCTGATTGCAGGCTTTAAACATAAATATACTTAATACTGTTAATTGATCAATTAAAATGAACAAACGAGTGATAAGACAAAATTATAAAAACAAACAGCATATCTACATGTCGATAAGACCATAACTGATACTTACCTCAATTAACAACATCTCGTAAAGCTTCTTGACAGGTAAATCTATTTATTGGCCATACTGTATTATCTTAAATAAACTGCAATGCATCTCATGCTATTGTGGAAGAAATTCTTGATTTCTCCCACACTATTAGACTATAGACTGTTGTATATGTGCATCGTACAGTCTAGGTTAAAATAATGGTTCTCAGCAACAAAAATGTCTGTCCTTCAGTGTCCCTCAAAGAAGCCATTTACAAGATATTTATGTGAGGAGATATGTATACGCTAACTCTTTTATATCTTTGCTTTCTCCATTGGCCCAATGACAATGGCTATTTAGCCAATAGGATTACTACTAATTAATTCATAATATACAGGGCTAGTGTAAACAGCAAGGGCAAGATGTATGAGGCTAATTCTGACACATCTGCAACACCATGGACAACTGACCTGTTCAGCACATGATCGAGTCAGAGAGGGACGCCGGTTGTGCACACGGAGAGGAATATGTTCAAAATATTAAATAGATTTTCCTGTAGCCTCAGTTAACCTTGTGCTCAATGTGTTGCCGAATTCTGTCATAACCTTTCCCTCTGAAAGAAGCATAGGCTGGCAGAGTCAGGTTGAGAACGGAAGGTTGTGGTGCACTGCATGAGATTTTATATGTAATTGATACTCATTCAGTTAAAGAGAAGGTGCCATTTTTTTTTTTTTTACTTCTGTGAACCGATAGTGCCATGTGCATTTTTGTTGTTGCTATAACACATACTTTTTAAGATAAACACAATACGAATTTCATGGGATTGTTAATGGCATCAATGCTAACAAAAACCATGCCCCCATGAGAACTGTTAAGCAATTTCACCTCTCCAAGCACAGTAACCCCCCCCCCCACCCCCAACCATAATACCACTACAATAATCCAGATTTATGTTTTACCTCTTGGCACTGGTAGAGAGTTTGGCAGCAGTTTTACTTGAGATCTTGGTCTCCTTCTTTTTGGGCTGTGCTTGTTCCCGCTCCTGTTCGGTTGGTACTGATTCTCTTTGTTCAATGTCAGAGCTTCCCCCGCTGGTGCTGGGGCTGTCGTCCGGTCCCTGCACCTCACTGGACATCTTGGCCCTGGGATTAGACACATAACTGTGTGATGAGTTATTTTCCTTGACACAGTGATGTAAAAAAAAGTTATTTCAACAAAGAACAGCACAAAACTCACAAGATGACAATACGGGCCATGTGTGTAGATTTACATTTACATTACATTTATGCATTTAGCAGACGCTTTTATCCAGAGCGATGAGAATGATTTGCCACATTGTGCTATGGTATATGTATTACAAAGCAATACATCAAAGAAGACAAATCTATTAAGAGTGTAGAGCCCAAAACACACCAACCCAAATGTCAACCAACTGCTCCATTTAACTTCTTAAAGATGTGGCCCTCACATAGCCTTTATTGGTAGTGCTCACTTCTTGATTTGGTCATCTTGATTTGAGAAACTGTTTCCCAGTTTTTAAATGATTTCTTCATGACATTAATCATTTTCATTGAGGGTAAAGCAGCATCTTAATTGCCTAAATGAATTGGGCCCACACTATAAACTATAATGCCCACATATAATGACTACCACCTTGTATTAAGATGAGGGATGGATACAACTTAATAGATTACCATTTTAAGACAGGTATGCCTAAATACGTTTAATTATATGCAAAGGGCCTGTTTCACACGATAATTGTACTTTCTTTGATAAACTATAGATGACTGATTGGGTTGAAAACGATACGACTTTTACCAAGTCTGTCCACAGTCACTGCAAATTCAACTGAATCACTAGCCGCAGGAGAAAGTGTTCACACCAAACCGACCATGTCCCTCTAAAATACTAATTTTGAATTGAACCGAATAGGATGCAACTGGACATGACAATATTGGTTGCCATAAGTAAAACAACTGATATCGGGTCAAAATATGTTTGTGTAGCCTACATTTTAGTTAGACAACAACATTAACCTCAATTAAAATTCGCAAGAGAGGTGAGATGGTAACAGTCACCAATGTCAAATGTTAATGTGAAATACAATAGGCTATAACTACCACAATGAACGTGATACTATGAACTTATAAGAATCGACTGTTTGATTGCTCAAATCAAAGGGACACTTCAAAGTAGCTGTCACTAAATCTAGCAAGATGGAGGAAGGAGCGTTCGAGCTCAGACAGCCGCACAATAAACAAATTGTGCAACTCACTGAGTAGGCTATGTATCAGGCTGCAGTATGTTTATCTTATGGAGATAAACGCGTTTGAAGAAACTGAACAGTGACTTGAAGAGGTGCATGATATCAACAACTGCTCCGTCTTTTCCGGTGGCGTTCCATGATAAGGACATCATTGTTAAAATGTATCCACTTCACTCAGTCAAATGTATCGATTTGCAAACACTTTTGTGTCCTCTAGCTCTAGCAACGCCGTGGGAATAATATCCATTCTTACATTATACAATAACGTTTAACGCATCCGACATGCGCATATTAGCCTACCCTGTGGGCCTCTTGTACAGTGGGATACATTTGAACCAAAAATATATCACTTTCATGTTCGTTGATGGTTCTATATGTCACAACATTCTAAAACCGTCTCCCATTCGGTGTAAAACACAAAATAGGTTATGCCCCTTTCTCAAATGTCGCTGTCAAGACCATTGTATAGCACACATCATTAGCTGCCAGTGTAAGGAAAAGTAGCACCCGCTGTGATATTCCCTGCTATGGGAAATTTAAATAGAAAGGCCTCCGGTTTAAAAACTCGCAAAAATACCAGTGACCATTTAGCAGGAATCTTCCTAAATGCAACAAGAGCTCACCAAGCTCGTCGAAGCGAGGGCCAAAAGAAGGGCTTGGAAATGTGTGAATAGACGACTACCCAACATTCTGGAGTGTCCACAATAAGCTTTGAGCACAGCGTCCGCACAAAGGGAGGCACGTCCCACACATCCCCCTCATTGGAAAACCCTACTTTCGTGGGACATTTACTTACTTTCTGTATATACAAGGGACAGTTAAATACGTAGGAAACGTTTACCTGGCAGCTGGCCGTCGATGCTGTATTCTCTTTAATAATTCCAGTTGAGAAATATATCCACACACGGCCGTCTACTCGCGCTCGTGTCCTTGCTATTTAACTGAAGGTAGCAACAGAAAAGCGATTACAGAAAACTGAGGCAGCCGGACCGGACCGCCTCCATGCGCGCTCCCAGATTGCGCGCGCTGCTCGTGCACAAGTGTCATAATCTTTGAGATGGAAAAATGTCGACTGTTATAAATTATAATTTTTTCGATCGAAATTAACGTAGCCAGACTGGACTGGGAATAGTCTGAAGAGAGATTTTAAATAATCTACAGGATACAAACAATCTTAAAACAACGATGTGTGTGATGTTGTTTTCTTTTTTTTCCCAAACTAACAAACGTCTAACAAAAACGTTTTCTAAATTTGCTCTCAAGGGTCAAGACAGCCGCTGTGCTAAAATAAATAGATAAAAATGAAGCAAGTCGAATTGTAGTACAGTACCTGGTTAGTTAACAAAGCAATTAACAATTGTAGACTACTCACTGGTAATGAGGACACAAGTTTTCTGATGGACAAACAACAAATCACATTTTCGCTTTCGTGATTTCTTCACACTCCTTCCTCTATACATGCTCATGGATCTGGATCCTCATTCTTAGGCATGCCTTTTGGATTACCCTTCTCAGCCTTTAGGGCAACATAACAATAGGCCTCTTGCCAATGAAGGGGGCCGATAGCGACCTACTGGGCCAGCATCTGAATAGAAAAGGCTGCGGTGCGAGTCCTGCCCTGACAGGAGCCAAGGTCACGTCTGCACTGTGCAAAGGGGCGTTGTTATGGAAATGCAGGGTGTAAAGTTTAAACCTCAGAACAATCTGAAACCTGGTTCTCCATGTTCCCTCGTCTCTCCACACCAGATCCAATGGACTAAGCATGCCAAAAGTCTCCTATGGCAGTGCCCTGTTATTGGCCTTTTCTTTGGCTTGGCAAGAGCTTTTGTGTGTGGAGTGTGGTGAGTCGAGTGACGTTAGATTCGAACAACTTTACACAGATGTGCTGCTTGGAAGTAAAGCAATGCAATTAGATCCATATGTTGACTTAGTCACCTAGAATTATACCAAATCTGTTGAACAAATGTGAAAGTGAATTAAAAAATGTAAGTTAAATGTGTACCTCCATTGTGTTATGGCTTATGGGCAAGGGCACTGTAAATATTTTTGTTATATATATTAGCAAGTGATTTTATAATGGTGGGTTGGCTGTATTTATTTATTCCAATTCCCATTGTTAAGGTCTCATCGTAAATACCCTCAATTAGTATTACAAAAATGTGCAATGTTAAGTTGTTAATGGGACGGTGCCTCTATGTCCTTATGGATATGACATAAATACATAGAATTGGTAGTATTTAGTACCAACAAATACATTCAGACTCATCAAGCACACAGTTCTGTGTTAATTCTAACATGCTAGAATAGAATTGTATGTACGCTAGAATAGTATTTAATCTATTAAATATCAAGGCTGGAAACTATATATGTATCCAGGCCTAATATATATATTTTTCACACCGCCAAATAGAATTGGATTGTTAAGGTTTTTACAATTAGAGTTATTTTTCCAATATGTATGTATGGAAAGACACAAATGTATTGAAAGACAGGGACAGCTATTGTATAATTTTGTTTACTGGTTACAAGTTTTGAGGTATGAGTGTACATCCTTTTAAGGGACTCTCAAAAGCTCTAGGCCACTCTAAATTGAAAGGTAGGACTGCTTAGTAATGACAATTCAAATCCCTTTATTAATGTGGAAGGAAATTAAAAAAGAGGACATCTGTCAACTATAAAGGTTTACAAATGTTTTATGTTTTAAACTGTGTTATAATCCCTTAACTCAAGGATTCACTTTCCTTTAATCACAAAAATGTTTGTTTTTCTGACAAGACATACACAGCATGGTCATTGCGCCTTGAGGTTTATCCCCAGTTAGTGCATATTTATCCTTTTTGTAGAACACAAGGTGGGGCTGTGAGACCTGCTGTGTGGATCATTAGCAACCCTCTATTTCCTCACTCTCATGTCTGTATATTTCAATTTCGTGTTTTTGAATGCCAGTGACTGTTTGAAGTGAAAAGGTCTGCAGCCTGTCAGTTTCTTTTCTATATAGGAAGGCTAGGAGATATTGTGACATGGAGGAATGGGTATGATCCAAGGTCACATCATCGGTCCTTTACTTGATCCTCTGAATCCTTACATAGTCTTTGTCTCTATGCTATGTCTGATAGGTTCTGATGATGTTTTCATCAATGTTACCACATTTAATTTGAGCACAAGACGTGTCCACAGAACATTTGAGTGTGAGTTAGAGTATTAACATAAACATGTTTATTATACGTGTGTAGGAACTTTAGTACTAGCGGTGTTAATGATGAATCAGTTATAACTGCACAAAGGCACTGAGGCATTGGATCAATGGACTTAACCAGTTGTCTCTACAGTTGCAATAGGGTAAAGGAATTACCTTGGTTTTGTGTGGTACTTAGTTTCCCTCTTGGCTAAATTAAAAATGTTAAAGGGAATCAACACATTTAACAGCAGGTGAAATAATGGCTGCAAAGATGATCGATTGGGGCACTGTAAAGTAAAGTAAATTTTTTAAAAATAACTTCCAGGCTATAAGTTGTTACAATAAGACAGACAGATAAACAGAAAAAAAAGCCACAAGACACAGAGACGTGATTTGTAAAAATGTATTCTTTTAACTTCATTTCTTGAATCTCCGGTATAAACATTATGATAAATAAAACTATTTGGTATTTTTTAATCTGGAATGCCATTATTACATGGTTTCATAATAATCAAAGCTTGATATTCTCTGAATTTCTTATCTGCTATGACATGAAGCATATCTAATCATAGAAAACAAATGTAATTTAGTTACTGTTATCTTACCATGCAAGGAATGGAGATAACGCTTGTCATTCTAGTTTTGTGTCTTTCTTTGTGTATATTGTGGTAAACAACTTTATTTTCAACTCAAAACTAAGTAGCTAATTTGTTAATAGACTGTGGATTTCATTACACTTCTCTAACTACATTATACAATGTCTTCTGCCATTCACATTTATTGGCAGTTATTAGAAAGAACAGAATTAACTGTATGCAGTTCAACAGCTTGCCTGCAGATGACAGCAGTGTAATTTCTGTTTAATTTTCTGTGTAAAAACATAGAAATGCAAAGCTATTTCATTTTAAACAGTTACTTAATGCCTGCATTTTATGTTTCTTGACATACACTAATGTTATAATTGTTTTCTATAGTTTACAGTTTATTCTAATTGAGCATTTCATAAAAACAAAAACAACAACAAAAGATTTCCCTTCTTTACTGTAGTCAGAGCTCATACACGTTACTTGAACATTATGTTTTTGCTCTGCCCCTCAGCCTTACTCTTACTCAGTGACAAAAGAGGTGTCTCTTGTGGAGCGGTCCCCAAGAAATAAGATGACAATCAGCAGAACTGTAGTTTGCGAAAAATTGTTTGAATAAAAGTTGGGCAGTATGTCAGTCTCATACAATTCCAATAATGTTTCAGTGCTTTGAACTGCTGAGAAAAGCAATTCAAACCTGACCAAAGCAGTTCTGTCTAACTCAAAATGTCTACTAAAAGAAGGAAATGGCTATGCTGACTTTAAAAACTGTGAGACATCATGTTTGCTTTTAATTTTAGATCGTTTTTGACAGCCTCAGAAATGTAATGCTATCACAATCATCTTATCTTGGTGCCTCATGTTGAGTTTAAATTCAGGTTTTTACTTTGTTGGTGCGTTGTTGTGACTGGTACAGCAGACCTGCATTACATCCTCTATAAAGGACATCTCATTTGGTGGAGGGAGAGGTCCTTTTGGGAGGTGAGGGTAGGAAATTAAGTTAGAGAGACGTGAGTGAATTCTATTATGTGAAGAGAGCAGCAGCTGGTGGAGGGAGCTGCCTGTTTTGCTCCCAGACAGGATTGGGAAAAGACCCCTCTGCTCTCTGGCTCTCTACACTCGATGACCAAAGAAAAGAGGTAGCCAGAGGAGAATACACAGACCATCCACGATATCAGAGAAACTCTATCAATTGTAATTGTAGAGGCAACATTGTAATCCTCGGGGTAAAATAAATGGTGTAAAGGGGACAATGTTTGGGGAGAGAGAGAGAGTGAAAGAGAGAGAGAGAGTGATGTGCAGTGGTCCAAACCCCCCCACACACATACACACACACTCATATCCACAGGTTAAAAACACACAAGCAGACACATACAGAAAGACAGACGCACACAAATTATTATTATCTTCTCAAGCTCTCTCGGTTGGCTCATATTCAAAATAATGTGCTCTCAGTGAAAACCTGCTTTATTCCGACATTCAATTTAGCAGATTGTGTTTGTTTTTGGGGACAGACAGATAAGGCATTTGAGGAGATAAAGTGGATAATTACTTCCATCCACAGCGCTCTTTTCCTCAAAACCAAATTGTAGTGAGAAGCTCTGTGGAATTTCAAAAGAAACATTTATCTGCCCCCAACAAAACCTCAATGCAATGAATAATTTATGCACAGGGCACTCTTCCTGGCTGTCCTTGGGGGCAGATGTCTTGGAGCGGAGAGCATCCAGGTCGCATACATAAGGTACTCCATGTACTCACACTCGGCCATCCATCAGTGTGTCAAAGAAAGTTTACATACTGGGCAAAAAAACAAAACATTACACTGTGAATTACCAATGCAGCTCTTTTGCTTATTTAATGTGAGGCATAAATAAGAGCAGTAAAAACCAGAGCTGTGAGCAATACCCATTACTGATAGTGATGCATGGCTGAAAGGAATATAATGACTGTTTGGTAGAGGGTGAAGATGACTTTGTAACTTCCCAACTGCTTAAAATTATGCATTATTGTGTTATTAGCTTTATCCTATCCTTCAGGCTTTGAAGGAAAACTTCCATCCTGTAACCAAGCCGTGATTTTCATTTGACATGGTTGTAAAGATCATATAAAGCATGAAATAACTAGCATAAAAACAAAACCATTTCAAATATCCTTTGTTCTTTTATTTTATGTGTGGAAACTGGTCTTTCTTTATTTCAAAGGCATTCATTTCCTTTAACAGGCTTTGAGAGGTAGCCTGTAGACATTCTAGTGTCTGCATTGGCATTATCAAATTCATGTTAGTTCTGTTCAAAGCTTTGCTTTGACTACTAGGCTGATAGTACGGCATGGATTTCTTTATTACGTTTTTGGTGAGGTCAAGAACCTACAGGAATTTATACATTTTTAAGTGCCTGAAACAACATCAAATAATCCAGGATATTCTTTACCAGCTCTCCTACTTCCTGGTTTTCCCATAATTCTTAATTCTAAAAATAATAAAACAACTTTTGCCAGTGGCTGACTCTACGCCTCTCTCTCTCTTTTAAGATATGCTTTATCTGTCACATTGATTTGGATAGGTGGATGGATGCCAAGGATTTAAAACAGAATTAATACTGCTGTTGCACGCCAATGGGGTTTCCACCAAGTCTTTGTAAAGTATATTTTGTTGATCTAATTAATGTTCACAGCTATTGGATCCTCTTATGTCTTGATATCCAAACTTTGAATCGGGATTGAAAGTAAATAGGGTACTAAAGGGTTCACATGTTTTGGTTCGCTCACAAATAAGCATGGGCATTGTGGGTATGATCCATGTAAAATCCCATTTGACTTTCTGATTTGATGTGAGATGATCCAATAAATCAAATAGAAGATCCAAAGTACTGGTTCAGCCAACTCCTGAAGCCTGGTTTATTCTGGTCCTCAGAGATTCTGATCCCACCATCAAGATAGATCAGGTTGACAGCAAGGAACATTGATTATCTTTCCCAGAGGTTGTCTGTGAAATAATCTGTGCACTGAGGTCCTGCCGGGGCTTTCTGCAGATAATTGACCTCCATGCTTTCAAGGTTTTATGTTCTTTTAAAGACAGAGAGTTGTGTCTATTGTATGATGTCTGCAAATTAGATGACTTATTCAAGGTATTGGATTTGTTTCTCATTCACTATGGATATAGATGTTTATTAGAAGTTTGTGACGATGACTGATAAAAAGTTATTAAATGTTATAATTTCCAATAAACATTTGTATATTTTGTCTTGTCATTGTAGGTCATTGAAGGTTACATTGTAGGTTAACAAAACATTTATATGAAATCAGTATTTTCTATTTCTTACAGTTCATTATTTGTTGTTTAGCATAGGCATCAAAGGCTTTACTTACTGTACTGCCTTCCACAACTTTATTTGTACTTATTAGCTGTTCTGTAGATGACGACAGCCAGTGGCTAAGTGCCTTACTTAAAGACAGCTACATTCACCCCACACAGGAGACACATTAGTGTTGATCTCTCTACCAAAGGAATGAGCCTCACTATCATGGCTAATGTACTGTGTATACTGTACACACAGCATTCCTCAGACCCCTAGGGCTTACAATGCTGACCATAAACTTAATGGTTTCCCACTGTAGGTTAAAATATGGGGTTAAACCAATAAACCAATAACAAATATAGTTTTTATGAAGAATGATGTGAGCGTACCAGGTTATTTGCTACAACAAATAAATGAGATGTTATCAATGCCTCTAAACCCCAGAAACTGAGTGAAGAACTAAGAGCAACATCATTCCTCTTCAGGACACCAGTGTTATCGCTGTATAAGGGCAATGTAACGTCTTCCTGCACCTGCTTTGTCTTCCGTTTCCCATCATTCAATGAGACAGCCTGGATAATTAAATATTGATAGAGGAGCAGTAATTAATGATGAGTCTCTACACAATATTATCTGCCTCCGATTCCATCCAGAGGGCTCTGCTGATTGGGTGAGAGGGTCATAGAGACAAAACTCGTTTGTCAAGTCCTTTGACCTGGATCTTTGGTAATGGGATAGAATCAGGTATCGATGGAACTGAACAAAATTCACTGCACTCCCAGTCAAAAGCTACTGAGACAATGATATCCTCTCAGCAGTTTTAGGAGGAATCAGACCGTGTATATAGATTGTTAGCCAGTCCGTTAGACCAAATTGTATATGTAATTATGTGCTATTGAATGCTGTAGATATTTGTCTACACATCATGCAGCATTAAAATTATTATTATTTTAAATAATGTCTGTATGACTGTTTGACTTTGCATATGGGTGGCTGTGGCTCAGGGGGTGGAGAGGGTCATGCAGTAATGGCAAGGTTGGTGGTTTCATCCCCGACTCCTCCTGGCCATGTGTCCTTGGGCAAGACACTGAACCCCAAGATGCTCCTGATGAGCAGGCGTCTGGCATGTCAGCTCTGCTCCTGTCAGTGCGTGAATGGATGAATGAGAGGCAACTGTAAAGCGCTTTGGGGGTGCATCTTAATGCCACTGAAACATGCAATGTAAATGCAGTCCATTTACCATTTTACATCTATCGAGTCTAATCCATTAAGGATTTGGTGCAGAATATAAAATTTTAAGAGCTTTCTGATCAAATTACAACAATCTTGTGAGGTAATTGAGATAAGATTTTTGCAGTAGTCAGTACAAGAGTATCTGATCTGTATGATCTGACCTTTACTTTGCAAGTGAAGGCAAAAAAAAAAAAAAAGGCTGTACAGTACAATGGAGACATTTGAAGGTGCCTGCTGTATGCGTGTGTGTAGGTATTTGTATGTGTGTGTGTTTGCAAGCGATCTCCTGTGTCTCCGCTTTACCTGTGTGGACGTGCACCCCTGTGAGTGATGGCTCTGTGTCTGAGACAGGGTTGTGTGTGTGCAGCGGTGCGTGTAATGAACGTTACCATCAGCCCTTACTCCCTTCACTTCTCCTCCATCCCTCACTTTGCCATGCTTGCATTCTGTACAGGGATACTCGCACCTCCCACCTCCCCACAGAGACCCCTGCGACCAGGACTGATCCTTTTTAAACATAGGAGTTATGTACATGGAGCTATAGGACCGTTTTTTTTTTTACTCTTTAATTTCAGGTCATCTGTATAAAAGGTGTCTCTTTTTCTTTGGGCAGGTAGTGTTCGTGAGTGCATTTCTATCTCAATATGTGCTACAGTATGTATGTGAAAATGTGAAGTGTAATTCGATATACACTCTGCCATCTATTTGACAGAATAGAAACCAAATTGAGGCAATGAGGCATGCACATTAAATATTTTTTTTACCAGGAATTCTTTGAAAATTTGAGAACACATATGTTCTAGACTTCAAGGCTACGTTAACCAAATCCCTAAAATGTTCAACCATGACCCAGTACATCATACTGTAGCTTCAATGGCAGTGTTTTCTTGGCATTACAAGTCAACGGTAGCCAGTGTTAACCCATAAATGGAGAACCTCCTGCTGCAGTTGAGTTCCTCATGGCTCTCACACTGTATAAGATGTACAAGAAGTCGTAGACATCCCTTCACCACTTATACAAGCAGGACCATACTTCTTCAATGCTTGTTTGAGGCCTATGAGCTGAACTTCTGAAATGTGTTCTGAGCTATTTTGATTGAGAATTAGCTAGTATCTTTATCAAGTGATCAAGTGCTCCTCTACTCTACTATACTGTTCAGATAAAATGATTTAGATGTGTCGAATATTTATGATACATGAGTGGAAAATGGAACAACAGTGTTTTTGTAAAGGAGGTGAAAGGGATTTGAAATAAGTTATTAGACAGTTAAGGTAGCCTGCAGTATGTGTGGCTCTCTCTGTCCTTTTGAATAAAATTCAGCCATCGGGGCAAAAGGTATTAGCCATTTATCAGGCAACATCATGCCATCTAGCTCAAAGTGCTGAATATGGGGGAAAATGTGCAAGGGAGGCACATAGTGTGTTGAGAGTTAAGATGAGATGGGTTCACATGTGTGAATGACAAGTAGTTCTGTCATGAACTTTAACGATCAAATCAGATAAGCTGACTGTTTTTCATCTCAGAAACATAAAAATATTCATGGGTTAAGGTGATGTGTGTGTATGTGTTAGTGTACTATGTGAGTAGGTGGGGTAAGGTGATGTTAAGGCTGTGTTGGGTAGGATTCATTCTCAAATGTGCAAACTAAACCTCCCGTAGTATTTTTACCTTAGAAATAGTTTCCATAATGCTTTCGCTCACACGCAACCACGCACAAACACACACATACACTTGTAAGGACACTTACACTCACTCCCACACAACAGCTTGAATTCATATCACTGGAAATGTTTGAGCTCTTTTCTGATTTCAGACTTTTAAGAAGATAAATGTGTTGTGTGCGTGCGCATGTGTGTGAGTGTGTGTGTGTGTGTGGTGGTGCTGGTGTGGGTACCACCAACACAGAAAAACACAAACATATGGAAAGCACGTTACTTTCCACCATTCTCCTTCTTTAGCCTTATTGTTGCCATTATTGTCAATTAGCTCGACACATGGTCCACTGAACATGACTAATGGTGAGGAGTTATGCAAGGCGTACATATACCAGAACATTGTCAGCGATTACTGATGTGGTTGGAAAGGATATCTGTGGCTGACTGGCTGGGTACTGGCATTATCAAAAAGAAGCCTTCTAGAAATTTCTAATTGATACCAGTTCAAGCTTCTGGGACATGTTAAGAGTGCTGCTTTTATCCTTGTAAATGTCTTCTTAGAATCCATTATCACAGCTCACATCATTTCAAGAAAGTCTGTGTCTTATTTGTAACTAATACTTCTGTAAGACTATGTATATGATAGCTGGGAAACAGTCAGGTATGAGTTCAAACAAACATACAGTATATCAAATACTGTATCTAACAAACACACTTTTGATGCCTATACGTGATGGCCTTTAGTCAGGATTGTGGACACCTAAGTGTATAGTATACCATGAATTCCAAATTTGGACATGTTTTGGTCAAATACATTTTAATATGGTTTTGACATAACAACATTTCCACAAGGTTGATGATAAGCATATTGATGCTTATAGTTTAATGGGGGTGAAGGAGTTAGGGGTTGGTAGAGCGTTAGGGATTTAGGAGTTAGTATTGAGTTAGAG
Source organism: Osmerus eperlanus (assembly GCF_963692335.1). Taxonomy (NCBI): domain Eukaryota; kingdom Metazoa; phylum Chordata; class Actinopteri; order Osmeriformes; family Osmeridae; genus Osmerus; species Osmerus eperlanus. Next base: position 17,265,353 of record NC_085024.1, read on the forward strand.
TAACGGGGTTAGTAGAGGGTTAGGGGTAGTAAAGGGCTAGGGGTTGGCAGAGAGTTAGGGGTTAATAGGAGGTTAGGGTTCGTAGAAGGAGAAGCAGAACTAATTGATGTATAAAATGGTAGGATAACATAAAGGGCTGTACTTAACTAGTTTCACCTCACCCTATCAGTTTGCACAGTGTGTGTGTTTGTGTGTGAGAATGTCTGACACACTGACAGCTCAGGAATATAAGTCTTTTATGAGACAAAGCATTGCTCTCTCTTGTGAACATTATTTCAGAGAGGGGCAAACGGGAAACATGCACTTTCTTGTCTGTCATGCTGAAGAATGGCTTTCATTTTTTATTTGATTATGTTCTCATACATTAATAAGAAAGATACTTTTCAATTCATCAGAATAATTATTCTACTTATATGACTTCAAATGCATTTTTAAAAGTACTTTATTTCTGTGAAGGAATATCTATAAATATATCACTGGCAATGCATCCTTACATATGAAACCTCCCCATCTCACCTCAAGAACCAAACATTTAAATTTAGATGTGGCAAATGAAGGAGAGGTGCAAGAACCATTTTGTAGACACCCTGTAGATATCTTCCTGAGTGCAGCACTCACACATGGCTGAAGAAGACAGGTAGATCAGTGGGGGGGCGTCCATCATCCATGGAGAAAGGACAAGGGAACCTTTAAGTCAGCAGGACCCATTGTTGAATGAAGGTCAGACACAACAGTGAAATGAAATAGGGTGGTACCAGAGGAAGGTAATGGAGGGGAAAGAAGTTTACCTCCCATGCACTTATGTTATCTTCTAAAAAACCACTGTACTTTGTACAAAACAGTCAAAATCAAGTTGGTAATTGTTTCTTGTTTTGTGATTGTTCTTGAAGGAAGAAATCGGGTAGGTTAAAGCTGTTTGCTGTAGCATTACACCCAAGCGCCACCTGACTCGTACAAAAGAGCTGAGTTTGAAAATGTGTGTTTTATATTATGAATTTCTGTATTTTCTGCATAACAGAGGAATTGTGCAGTCTTAATGCATGACGTTGATAACATCTCCCCCTTAACTGTATTTACCTGGAATTAATCATGTTTCCCAGAGGGGGGGATTTACAATCCATCCCCTCTAATATTTTCCTGTATTTACCATAGTAATTTTGTCCCAAATAATTATGTTTTCATGGTACCGGGTGAAGAGAATATTGAGAAGCACTGCTCTCGACCCACAGCTATTAATTTAGTATTAAATTACATTACTGTGAGAGCAATGTACAATCTGCTCATAGTCAAAAATGTTACAACTAATAATTTTTAAGTTTTTTTTGTAGATAGGGAAACCTAAAATGAAGGTTTTTTTGATCATCACAAATAAGAGGATTATTCTGGGACATATATAGACAGCCGGATGATGGTGAGAGAGAAAAAGATCCATAGGAAAAGCCTGTTCTTAATTACAAATGGGCAGTGGGAATGAGCTGAATATCCTCAGCTTCGGAAAGAAGAGATTTGCACTTGGATCAAAGGAGAAATTAGGGATGACAAATATCCTCAGGCCAAAGTCTGTTGGAATTTAACCGTCAGTCTAACCCCCAAGGATAGAAAGAGGGAGAAGGAGTAAGAAAAGAGAGGATGTATAGTTAAATGGAAAGGTACAGAGGGAGAGAGAATAATAGATAGAGAGACAGAAGAAGTGGAGGAGGGTCATGGCAATCTACTTGAGTGTTTGCCTTCCTCTGACTTTTTTTCAGCCACATCTTGGCATAATTTTTACCCACAAATCACAAACAGGTGTGTGCAATGCTACAGTAATACACCACTTTTTACTACAATTGTAACCTCCTCTAGCCGCATAGGGATATACTGTTTCACAATATTTATTTTGCAGTCCTTGCAAATAGTGAAATCATTGCTCATAAAACTCCACCCAATTCCGCTGTCCCATTTCAGTGATCAACAAAGAACGGCAGAACTTTTTTCAGTCCTTATTTTTTGTGTGTGTGTCCAGCTTAATATGTCACCAGACCCTGTCAGTGAAACTGTCAACTAGGATGTTTAAGACTTTGATGAATGAAGTGCAGGTTACCAAAACAGTAAATAAAGTCAGCTGTCTTTCCTCTCATTGCAAACACACAATAACCTCAAGCTTTGGGAGGTTTCCCAGCTTGGGCACAGCATGAGTCCCAATCCTCTAAATGCTTTGCCCAGTCAACCCCAGGCCCACTTTATGAGAACCTTTATTGTGTGCATTTGTAGACTGTTGTAAGGCCACAAAAGAGGATCAAACTAAATTAAAGAGGACTGCCAACAAATGATGGAAATTCTTTGTTTAGTTTTTGTCTTATCTAGTAAATACAATTTTGGATAGTGGATTTTAGAAATACAAACAAACAAAAAACAAAATAATTATATTTAGGTGTGCTTGCTCGCAGCAAGGCATCCTATTGTTATCTTACGTATATTATAATTAATATTTCCAACTGTAAACTAGTCCCTCAATTTTTGCATTACATAGATATGAACAGTGTCAAAATGTATGTCTCCATCCTGAATGCATTGCTTATACTTCCATGAAGGTTTCGTTGCACGGATTAGGAGATACTTAAGGCAAAAAGTGCTGCTAACGGTCGCTAACTAGCAAGCCACAGACAGAAAAGTCACAACATCATGCAATGTGTGCATTTGTTAGAAGGCCTGTACAACAAGTCTGGTTCAATGGAGACCAATGCGTGGATAATAGTAAGTCTTAAGTCATTTTGCTACTTGCATAGCTAGCTACTACTGGCAAAAAATACAGACCAGGGTGATGTTATTGCAGGAAACATAGCTGCTTACATCCTCAATGTCACGCTGTTTGTTTTTGTAGCTGTTTGTCAGACATCTGCGTTAAAGTTTATTTTATGATTTTAGTACCCAAATGTTGATAGGTATGGTAATCTCACACCAAATACATTTATAAAACTTGAAAGCCCTGAAGAAGACTCTACTTGGTTTAACATGGCTGGCATGTAGAGATGTGGTCGTCACAAGTGCTATTCAATTTAGCTAATTTCAAATCAAATCAACATTTATTTGTATAGCCCTTTTTACACGCAAGCATGTCACAGAGGGCTTCACATACACCCATAGAACTGCCCCTCAACCAACCTAATATATCAACCTAAGGGGTTGGTACCCATGAGAAAGCAAGATAAAGAATTAATTTACTTTTGATTATGTCATGTATCTGTTAGCCTTTAAGGTGTTTTTATTAGCTTATTGAGTTAAGGATGAACAAGTGAACATACGCTTTTAAAATGGTGCACCATCATTTCAGCAGTCAGGGAGTTGGCTACACAAGTTTAGGAGAATTGCCAAAATGTTTCAATTCCCAAGAACACGATATATTGAGTCTCTGTATGGTGCACTGTATCTGAGGGAAATTCAATTCTAGAAGCCCTGTAATAGATTGTGCTGTCTGGGTTTGGAATTGTGTTTTCAATATCCGCTTCAATGGGCAAAACAACTTCTACCCTGTGCCAGTGTTGCAGCTATCCAGAGAAACTAGTCTAATTTTATTCCCCTCAGGTTTCTTCCTCCGACTGATCATAATCAGAATGTGCAACTTTCTTCAATTTGCAAAGCTAAAGCAAAGAGAACATGCACACACATAGGATAAAACACATAGGATTAGAAATACATGTTTGGAATCATTTGTATATTTTTCCTCAAAGGAACATTCTAAAAGTCAAATGGTCCTGAATTAAATATTCCACCTCTGATCTTTGACTCAAACGGCACGATAAAAAATAGGAAACTTCATGCATATTTAAATAATCATAATTGCATAATTGATTTATTCAAATCTCCTCAATGTTTCAGCAACCCATACTGGAAAAATATATTCATATTAAACATCCTTACTACTGTGCAAGAGATCTTCGCTCACATGTTTTTTCATGGGTGAACAACTAAATGCTGAGTTAATGGAATGAGGAATAAAGCAGTACAACAATGCCAGAGAGGTGTGTTAGATAATATAACATGCACAGTGGCAGAAGGTAATGTACAATACTTGGATTTCCAAACCTAAGATGTCTAGACAGTGGGCCTCAACAAACTTATGCCTAAAGCCTAAACAGATCAAATCAACTGTTCCAGAGCTTGATCGAGATCAACCTTTAAGACATTTAAGATATTACAATTATTTAATAAGGGTTTCAAAATGTGTTAGATAAGATAATGTGTTTTTTCCTGGTTACATGGTTGTCACTTTTGTCTAAAAAAAAGCTTAAATCATCGCTTTGAAGGAGGATGAAATAAGATGGTGTCTTGCTATTGCCCTGCTGGTTAAGGAAGAGCTCATCAAAGCTCAGTGGACAAAGTTGAACTCTTTAAATAATGCATGCTGTAGCCTCTTGCCTCTGTTAGCCTCCCTTTCTCAGCAGTTCTTTTTGCATTGCAGATACATAGTTTGCTATGCTACTTCAAAGCAATTTACTGGAATGTGTTCACAGTTTTTCCCAATTGACTGTCAAAACAAATCTGGAGTTTACAAGGCAGTTGTTTTTCACTCAAGAGAATAGTGGGGAGTAAATTTTGCAAGTCACCTGAAAGGTGTTAGAGAATCTAGATTAAGGGCACATTTTGCTGTGCAGATTCCGATATTTTGATATTCTGATAGTTTGAAATTAAGTAGGTGTTGCAAGATATGGGTGTATGGAAAACCATGTGTGCCAAAACGGGAAATTTTACGTTTGTGTTAAGGCGACACATTTGGCTGTCTTAAGACGAAGGGATTTGCCGTCTTAACATGGCCATTTTTAACGCGTTCAAAAAATCCCCCCCCCCTGGTCTCCCAGATTGTTTGAACCCAAACGTTGACAGGTATGGTAATCTCACCCCAAACTTTTGATAAAACTTGACAGCATGCATTTAGTAGGCACTATTGAGTGGGTACATCAGCATGTTCTGTGTCTTCCTAATAAACAGAACATAGCATATACAGCATATACTCAACTCAGCACTAAGGATGGCCCAGTTGGCTGACCAGTCCTCACCTGTCACCCAGTAAGTGTCTTCCAAGTTTCCTTGAATACCCTGTCATTCCTGACCTTTGTCAACCCAGACGCAAGCTATTTCCACTCATATACCCACTGCCCAGGACCAGGGAGTCAAGTCAAGAAAAGGCTGAATCTCCACAAAGCTTGTTTATTTCTTTAACCTTGATAGTGGCTTAGGGAGGACGGAGGAGGTGTCCATTTATCTTGTGCCTCGGTGGCGGCGGCTGAATTTATTGGACTTCAGGTGTCATCTATGACAAGGTGCACATTCTTTCTGTGCATTATGAGCTAGATGATTGCGGTAGGGAAACTGTAAATTATTTCGAGGTTATGTACTTCTTGGAGTTATACATTGTGTTCAATTTATGGTTAGGAGTATCCGTTTGGAAAAATACAAAAAATACAAAATATACAATAATACTCAATGCTGACCAATGATAAATGCTTTGTGGAAGAGTAAAGGCTACATCCATACCATTTTACCAGAAAGATTGGATCTAATCGGATTGGAACTCTTGGATTTGGACTTATGCTTCCACTCATCATCAAACCATCTTATGAAAATGTAATCAGAAAGATATAGTTTATGTGTGACAAATTAAATACTGCTGTTTACTATTTCTGCTGTCTGCCAGAAATGATCTTGTGACTATCTACATAATAAGGCAATTATAATAAATTTGAATATATTAAAATTGCTGCCACACACAATATTATCCAATCACACTAATTAGGATGTCTTTATTCATCTTTATCTGTCTAGAGAAAGATACAAAGATATGTTAATGATATCTAAAAATGGGTGCGTTTTTGTTTTTTATTAAACTTATATGCCGACATGGAACTGTCTACTCTCTTTGTTCAACATAAAAGTGGATATTCGCATAATTGAACATCTCATCTACTTGCAAATTGGTAACTGCAACTTTCCTGCTTCTGATTTACAATGGCTTCTCAAAACGTTCATGACTGGCTGGACTAAAGGGATGTTAAGTCCACATCAGTATCCAATTAGCAGTTGTTAAGATGAAAACATCTTGTGTGGAGTTTGGCAATGGTAAAGGGGCCAAACCCTTGCTCTTTCTTGTTCCATGTCAGAGCAGAGAGTGGTCCCTTGATAGTTCTGGCACAATAGCTTTGGCCAAGACAAAAACAATTAGTTTTTGAAAATCCTGTTTTCTGAGATCACATTATCTCAAACGACACAGGTGTTCTGTTCCTTTGCTAATACCAATCAACGTAAGATGGTTTATTGAAAATCTATCTCACTTTTTGCAAAAAAACATGTTTTAGTGTTTTACTGTTGTTTTTTTGTTTTATATATAAATAAATAAAAGCAAGGCACAAAATGGTCAAGGTTAAAAAATACTGTGTATTTTCCTTACAAGCGCTATTTGTATGTTGCGTGTCAAAAGCTACCACAGATCAATTGTCATAAGATCACTGTGAAAAGAGCAGAACATATACAATATTCACACATAAAAATAAATTAAAAAACATTCAGACGATTGACTTGTTGTTTGAGCCCAGTAAACATTTGTCCATTCAAGGAATCTTGTTGTTGTCCAGTGATGAGCTCGACTTAAAACCAGTTTGTGTTTGTCAGACTACAAGAGTTCTTTGTTCTCCCAAGATCAATACACTCCAATCCTCTTCCCTTTACAAACTGTAAATGCAGATTCAAAAGAAAGAGAGAGAGAAAGAGAAATAGGGGGTAATTACCTAATAGTGATTCCTGTTCTGTTGTCTCTGTGATGTTTTAGAGTCTGACGTGGCTGAGGTTACTAGCTGGAACCTCTCAAGTAGTTCTGTGACACAAACTAAGTATCTGCTTCCAATTATTGTACTCCCTCCAGGACCGGTAGTAGACAGACACTGCAGAGAACAACTATCTGGACGTTTTGATCATTGTTGCTTTGAAACTATTATAGCAAATAATAAATTGCAATTGTTATGCAAGCAGATTCCCATAATAAAGGTTTGTTTATTGGTTATGATTTCGAGTAAAGTTCCCTTTCAGTTAAACACCAAATTTATTGTAACTTTTATTATCTTTTTTTCTTCTTCATGGTTTTAGATTCTGTCAGGCTTGAAAATCAATTCATTATTATGTATCCAAAGCACAAACCATGCCCACAATTAAAATGCTTCTTCACACACTTAAATAGTGGGAAAGGGTTTTCTCAGAGCCTACTACCCTGCAGGTATAAATGGTTTCTCCCTCCTGTACGCCATTGACCAAGATGATGTACAACACATGCTGAGGAAATGGTGGGGAACCAAGCTTTAGTCCCAGAAGACCCTGCGGGAGGGATTCAGACCAAACCGCTGTCTTAGCACATGTAGCTCTGGATAAGAGCGTCTGCTAAATGACTAAATGTAGCTGGGCTACATTCAAATTGCTATTGACTCGACATGGTTCCACTTCCATGTTAGGCTGCCTTTCTAACTGTTTCATAACAGTCATCTGTCATCAGGATTTTACTTTACCATAATGTGCAGTTGAATCTACACTTCAACCTTTGGTGATCATTTTGGTATTGTCCTCCCTCAATTGAGTCATGGTCTTCTCATATTCCTAAACAAAGAAAGGGAAAACAGTTTGACATAGAACTTTTTTTTGTCTCAGCTACCGTGTTTCTGTAATAGTTACTGTCTATTACAACATCTTGCATTACACGTGGTTGTCAGTATAGACAACTCCCATAAATATTTATAACCTACTCTGCCTTGCATCTTTCTCATGAGGACATTTGATTCAACATGAAAAGATGACCCGTTCAGAATACTAACAAAATAAAATAAAATACACACAAACTGAATTACATGCCTGAATTCTGCTCTTCTCAATTTGTAATCTCTTGTACAATATGTTTATCAAAATATTTTCGCCTTTAGCCCAATGTTTGACTTTACAGTGAAACGTACGGGTTGTGGTGTAACTGAAGATGACACTGGCCACTGTTGCATGTCATCACACACTCACCCACAAGCACACGTGCGTGCACAAACACACTCACGCATTATTTATTCATTGCTGTCACACACTGATCTATAGGTTCGTTTGTTTAAGGTCAAGACACCTGAATTGAAACTCAACACCTCTTTTGTACCATCCCCTCTCTCTCTTCATTCTCTCACTCTGTCTCCCAGCCAACATTCATTTTCCCTCCTCATCTTCTCTGTCTCTTCTTCCCTTTACTAGCTTGTTCTCGTCCCTCTCTCCTCTTTCAGGTTCTACTTTGCTCCCATGATAGCTGTTTGAAAAAACTAGAGTTGGCCTGTTGATCAGATATCCCAATAACTAATGAAAAGCGTCGTGGAAGTGACAGGGAGATTAATGAAGTGTCCCAGGCGGCAGTCTCGTGTAGCGCAGCGGGACTTCTCCCTTTCAGTTTGCAAGCGCCACTTAACCGGTATTCACGGTGACAAATATCAGCCTGTCCTTCAACTGACACCTGCAAGCCAAGGTTAAATTTGTACTTTTGCGACTGGCTCAAGCCACTGCACAGGAAGAGGAGCCAGAGAGAATGAAGGAGAGAAATAAATAAATTTGAAAGTGAGAGGGGAGAGAGTGATTGAGATAAAGGGGAGAGAAATAGAGAGAGCTGCCGTCTCCGATATGGAATAAACGTATTTACTGGAAATAGGCTCAAAGGGGAGGAGGCAGGAGTGGGGGGGGGGGGGGTGCTCAGGAATTAATTGAAGACATGTGTGCGGTGCGAAATGGCCGCCACCAAGGAGCCTGGGGGAGGAATAGAAGAGAAATTGCAACACTTGAGAACATTGATTTTTTTCTGTCTTGAGGAGACAGCTATGATGTCACCAACTGGCAGGCTATTTTGTGTGTGTGTGACTGTGTGTCTGAGTGCGTGGACAGACATTGCTCTGATCAGGACAGACTCATTTGTAGTCGATAGGGATGGTCAGGCTTCAGAGTGGTCAATGCTGTCTGACCTTCAGAAGCATTACAGTGAACCGATCAAAGAGAAAGTGTGAAAACAGAATGATGAGAGGTGGAGGTTAAGTAGATGTGAAGATGCCAGTACACACATATTCATGCTCACAGAAACATGAAATGCATTCCTGTACAAGCCCAGTCAATATGTGTTTACATTGACAACCTTCACAACTACACAAACACACATGTAATGTGCAAACATAATTGGCTGAGACACACATACAGACACTGACACACGTACATATGCATTGACTGAGATGTGATCATACTGCATTCTGTGTGGCTGGTGGCGGTGCCTGGCACTGTGCCTAAGGAGGCCAGATATAGAAGAACAAGAGGAAGCAACAAGGGAAAGAGAGAGAAGGAGAGAGAGAGAGAGAGAGAGAGAGAGGGAGGGAGAAGGAGAAAGAGAGAGAGAGGGGGGGAGGGAGAAAAAGAACCATAAATGGAGCAGATATCTCAGAGGCAGCAGCACCCAGAGCTGCATCAGAGCTCCCAGAGTCAGATTACAACTAGCCTGAGAGAGAAAAACTGAAAACAAGAGAGAGACAGATGGACAGGTGGACGGAGAATGAATAGAGACAGGCGGAAAGTTAGTGAGAGGCTATGCCAGGTGAAACCTAAACAGAGAAAGGCAGAGAGAGATACAAAATCAAATGGACACATTGTGCGGCAGAGTGAGTCAAGAAAAAGAGATGTATGCATCTGAAGAGAAACTATTGCCGGAGAATAGAGAGAGACAACTTGAAGAGTCATTGGCCCCGCAGCACTCAAGAAGAGGAAAAGAGAGGAGGAGAAAGCGGGAGGGGAAACAAGCAGGCAGAGGACAGCGAATGAGAAAGAGAGCAGAAAGAGAGAGCGCGGCAGAGAGTGAAATTGAGGGAGAGAGAGAAGAAGAAGGGAGGGAGGGAGGGAGGGAGGGAGGGAGGGGGAGGGTGACGAAGGTACACACACCACAGTGTGAAAAGAGTGCAGCATGTAGACTGGCTGCACACTCCACTTGCTGATAGAGAGACGAACTCTTGCTCAGAACACATGCACATGAAGAGTGTGTGAGAAATGCCCAGGCTACTGCCAATGGACACATGCACACATAGTCTGGCAGGGCATCAGAGAGGACATACAGACACCCATGCCTAGAAGCCATGGAAAGCAACATGTTTTTCGGTGAGTTTTTACAGTGTGTTTTTAGTGTGTGCAATGTGTATGCAGGTGCGTGTGTTTGTGTGTGGTTTATTTTTCTAGATATGGTGTGTGTGATGCAATGTGCATGTACGCTCTTTGTCTGCTGCTTGTTCTAGATACTAACAGAACAAGATGATGGTTAGTCAACCTGATGGGGATGGGGGGGAAGTATAAATGCAGACTTTATAGTGTCAGAACCCATCTCTAGGTGGCGATCACTCCCTCCCTCCACACATGTGGGTTTGAAAGCCCCAGGTTTGGATTTCAAAATTCTGTTTTATAGACTCACTCTGTCCAAATGTGTTTTTAGCAAAGGAATTCAAAGAGTCGACACAGCTAGCTCAAATATCAAGGTTTACGAGCCACTTGATATGTGTTGTATGCTAGTTAGAGATGAAAGAATGTTCCTTCCATTAGTTTTATGGGGGGAGATGAGAGGCTTATGTATACTTAAGGCACAAGTGCCTTGAATTCAAGTGCTCTCCAAACAGATGGCTTAGCGTCACTGTGATGGAGAGTTGTGTGCAGGGGGGATGTGTTCTTCATGAGATTAAAATGATCTGAAAGTCCATGTTCTTGTTCAATCTTGTAGAACGAGAACTCTATAGCCTGAGGTGACAATAAAGAAGAGCTTAAATCGTGTCCGATGCTGAGGAGTCGGACTCTGAAGTATTGTCTTGCTGCAGGGTTGAGGTCAATAAAAAAATTGTCACATCAGTGTTGTATTTTATTTATGACGTTAAAATAGCTTACTATGCTAGCCTGTGTTATCCATAAACCTTTTTCAGTTTAAAATCTATGAAATACTCTCAATGATAAGTAAAAAAAAAAATATATATATATTTTACAACTATATATTTATGAAAGAAAATGTACAACTTATATATTCACTTTTTTCTAAACATTATGTACTTACTAAACAGACAGAACAGTTGTGTTTGTAGCGGCATGTTCAGTGGGTAGAGTCAAGGTAGGACATGCTTGTCTCCTACCTTGGCTTCTCATGTAAGATGGAACCAGTCAGACTCAATGTCAACAGATAATAATTAATAAGCGAAAGCCCCTGTGCGGCTGGAACCCAATGTAATATATGCAAACTTCTTTCACATGAAATGCTATCAATTAAAGGAAGAAGGTAATTTACGTTTATTTAAGGATATCAAATTGAAGCTGTGAATGCTGTGCATTGTTCCCTGGAAACGCATGTCGATTAGGAACACATCAAGAAGGTTCACACTGGGAAGAGTAAAGGTCAAACCAACATTTTAGTTTTTCGGGGACAAAAACAGAAAATGGTTTGGATTTTCAGCAAAAACAACATCAAATTCTAATGCCACATAGATTGTGTCATAAAACACATGGCCAATAGCATTACCCTTTGTACCTACCCCTCTGCCAAATAACCCCTTTAATACAGTCTAAATGGACAGCAAAATAGCAATATATTGACAATAACTCAGATGCAGTCCTTTCTTTGAGTATGCGTCTGTAATCATACAATCCATTAGTGTCGGTTCTTGATACTTTCGGCACGTCGTACCATGGCCTTGTTGCCCACAGTTTAACAGCGAGTAAACATTTATTTGGTTAACCTCAGATTATAGAGCGCTTGGGAAGTGATTGTTGGATCACATTCAGAGACAGCTGTGATTATTAGAGGTTTGCACCACCAAAGTCATGACAACAGAGCGGGTTACACCATTGAGGGTTTGAGGGGCAGACTGGAGCCAAAGGCTAACACTTAGCAATGCTAGTGTTTCACTTTGTGAAATATAGGATGTGAAGAGTGAAGCTCATAGGGCAGAGACGAGATAAATATGTTTTTTACTAGCACAGACATATACAGACAGGGAGGGTCAGGTATACCAACTGGACAACTGGTGTACGTACAAAGCTGTTCAATTAATTGGAATACATTGGCCTGTGAATGACTTTGACTTGCATTTGAACTCATATTTGCTTCATAATTGGATTTTTATTTGCGGAGCATAATAGGAAGACTGGTTTGCTGAAGATTCTAGATTGCTTGAAAGCAGTTTTGCAGCTGTGAGGAATCTTAGCCTGTTCGGACAAACGTTATCAGGGGAATGATCGCGATCAGGGGAGGCAGAGGTAGAGGAGAGCATCGAAAGATGATTAATTATTAACCTGACTCTGTGTCCTCCAGACATAATTTTTAGCCTCTATATCTCTCTCCCTCTCTTTCTCCTGACACTGCCGCAGGAGTAAAGGTGGTTGAGCCCTGATGGATGTATTTTCTAAGCTGAAAGCTTTTACACGCACCAATATAGAAATATACACAGCTCATCCAACGTACACTACAAGCACACACACACTGCAGCTACAAGTGTGTATGTTCGCTTGGCTTTGGCAAATTTCCATTTTAGCAATTGTTGAACTCTCAAAGAATCTGAGAGCAAGATTGGAAATGTTCAAAGCAAACTCAAGGTACATCCAGTCATAATTTTATTTTCATAGCAACTCTGAAAACAATTTTGTAACCATGCAGATATGTTGAGTTTTGCTGTACTTCTTAAACATGCGTTTGCTGTTGTTTAGGGCAGGGTGTACCTCAGAGCACCTTAGAGTAGATCAAGAACTTGCAGGTTCAAATCTACCCCTGTTCTCTATGCTGCTTTGGATGAAAGCTTCTGCAAAATGAATGCTTTATTATTTGACAATGATGTGATGACAAGGATTATAATGAATTCCAACACATTACAGGCAGCTCAATATGACATAAATATTCTGTAGAAAATACTATAAATTACTGTTTACATAAATAACTTGAATTAGACCTTATACAGCCAGATAACACGATCAACACACACACACACACACACACACACACACACACACACACACACACACACACACACACACACACACACACACACACACACTCCATAAACAATGCAGGAGACACATGTATATATATGTTTTTGGTTTGAAGCTTGCAGGTAAGCACTTTACAGCTGGATGCTGCCTGTGAAATGTAACCTGGCCAAGCAGACTGAGTGGTCTGGTAACTGTATTTAATGTCTGTGAACTGATAGCCTCTCAGTGTTAAGTGAGGGATTGAGCAGTTTTCTCTCCCTCCCAGCCTCCTGTGGACAATATGACAGTGAGTTTCTTAGCCTCTGAATACAGATGGAGAACCTTTCCACCAACAGGTCCTGGGAAGTTAGAAGTGGGCAGTGCTTTACATTTGGTACATATGGACGACCATGTAACTAACTTGCAATAACTGTTGTAATTAGAACATGTAGATACAGTAAATGGGAACTTCTATGTGGACAGACTTACATTTAGGCGGTACAAGTTATTACACAAGTGAACTGACGTGGGATTAGGAGCAGGGGCAGGGGGTCCTCTCCAGGGGTGAATTGATGTTAACACTGATCTTTTTTTGGAAACACAATCTTTCACTGCCACTCTACGCCACTCCTTACTCCCCTCACCCATACCCTGATAACCCGAAGTACCATGAAATTACATAGACAAATGATAGATACATGTACCTACAATTTGGTCATAATAGGTGTACATAGTTACATGAAAGTTTATTGGACACTCATTTTAAAGTGTTTTCTAGATACCATATTTTAATATTATGGCTGAATTAAGTTCAGTTGGTCTACATCAACTTTATATAAAAACGTTTCTACTTCTGTGTTGGTTGGGCGAGGGTTAGTTGCAGAAATGATTGTTATACTTAGTACTTGTTTCAACATAGCAGTGGGCTGATGCCAACTGATCAGCCCAAATAGTGCTAAAACACTTGTCCCATGAGGTCATGTCATGGTGGAATGTTGTCCTGTTTGGACATGTTGCTCAGGACCATGGTTGTATTGTTAATGTACCTTTAACAGAGGAAACTGAAAATAGCAACGTCTTCCTTGACAGTGAGAGTTTCTCCAATATTGAAAATATGCTACTATTAATCCCTAGAGGGAAATACAACCGAGGGTCTGTGATCACAAATTACTAAAAGAGTGTAGTGGATGCCTAAGAATGGTTCAGGAGCAACACCTTAATTGCAGTGAAAGTCCTTTCATTGTTTGCGAGCAAGCCCAATTCCAAAAAAGTATGACCAATTTTCCCTTTTTTCCGAGGACTAAATTGATGTTGGACAAACTAACCTAACAACGAAATATTTGTAGCTCATTCTTCAGCACTCAACACAGTGTGACTGTGGGTCTGCTGGCGTATTTGTGTTGGCTGTTTGGACTGTGCACGTTACATTTTGGGATCTCGATGTGGCTTGGCCAAAAAAGCAACATGTTTAAGGGATGACGTCTGAGCAACATGTTCAAAGATCTAGTTGAGGGATGATGCCTTCAGAAGGATATGCTTTGTTAAAGAAGAGCTGGAACATGTCTCCACAGGAGGGTCGGCATGCTCTCTTTCTCAACAGATGGCAGTTCTGTGGCAAATGGGGGTAAAAAGAGACTTAGGCTTTCCCCCTCTCGCTTCTTCCCTTCTTTTTTTTGACTGTTTCTTATTCTTTTTAATTATGCCCTTACCATGGCCTCAGGATCCAAATGTGGCAAACCTTGTTTTTATTTGTCTCAAGTTGCTGTTTTGAAATGGTATCGGCTCGCTTTTAAGAGTCATGCTGGCCGGGAGTTTCTCTGTTGAGCATATGGCAGTAAAAAATAAAATAATTTAAAAAAAACTGCATCCCCTGGTTGTAATTATTGCTTTACGGAATGGGTTCTTTAATTCCTAATGTTTTGGAGGGCTGGGGCAGATTCTCAGCTTTTTTGATCCTCTAGTGTTGAAATAGGGCTCCTCTGTTTCTAATTCATGGCTTAAAATGCCCTTTGTTGGCATCTCATGCTCATATGACAATAAAAGTTAAGTATTTACTCTTGTTTTTCCAAGACGTTTGGCCACCTCTCACTATTGAATCACTGCATAGACCAGATTTTGCCTGGTTTAATCATTTCACAATGTTTGTTTCAACATTGTTTAGCTTTAGGTATAAACAAAGAAAAAATATAATTGGATTACAGTGACCTGGTTTCAAATGATTAAATTAATCTCACTGTGTGTGTGTTTGTGTCTCAATGCTTTGATTAGTGGAGACAAGACACTCTTACAAATGTGTGTGGGACATTGTTTTTGTGCTAAAGCAGAAGATGGGGAAAGAAACAAGCAGTATCTTCGGTCAAAATACTAAGTATGTAAAGGTTGGCCAAACATGCTAGTGATGCTTGAACACAATGGCAATTGCATATCTTCCTGCAAGTAATCTTTGATATAATATTCTCTTATACAGCATGGAGCAAAGGTACTGCAGCAAAGTTTCAAAGTCATGAAAGCCAGGATTTTTGGAAAGAATGGAAGCGTGAGAAGAAAGAAATAAAGTACACTTGACTACCGAGGCAACATACAAAATCATAGCAATAAAACTCCTACATTTTCTGTTTGCAGCACTTCATCCAAAAATGTCAATTTATCAATGCCAATAAAACCCTAATGTTACCAATAGTAATTCCGTTGAAAACATTTAGATTTCTCTTATTCCTCTCCACAGGTAATGCGTGTCAAAATGGCCTCCTGCCTGCTCTGGTGCGTCCTACTCTGCCCACACTCCAACCATCTCTGGGTATGAAGCATTTCCTTCCGTTTCCACTGGATACAGCTTCAGCTGTAAGGCTCTTCCCCAGTTTCAGTGCGGTGAGTACCACTCCCAGGTCATGTGACAAGGGTCATTTCAGATCACAGAGTGTTATAGTTTTAGTTGACCCTGGCAGAGGTCACTCAAAATAATATGTTGTTTGTCCAACGGTTGATTTAGTATCATGAGATTTTGGACTTGGAAGACGTGATTTTTCTTTTTCAATCTGAATCTCATTTAGATGTATGACCAGCCATCTGAGACTGTCACCTTCTGATGTAAACATTAATTTGTGTTGAAAGGCCAACACTATGATAGGCCATGGTACATGTCCTATATTGGAGAATGTGGTCACCCGGCATAAGTATGTGATTGGATTTCGGACTGCTGAACTGTAAGAACTGCTGTGCATGTAACATGGCCTGCACTCACCCAATGTGCATTTACTTGGAGTCATCTGTACACTGTTAGGGAACCCATTGATTTTTTTTTAAGTAGAGAGTAATTATTAGAAAATATGCAGCCTCGCAAGGTTTGAATCACCAGTCATCAAAAAATATGATGATTCCTGGAAAAAATTACTGATCTAAGTCTAATAGTTTGAGCTTTTGCTTTTGAATTACGGGAATAGCTTAATTTAAGGTCTGTTCTGGCAAGTAAACCAGATATATGGAGCACAGCTGGATACAGAGAGAAAAAAACATCCATATAATATATGCCGGGACATCACCAAACACAGTTCAGATAGCCAATGGGAGCCAGATTGTCTCAGCAAGGGAATTTGTCAGGAAGTTCCAGTTCACCCTATTCGTCTTCTCGCCCCTGCTAATCTACATCTAACGGACTTTTCCGCGGATAATAAGTAATGTACTGGGAAGCCTCCAAATCTCTGCAAGTTGATACTGGATTAACATGGAGTAATCCCCCCCCCCCCTCTCTCTCTCTCTCTCTCTCTCTCTCTCTCTCTCTCTCTCTCTCTTTGTGTTTCTCTTTTCATTCTCGTTCTCACTCACTCACTCACTCACTCACTAACTCACACTCACTCACACACTTTGACCTTCTATCTCTTTTCCTCTCTGTCCGTTCATGTTTGTCTCTCTTGTCTACCCTTTTCTGTTCCACCCTTCCTCTCTAAATCCTTGACGTATAATCACTGGCAGAATGTAGGGTGATTGTAAAAGCTTGGGCTGGCACAAACGGTGCTATAAAAGTGTTTATGCGCAAGTTTTTTTTTTTTTTTTTACAATGCAGCATACACTTGTGTGCTACTTGTGTAGGTTAGGTTTCACAGCCATAACAAAGGGAGGATAGCTGTTTCAGAACATGGGGGATTGAGGATCTTAGGAATGTGTGTGATTAATTTTTACTGGGTGGCTTGTTGGGTGTTTGGGTCATTTCTTATGTGAATGAAATTCATGAAGGAATTTATACATTTGTGCAATTGTGTTGCAATCCATCATCCCTAAATGTTCAGCCTTAATGAGAACTGTAGGTGCAGTTGGACGTACTGCAGCATATTTAGCTAAAGCTAGTTTCCATCTGTAGTCTTTGGGAGGGATATGGTTCTATCAGTTATGATGAGGTCAGGTTTGCTTATGTGCCTCTGGGGCACACTAAACATTTATTCACTCCAATACGCAAGATACAAAAGACTCATATAGACAAGATGACTGCAATGTTTCCATTAATCTACAGTGGTAATAAAGAGTCACAGTTCTGGCGTGATATAGCTACACCAGATACATTTTCCATCTTCTTTCCAGAGCCTGGAGTTTGCCACACCTGCATAAAATGAGAGATGCCAAGTCTTTTGTCAAGTCTCATGCAATCTTGTTTTGGAATGTATGACTGACATCATTAGGATGTGCTTAGCCAGAAGGGATGGCTGTGATTTGACTGTTATCTCTCTCTTTCCTGTTTCCTCTGGAGTAATCTTCAATGAAATAATGACGTGGCTAAAGTCCAACAACAACTGTAGATTTTTTTTTTAACACATCCCATAACACAGTCAAGTACGAACAAATGACATTCTTTCTGTCTGACCTAAGAAGTTGCATGATACGTTAATTTATCTAACCCAATATGTTAAAGAACGGCTGTATAAAATGGCACTGTCTGCAAGATTAAACTGAAGGGGAATTTTGAGATTCCGCTGTTTAAAAAAAGAAAATATAAGTGAATGTGAGAATGAAACAGACAATGGATAGAGACAATGGCAGTAATAATTAATTGAGTAGAGTTGTCCAAATTTCCATTAAAACAGCTGTCTAAAGTCAAGGTAATGAGATGACTAGCATGAAAATAGATCAAACCAAAGAAGGAAAAGGAAAGAGTGATTGTTCACTGGTAGGTGAGTTTAGAAGGTGCAATGAAAGAGAAAGGTGAAAGAAAAAAGTACTTTTCATTTAAAGGGATATTTCTTCAGTGTGAAAATACCATTCATCTTGCCAGGGACTTACATTTGTCTTGGAGAAACAATACAAAGTCCATTTCCAGCCTGAGGAGTAATCAGGAATGTGAGTTATTGATTTCCTCTTGCCAATCTGCGCACTGGAAAATTGCTTTGTAGTCGAGGACTAAGAGTGACACACAGGCTTCAGCCTTGGATGCTCAAACATCATGAACCATTTCAACCTCCCCCACTCCTGACTCAATGCTTGTATCAATATCCATAATGGAAATGTTGCTTTCCAAATGCCCACAGCGAAATACAGCTTTATCTGTTCTGGGTTTTGGGAGATAAATGATAGCATAAGTGCACACAGCATGTTGAAAGGAAAGAACAAAGGCGCTCAGGGACTATTTACGTTCCACCATTTGAGTTTCATTTGATTTACACAAGTCCCATAAAGATCTAATGGTTTCTATAAAGTGTCTTCCCAGAAGGACATAAACAATATCAGAAAATGGAGAGAAAAAAAGATCAAAGCAGCACATGCCGATGAGGAAATTACCACCATCCAACTGATTGCCCTCTGAGCTAATCCTTCACAACACCTGGTTAAGAAAAGCACAGACGTTAGACCTCATCATTTAGCACTCAGAGATTTTTTAACCTTTGAACCTACAAGTAGCTCCCTGTTGGCAAAGCCTCTCAATGTTTTCTCCCACGATAATATTTCAGCCGCCTGGGTACCTGCCAGGGCAGCTCTCGCTGCAGGAATGCAGAGATAATACTAAGGACCTCCGGCCCATCTTTATGGGACTACGTCCTGCCAGCTTGACTTGCTCACTAGCAATATAAGGTTGACAACACACACACACACACACACTGGTACTTGTGTTATTACCTGAGATGGTTTAAGTACTGTAAGTACTCTCTAAAACAGATCACTTGTTTCATTATTTGAAAAATAGATGAATTGCATGTTGTCTTCTATGAAAGCAAATCGTTACCAAAATTCAAATGCAAATGCATTTCCAGAAATGCATTTGCATTTAAAGAATGTGGCTGCATTATTTGACTCATAAATGAAATTAGTAATCAATCATCCTATTTGCATTTTAATTTTCTTCTTCAAGAGTGCTCAATCTTTCACTTAATTAAAATGAAAAAGAAATAGACATTAGAGATTTAATTTTCAAAACATGCCCCAGCAAATAGATACCAAAATTCAATTTGAAATGTAAAATTAGAAAATTTATTTCCAGAAATGCATTTTCATTTTAAGAAAGTGGCTGCAAAATCGTGACCACAATTCAAATGACTTTCCAGAAATGCATTTTCATTTTCAAGAACGTGGCTGCAAAATCGTGACCACAATTCAAATTCAAATGCATTTCCAGAAATGCATTTTCATTTTAAGAACGTGGCTGCAAAATCGTGACCACAATTCAAATTCAAATGCATTTCCAGAAATGCATTTTCATTTTAAGAACGTGGCTTAATCAATCAATCAATTTCCCGGCACATTTGCAATGTAATGCAATGCAGATGTGCACACACCGCCCCCTACCGAACAAGATGGATAGCTCGGTCAGCAGGGAGCTGAAGAAGAGCGGCTACTGACGTCACTCTGCTGCGCCGCTCAGAATGCTTTTTCGTTCATTTTGCATTTCTGCAAATGCATTTGAATTTGAATTGTGGTCACGATTTTACAGCCACGTTCTTAAAATGAAAATGCATTTCTGGAAATGCATTTTAATTTGAATTGTGGTCACGATTTTGCAGCCACGTTCTTGAAAATGAAAATGCATTTGAATTTGAATTGTGGTCACGATTTTGCAGCCACGTTCTTAAAATGAAAATGCATTTCTGGAAATGCATTTTAATTTTCAAATTTTACATTTCAAATTGAATTTTGGTATCTATTTGCTGGGGCATGTTTTGAAAATTAAATCTCAAATGTCTATTTCTTTTTCATTTTAATTAAGTGAAAGATTGAGCACTCTTGAAGAAGAAAATTAAAATGCAAATAGGATGATTGATTACTAATTTGCATTTCTGGAAATGCATTTTCATTTGAATTTTGGTAACAATTTGCTTCCATAGTCTTCTGAGTTCTGGGAGAGATAACGTAACATAGAGGTACGTGTCAGTCAGAAGTAAGGTGACGCAATGGCTCACCATATTTACAAAAAGGAGCAATCTGAAGCTCTCAAGTGTTGAGCACTATACCATCTATCAAGTTAAACTGTTCTAACAGTGTGCTCATCTGTTTTCCGTGTTGTATGCCCCAGCTGGTGTTTTTGAAAAAAGGTGGAAGCATCCGTCCAGCTCGCTGTCCATGAGGTTCAGCCTGCACGGCACCATGTTTCAGCATTAAAGTAGAACCAGCTGGAAGGTCATGCTAGCAGTTTGCACCTGTAACACCATTGTTCCTTAATGAAAAGCATACTGTCCTGCAGGGAAAATTTAGAAGCTTTGTTTTGCACAGAGACAAGACTCTCAGGATTTCATAATTGTTTAGATGGTTGGTTGAGGGACTAAAAGTGTGCATTGTATAAGGTCTTTAGACACACTGTATCATACCTGTCACTATGAAGAGTAACATTTCCCCTCCCTCCAGGGAGCTTGTAAAACTTTACGATATGTATTCAAATGTGTCGTTCACAAAGCCCTCACAGTGAAAACTATCAACTGAAGATAACAACCTGAATTGACAGAATTCTTGTTTTGTAGACTTAAAAATACCTGGTGTAAGATTATCTTAAATATCACTATCCAAAATTATTTTCTGAACTTCCACGCTTTTCCAATGCTCAAGTTTGATTGACAGTGGTTTCACAAAATAACATAAGGAGAAAGACATTCCTTGCTGTTGACGATTGGCTGGAACAGGATTTCTGGAAAATAATTGGCTGGAGTGGGCTGCTCCGAAATTGAAAATGGACATTGCATTGGAACTGTGTTGCTAAACAACTCTCACAGGGCCTCATTAACTTCCACAACACGTTTTTTTACCTGTTGTTCCTCTAATGTAACCTCAGGTAAGTTGATGAATTAAAAGTAATGAAGTTGTATCAAAATACTTTTTATTGTAACCATTGTCACTGCTGATTATGTAGTTGGACTTGAAAATGTCAGTTAGCTGTTGCAACATCTGAGGAAGTGAAATCACACAAACTGCACTTCATAATGTGGTCTCAGTTCTTAAAATGGGGGGTCAGATGGCTGAGCGATTAGGGAATCGGGCTATTAATCAGAAGGTTGCTGGTTCGATTCTTGGCCGTACAAAATGACGTGTCCTCCTTGGGCAAGGCACTTCACCCTACTTGCCTCGGGGGGAATGTTTCTGTACTTACTTTACTGTAAGTCGCTCTGGATAAGAGTGTCTGCTAAATGACTAAATGTAAGATCAGAAACCATTACACATTCATTCAACACTGCTGTAGTTTCCGCTTATCACCATCTCTGCCATATTTTTTGCATGTAAAGTTTGCCTGGGAAGTTATCTTTCTGAACCTTGCCGTCAATGATCAATCTTGACATGGTCTAATGATTGCATAAATGCTCCAATTAATACAAATTATTCCAACTAGATTAAGCATTGCACTGATCAGGTTAGAGTTAGGGTTGCTTGTTTTGCCATTGAAAATCAATTTCTCAACTTTTTTGCTTGCATCAAAAACTTTTGTTTTGTAGTGTGCACGTATTAGGCAGCCCATTCATTTGTTTCTATTTCGAAGCATTGATTTAGCAAATTCAACCGACGGCCATGCTTATTGGGCTCTCATTATCAACCTTGTTTGATATTCATTGAAGAAATGATGAATCATTGCAAATTTCATTGAAACTTGTAACGTGTGATAAATATTGCCAGACTGGTTTGATAGAATGATGGATTAGGAATTGGACTCCTAGGGAATTTGACAAAAGCACTATTGAACTTTACCTACAGCGCATCAATAAACTATGATGTAATTTTATTATTCGTTATTTTTGCTCAGTATCA
This sequence comes from Osmerus eperlanus, assembly GCF_963692335.1. Lineage (NCBI taxonomy): Eukaryota > Metazoa > Chordata > Actinopteri > Osmeriformes > Osmeridae > Osmerus > Osmerus eperlanus. Next base: position 17,287,559 of record NC_085024.1, read on the forward strand.
GATCAAGACGTGCGTAGAAGATACAAGTAACACAAAGTTAAGGTATGGTTTAAGGTTTTTGATTTCAAAAAGCATTTTCATCTCAGTGGTTGCCGTGTTATTGTATGGCTCTCAAGTGCCTCTTTGGAGAAGAGCATTCCCCAGCTCAATATTTCATTCTGATTGAGACTAGATGGGGTGAGAGGTCAGTAGAGAAGACTGATTTAAAATGTTTAAGTATCATCGCCAAACTAAACTATCTAAGACCTCTATCTATGTCAAATGGCGGAAGGAGAGATGTGCGTAACGGTAGAAGAAAGTTGGTGAAAGATGGACATCAGTCGAGGGAGAGAAAGAGAGAAAGATGGAGAAAAAAGAGAGAGGAACAGAGAGAGAGTGAGAGAGTCAAGGCAGGTACATGCCAACAACAATGAACAAATGCTTGGGAAATTCCTTACTGCTTGTGTTTTGAAACACAAACCACAGTCTCGACGCATATTGTCTTAGCTGTGTTGTAATGCCTAATGAGTGGCCCAGATGTGCTGCCCTTTACGGTACATTACTCAGCTTATCAATTTAAATGAGAAACATTATTTAAATTACTTCAAATTTGCGATGCCTGCACCATATGAGAGGAGATGAAGCAATATAATAATTGAGGTGAAAAACACTTTTCCCAATGGGCTTTTTGATGAACAATTTGAAAAATATAAAATTAGTCAGTGGTAACTGAGTTAGCATGCCATTAGAATGTGCAATTCAATGATAATTGCATGAATTTCCTTCAAGGCACGTTTTTATGCATTTTCTTATTCAGTGACCAGCCCAAAAGCTCAGATCTCTCTCTCTCTCTCTCTCTCTCTCTCTCTCTCTCTCTTACACACACTCACACACACACACATATAATCGTTCAACTTACCCTCTGTGATGATGGGAATTCTATATTGCCTTTATTGTGCAATTTAAATATTGCACACTACAGCTTTAACTTAGTTCCCCCATGTTCTCACTGTCTACCCCTTTTAGAAAGCTGATAAACTGCACAGACAGTTATTGCCATAGGGGTAAAATTATATTTACTGTTGTCTCTCCATCTCTCCCCATCTGTCTTATATTAAAACAGTCCATCAACCCTTGTCAAGTGCCAAACAGCTGAGCTTCTAAGTTAGGACTTCCTTTGTATTTCTCTCAACTACCTTTCTTGTGCTAAGTGAGCCTTCGTATTAATTACCAAGTGCGAAGATGTTTCTCATTATGAGGTATATGAACAACCTCCGGATTTGACTTGCAAATATTTGTGTGGTAACAAACTATAACAGTACTGACTGATGGTAACTAAGTGACTGGGCCAGGCAGCATAGGTAATTGGAAAATACATAGGAGGCAGGATTACTTCTGACAGGTCATTCATCCCACTTAAGTTAATGGTAAGTGAGCTTGGCGGCTGTGAATGGAACATTCAGGCCTCAAGGTGGAAGCTGCGTTGACCAGTCATTCCGTCTATTTCTCTTTTTCTCTCTCCTCTCTCACACTATCTGTATTTTTGTCCATCCGTGTAATGCTGTCTCTACTGCAGTGGTGAATTCCTCAACACACAGGAAGTATGCAGGGAGGATTCTGGGAAAAGCATACACTGTTTGATATAAATACTATAGGGTTATCCCCTACAGTATTTGCAAGGATTTATTTTAAACCCAATTTTTGGGTTTCTCAAAACCATGTGTTACTTATTCTTTATTATCCCAGCTCTGCTCAATATTATAATCTGGTTATATCCAATACATGGAGTTGCCAAGTATTGTAATTGAGATTTTGTTCTTTATCATGGCGTGAACGTTGTCAATTTTTGCTGTCACGTTACTTGTCACAACTGCTGCTGTTGCACCTGGTCATATGATGCACTGTTTTAAGTTCTAGCTGTCTGGTGTCCCTGGCACCAAACCTTGTTACAGACAAGTTTCTGCAGGCTGTCAGAGAGCATCAAACAAACAGCCTGGTCTTTCCCCACCAGGGCTAGGCGACATGCTCCCAGTCTAGAACACTTCAGCACGAATCACAATGGACCGACGATGAAAGGAAAAAGACTACGAGTGAGGCAGAGAAATGGAGAAAAGAGAACGGACAAGAGAGAGGACCACACTACTAGACCTTAGCAGACTAAGAATGGGCACAGGATGAAGATGTGAGTGTGTTGGGCGGGGGAATTGGAGTGTGCTCTCAGCGGTAGGCTCCTCATGAAGTATTTGGCTCAGTGGGTGGCTGATGGGGAAAATGCATGGGGAATAATGTGTCACTGGCAATGCAGCTGTACTTTGGAGACAAGCCCTCAGAGCTGGGGGAAAGCAGCAGTCAATAAGAAAGAGATTTCTTTTAACGACTCAAGGAGCGATAGATGGATAAGTAGATTTGCGGTGGAATTAGAGGGAACAGAATGAATTGTGAGCAACTGAGCTGTCAAGGCATGAGGTACAATGAAACATGTTCCTATTAGCCACTTCTTTATATATTTTTATTCGTAGATTTGTGACATTTCCTTAGACTAATAGTCTGAAATACACGTAATGATGTTTACGCCGCTTCCATATTCTTTTCACATTGGTTTTGCGGGTGCCTGTGTGAAATTATGTTTCTCAGACTTGAGCGCCATACGTGTTTCTTGCAAGAGCTCATCCTATTTGTGGCCCAGATGTTTTTCACTCTGGGTAGGTTTCCAGTTCTCAACCTCTGGGTTCCCAGCAGGCCCCAGCTAACGTGTCTTTCTGTAGAATTCCTTGCCAGGGATCCGTGCCAGCTTCATGTGTCATCCTCTCTCCCAAACTTGGGTGAGATTTATTATGGAAGATTGTTGCATAAGCTTTTTTTGTTGAGAGTTAGCAAGCAGCTTAAGACATGCTTAGTTTACAATGCTCAGATTTTTGTACAGTTTCTTTTCTTTTTTCCTTTACAGTATCTATGTTCTGTAATTTTTGGTTGCAGTTTTTAAAGTAACTTTTTAAAGTTTGCCTTATGCCAATATCCCTGTTACCAAATGTAACTTATATGACTGTAAAGTCAAGAAAAGAAGGGATTTTACTGTAAAGTGATAAAAAAAGAAACAGTGTCAACAGATACCTCTGTTGCAGCTCAGTCTACAAAATGTATCCCTAAGAAACAGATGGAAGCAATGCTATTCTTTAAGGCTCAATCACCAAACAGATGGAAGGACACAGAGCTGACAGAAGGTGCAGCAATGCAGGAACATAACTAAATATGGAAACAGAAAAGGACTTGTTTCATACATACCCAGTTCCCCTCCTCACATATTGTGACTTTGATTTGAACATGTTTTCTATTTGTTAAAGCTTGTGTCTTTCAGAACTTGCAAGAAAGTTCACTGTTGAATCGATTGCTACTGGATTGAACTTGATTTATACAATGAAATGTCCTCAGACTGTGTCCACTGGCAAAGACATGTGCAATTTATTTAAGATGGAACTAGAAAGCTGTCAGCTGTTCAATGGCTAACTGAAGTTAGCCTCAAAAGTGAAGCATACTTCTTTGTTTGAAGCTCAAGGATCGCCGAAGGTTGATTTAAAGGTCTGGTTTCAGTACTTTTAGTGCCTTAATTATCTTTTGCTCTCTTCTCTTGCAGATGGACCCAATACAGAAAGCTGTTATGCCTCACGCGTTTGGAGTACTTCCCTCAGCAAAACGAAAGCATGTCTCGTGCAGTGTGTGCCAACTACGGTTCAACTCACAGGTGAGTGAGTGTCTGAGATCTAAAAGGGTCAAAATGTCACATGATGATGGTTTCAAAACTGGGTTTTTGCTTTCCCCTTTACACACTGTACTGTATGGAACCACTTCTAATATTGAACTTCAAATAGGACCATACGAAATACAGTGAAGATTTAAAAAGGATGGTTTGCAAAAAACAGTCGTCTAGATATCCTGAAAGCAATCAAATCAACTGACATCTCTTTACATTAAATAGGCTATGATATTGGCTGAATAACCCACTGACACCTTAAAGGTAGTTTTTTGTCTGCTCTGCTAAATGTCTGTCCTCAGTATTTTCAGATTATATGTACCACAAAACAACACAAAGGTCTATTGTCAGCTGACAACTACATTGTTATTGCATCATTGTTCATGGAAAATATCAACCTTGAAAATACTGCAAGAACATTGTGCCAGAATTTGCAATTGTACGACTCCCTGATTTTTTTCATGCAGTTTGAAAATCAAAAGACAAACACAAACAGTCGCTTTTGAGCCAAGAATTTTGATTTACAAGCTTGGGATATTACTGCATAATTAGCCAAGAAGGCTTTTTAGGCCAGTCTGTGCCACAGTAAGGGGTTGTCCTGACTGTGGCACACATACTTTATGTGCTGGATTGGGAAATGTGCATTTGTAAAGAATAATTCATTGCTTTAAAGCCATATTTGTTCAATAGTTATCAATGACAAAGTAGCCATGGGTAATGGCATTTAACCCTGATTTATAGAAAAATGGGTATTGGCATAATAATATAGCAAACTTAAATTGAATTGTTTTTATCTATTGTCACAGCCTGAAATCACAATGGTGGCACCCAGGTTACCTCCCTGACCGAAGTACTTTCTCCTCTTAGCATAGTGTACAACTACAAACACATAACATAGCAAAGTAGTGTAACAACACTTTCTTTACAAGAGTCTACAGAGTTGACCACCTCACACTAGGAACAGTGTGAATGTACCACCTGGCTGTAAGGCTGCTTGTCAACCCTTGGTCCTCCGGGGAGGGTGTAAAAAAAAAGATTCTTTCAGGGCCAGGACAAGGACACCATATGACTGCTTTTCAAACACACACGTTATGGAATAGATGGGTTACAGTCTCTGTATCTGGCCAGGAAGGCCAAATGTCCCCCCCCCCCATGCACACACACACACACCATCCTTTATGATTTCAGTGTCTTGTAATACTTTTTAAACATTAGTCAATGTTACTGTGAAATAGCTTTAGAAGCTAATGATTCTTGCAGTGCAGCAATGCAGCAATAAAGATATGATTTTTTAAATAGGCCTACTGATTGCATATCCAGATAATATCACTCTCCGGATATGTCTGGATATAGAGAAATGGTGTTTGCCTATACAACATCTTCAATGTGAGCATGTTAAGAAGAAAACTGCACATCTGAGATTGCATTTCACATACATTTATTATCGTACTAATTAATTCCCATCCAAGTTAATTTATTATCATTGTGTGTGTCATGGGGAATGTGCATGGTAGCTGAGTGTGTCACAGTGCTGGACTGCATCCATTTCCTTTCGTCTTTTTTTAGTGGTATGATGATGATGTTTGGGTTCATGGGCTTCTTTAGAGACATCGAGTAGAACCACCGTTTCCTTCTACAGTAGGACTGGGACAGTAGAGATTTGTTGCGTTACGGGCATCAGGCACTGCCTTCATCCCTTCCCGTCTACTGTGGCTTTTTAGATCTAGTCTCCCTAACTCTAACGTTAACCTTAACCGCCCTTCAAATCCTAATGTCAACCCACTTTACCTTTCAAACACTAATTTAATCCCATCTCAGCCAAACCTTGAATACAGATTCCCCCTCCAACCCCAACCATGCTCTGAGACTAAAACCTAACCCTCACTCCTCCAAGCAGGCCAGACAGCACACACACTCCGCCTTGGCCCTCTCAAGCCAGGTGGAGTTTATCAAAGGCCACAGCTCTTTTCTATCACATGGCGACAAACAACACAATAAAAACCTGCCATGTACAGCCAGATCCTAACCCTACAATCTCCCCACCTGAGACTCAAAGGCTGGCCACTGGCAGGGCTTCAAGACACTGGTCCTTAGAGCCCACAACCTGTCAATGAATGGCAAAAGGACAAAATTATGACATACTATCATTGTTTACTTAAAGACCATGCAAAGACTAATCATGGTTTTGTCAGATCAAGCATTGTTAAGGCAATTCTTCCACATCATTGCTCTAATGAAAGATTAATTGGTAACACTTTATAATAAGTCAACGCTTTTTGGCATTTACAAAGTGTTAACTAATAGTTAGTTAATCCTTTATAAAACATTTTGAAACATTAACAATACATTATTAAATAGTTAATAAGCTTATTATTAAACACTATGTTGATCATTAATAAACACTGTTAAAAATTATGCATTTTATTCATAATACAATTCATAAGGTGTTTGATAACTGCATTATCATACTTTATACACAGCTTGTTAATATAGTTGCAAACCAGTAGTTTAAAAGGTGTTAATGGTACATGAGCTGGTATAGAAAGCATTAGCAAATGGTGAACAAACCATTTACATTACCTTTATAAAGCATGAGTAAATAACTAACAACATATTTACTTATGTCTTTAATTAATATATGCCAAGTTGAATACAGGATGTACACTATGCTTTGCAGATATCTTAACAACTATTTTATAAAGACTTACTAATGATGCAACTTCTGATTAGTAATGCAAGTTATAAAGCATTTACTAACTGTTAGTTAAGGCTTTTGCGTGACCTAATCTAAAGTGTGAACTATTTATGCCTTATTAAGCATTTATAGAAAGACTATAGGCCTATAGATGTTGTGTTTTTGTTTTTTTAGAAGAAATAGCTGTTAATTTATTTACCTGGGTAATAAAATAGTATTTTATTTCCATTAAGAAGCAATACAGTAGAATTGGTATAAAAGTTGGTTACCCGAAGCTGTATTTTATTTTCCAAAAATGGCTGTAATAAACTGCAAATGTTTAGCTACTCCTCGACAGGTCTGCAAACGCCTTTGAAAGCAGAGATTTGTTAAAACGTTTGTTAACCGAGATCGTAGGTCGAGGTTTACAAACAAATCGTTTTAACAAATTGAGGCGACAAAGCGTTTGCTGACCTGTCGAAGAGTAAACATTTGGTTTCTTATATACCACAACAATACGTGGGAAGATCCCAAATCAAACACGGCGAATCTGGAGCAGACGCCATCTTGTCAGAGCAATCAGCTGCACTTGTACTGGTGACGTCACTACATCTCCAAGGCAACATATCAACAACTCTTTTGAGAACGTCTTCTGAACCAATAAGAACAGCATATTGGTTCAATTGCAACAACAGTACGAGCGTTCTGATTGGCTAATGGGTAGTCATGCCAACCGCGTATTAAGTCTTTATATATATCTATGCGCGTATTGACCTCATCTGCGGTCTGATACGTATTCTTATTGCCCTCCGCTGATGTCATCTTCAAAATGAGCGAGATCGAGGAGTTTTACTATCCAGATGACAATGAAGACATCAACAGCGACGAGGAAATTCTTAACTTCCTAAAAGAGCAGAAAAGTGTGAACACAGAGAGATAAACGACAAGCGCTAGGCAGATTGCTAGGTTTGGTTGCTCAGATTTCAGATTGGTTGCTAGGTGCTAACACTTGAAACACACCGTGAGAAGACGAGTAGAGCTGAACAAAACTACATGTTTTAAATGAAAAGAGCTAAAAATGCCATATAATAAACAACTTACTAACCTCGACCGTTCAGTCATGCCGGGAAATATCAAACTGAGGTTTTAACGTATCGACCGCTGTCACTCTCGGCTAGTAGAGCTAAGTAGTTAGTAAGACACATGCCTGTCATTACTTCAATAAAATAGTAATTTTGTGTATCACATTGTGTTGTGTCTGTTTCCTTTTGAGAAACGTATGTTTAGCCTTTGTGAATGTGAGGTTCGAGAATGGACAAGAATACCTTAATAAATAACTTATAAATGTTTAATAAGGCAGAGATAGTTCACACTTTAGATTAGGTCACGCAAAAGCCTTAACTAACAGTTAGTAAATGCTTTATAACTTGCATTACTAATCACAAGTTGCATCATTAGTAAGTGTTTATAAAATATTTGTTACGATACCTTTGTGAATGTGAGGTTTGAGAATGGACAAGAATACCTTAATAAATAACACAAAAGCCTTAACTAACAGTTAGTAAATGCTTTATAACTTGCATTACTAATCACAAGTTGCATCATTAGTAAGTGTTGTTGTTAAGACATCTGCTAAGTATTAGTGTACATCATGTATTCGACTTGGCGTACATTAATTAAAGACATAAGTTAATATGTTGTTAGTTATTTACTCATGCTTTGTAAAGGTAATGTAAATGGTTTGTTCACCATTTGCTAATGCTTTCTATACCAGCTCATGTACCATTAACAGATTATAAACTACTGGTTTGCAACTATATTAACAAGCTGTCTATAAAGTATGGTAATGCAGTTATCAAACACCTTATGAATTGTATTATGAATCACATCCATAATGTTTAACAGTGTTTATTAATGATTAACATAGCATTTAATAATAAGATTATTAACTATTTAATAATGTATTGTTAATGTTTCAAAATGTTTTATAAAGGGTTAACTACGTATTAGTTAACTCTTTGTAAATGCCAAAAAGCGTTGACTTATTATAAAGTGTTACCGATTAATTATTATCTTGATTATATTAAACAGTCATCCATATAACTTTGTTGACAGCATAGATAACTGGAGCATGTGTAGGGGGTGATTGTCATAGAAGAGCACAATTATTATAGATATTTTGGTATTGCCACTCAGCTTCTGATTTCAGGAAGAATCTGAAAACAAAGTTTTACCACAAAATATTGTTTCATAATTACTATTCGAATAAATTACCGTCCTCTCTTTCTCTCATTTGTTATTAGTGAAACGTCCCCCATAGCCTATTTAACAAATGGACAATACCCTGATGGGAATATGGCTGGCATACTGATTTATTCTTAGAGGCAATCGCATTCTTCCTGATACCATTCTTCTTGCCACGGGCAAAGTCATCCAGGAAGTGCAGAGAAGTAAACAAGGACAACTGAATGTCTTTACATATGGCCTTGTCTGAAAAGCCAGGATACATCCTACGTAGAGGTGAATCTTGGTTAGTCTACGCGTCTGGACTCTAAATTGTATCCATCAATTAATTATATTTATCCCCAACAGAGACCCCCATGTCACATTTGTGTTTGAGAGGAAGACACAATATGCTCATCTGGTCATAGGAAACAGAATAGCTTATTCTCTGCCTGAAAAGGCTGGTTTGTGATTTCACAAGTGCACTTTCGATTTTTTGCCCTTTTAAGGCCAGCTCTCAGTTGGACCTTTCTGGCTCAGTTGAATATTTGCTAATCTCTAATTGTTTTAATATGATTATAACTTGAAACAGACTTTGTCTGCTTTTTCCTGTGTTAGGCTTGTCTGGGTCTAAATTGAGCTACTTATTTGTTCTTCTACAGAGCCAAGCCCTGGCCCATTACAAAGGAACCAAACATGCCAAGAAGCTGAAAACTCTGGATGCTCCCAAATGCAAGCTCAAAGGCTTAATGGTCACCAAGGAAACAACCAACCTGGAGACCTCTAGGAACATCAACACTTCAGCAGTCTCCAACTGCACTGACATGAAAGGTTATTCATTTTCATTTTTTAAAACGTCTTGCATCTACAATAGATTTACTTTCTCCAAATCCATTAATGTACAGTATCTTTTCAGCAACAAATTGGTAAACCTATTAAAATTTAAATATAGGGAGCCCACCGGATAAGTGGTGTATAATGTAGGCTGAGGCCTTACCTCAGTGGCCTGAGTTCAAATCCAGCTTTTGCCCTTTGCTCCATGTCCTTCTCTTTCTTTCTCTGCCTTTCCTGTCACACTTCACTTGAAAATGGTCTAATACAGCATGACAAATATATCTTATAAAAAAAAAAAGTAAAACTTATTTTTTACTGTAATAAAAATTACAATTATCAACTAAATGATGTTGTTCCTGTGTACAGTAGCTGACACATTTATTTGATGGTTTGGTTACATTTATTTGATCAGTTTAATCATACTCAGGAGCCGATGTCAACTGAGATTGTCCAGATTACGTAACATCTTGTCAAAATAAGTATGTGGAAGAAATGTTCACGCCTCAAAACTTGTAGACAAGGTGAAAGATACCTTGAATATCCATGTAAAACTGCTCCAATTTAACTTTTCAGAACGTGGAATCTTAGGAAATTGAAAAAAGAACACGGGGCATATTTGTCTGGGTCTCTCCAATATTAGGTCTCAGTATGGCATATCCACAGAGTACTAAAGTTCTATGTGAGAAAATGTTAAACCGAAACACATTTTCGGGCGCACACTCTGGCATTTATATTTCAGCTCAGGTCTCGACATCTTCGCTCTATAATATTCAGCTTTGTTTGTTTTCTGGACACGCATGCTCAGTCTCTGACACCCACAGACTTGTACACTTGCATCAACTTAGTTGTAGCCAAATTAACAGTTGATACCTGAATTACTGTAAATCATGTATTCTGTCAGCATATTCAAATCAGTTAAGCACTTTCATCCTGTAGTCATTCAACATAATATAAGAATAAACAATGGCCATCTCTGACCGAACCAGTTTTCTCCTCCACCTCTTATTGTATCTGGACCACATTGGAACGATGGTACATTTGTCACAAGTGGCGCTACTTAATGAATATTTATAGGCTCATATGTCAGTGGAATTCATTGGTGAGGCGGGTAAATTCTACATTATCTGCCAGGCTCAATTATTTGAAGGTATATCAGTGCCAGAAAGCTCCTCTGACGAAAAGCAGGGGTCAGGGAGGAATAATGGCTACACAGAGCTTAAATGAGCAACAGGCTGAGCAGCCACAGACACTTGCACAAAGTCAGCTTTCAGTGTGTTTGTTTGGTTTTGCAAACTTCTGCCAAATATCGATTATATTTTGCAAGTGCTCATTGGCGCTCTTTGGGAACAAGAGTGTGTGGAACAAGAAGAGGTTCATTGTTTCCATTTTGTGTGTGTATGTCTGTGTGTTTGTGTGTTGGAAAGGCGGGGTATATTGATTGTGTTTGTTTGGACACATGCTTGTTATTTAGGTCTCATCGAGACCTTACATCGAGATCTATTTTTTCAACCAAATGAACTCGAGAGGGTCCTGTAAATGAAAGGCGGTGGTGTGATTGAATAGATTAGTCAGTGACTCAGTAGCCACCCGTCAAGCCTGCGTATGTGTCTGAGTGTATGTCTGCTCCAATGCCAAACAGAGAGAGAGAGAGAGAGAGAGAGAGAGAGAGAGAGAGAGAGAGAGAGAGAGAGAGAGAGAGAGAGAGAGAGAGAGAGAGAGAGAGAGAGAGAGAGTGCGAGAGAGAGATGCCTGTAGCATGGCCCGACATCTTTCAGTTCCAGCCCAGTGCCCGAGGAAATGTACCCTGATATTAGCTATTAAAGAGGAGATTGTCAAGGGAGCCTTGCCAGCCCTGACAGCAGCTGTACAGCGGAGCAGGCTTGAGGAGGCAGGGTGCTAGCGTAGGCTTGTTCAGCTAGCAGCACTTGCTCCACTGCTTCCTCCCTCACTCTCCATGTCTTTTTCAAAGACAGGAATACAAATCTGCCCAAAACACTTCTTTGGTGAGCACCGGGTTGGAAAAAACCTGTACACAGTCGAGGTACATCAAAGAGAAACTAAGATGATGACTGCAAATGACCATGCCTGGGTAAAATGAGTTAAAATACTGGATAATGTGTCTATCTATCTATGTAACAATTGTAGTAATACACAGTTGTACTTTATGAATCTCAAACTAGGCAGAACAACACACTTTTACCACTTGTGTATTTGTGTTTACTTTACTCACCTTAGAAAAATATGGGAAAGTATTGGTTGGTCGACTTGAGGCCAAGGATCACTGCTGTGATCTCAAAGACAGTTGTCCCATAATCAAAATGATAATTGCAACTATTGATGTGGAATACCTATAGAGCTAATTTCACATCTTCATTGAAATATCAAAACCACATTGTTGTCAAGAGGGCTGCTGTAGATGACCTTTTCTTCTTTACTTTGAACATTGATAAGCAAAAATGTATTTTAATGGAAGATAGAATTCAGCCTTGAGGGATTCCTGTCCTTTAAATGGTTGTGACATATAATGGGGTCTAATCATTTTAATTAAAGAGCTTAATCCAGCATCATTGAGAAAGGTAATCAGATCTCTTGGGAGTCTTGTGATTGCCTGGAAGCTTATCAGGAGAGGAAGGATTTCAGAGGCACATGTCTGCTTTATCACCAAAGGAGATCTCCAGAGAGACTCAGGCGCTATGGAGGTATAGAAACTGAGGAAGAAAAGGATTGTTAGCTCTCAAAGAGAGTCACAGAACTCGTCTGCTTTCCCCTCACTAATATCTTCACTCTTTGTGGCACTTACTTCGCCCTCTAACTCGTTCTGTCTATTTAATTGCGTCTTCCTCTTACTCACGTTTAATATCTTCTCTGTCTCTTTGCTCATCCTCCTCTTAATTTTTTCATGTACTCTGTCATTCACCTTTTTACTGTTTCTCAACTCCCCAATTCTCCCTTTCAGTCTTCTTTTATCAGTCCCTCTTACCTTCTTGCTTCCTTCCTCGTTGCTTCCTCTTTCTACTCTCACACTCTCTTCCAAAGCTGTCAGCTCTCACCCACAGCAACTTTAGATTGATCACAGTCATTACCTCCGTTAATGAGAGGGGATTGAGTTCTTAACTGGGCCTCCCAGAGCCAGTTAGGTCACAGAGAGTGGTGCTGTGAATTCCTGGAGGCTTTCCTGTGTAGAGGGCGTTCTAGGCCAGGCAAAGTACACTTTAATCACCTGCCTCCAAAGGCCAATGGGTCTTTAATGGCATTAAAGGAAGATGAGTGAATGGTGATGCAAGGACAAACACATGGACAGGTTGACCAGACCCTTCCGGGAGGCAGAAAATGTTACAGTAAAGGTACATGAAAGGGCCATTACCAATACAAGTTGTGTACAGTGACTGGTGCAGGAAGCACAACTCACAAATTAGTTACACAGGCAGTCAACACACTACTATGCATACTCAAACACAGATTTTAAAGCAAACACATCCTGTATATGTAGAATCCTAAAGCAACCTGAAAAGTTGCTCATTGTGCTTTCAAACTGGCCACGGAAACGGGTGTGATGATAGCTTTGGGTCCTTGGTGAGTTGGTTTTGATTTTTGGTTACCATGCTGGGGTGTGTTATGATGTCTGACAGTCCAGAGTGATGTGGGAGTATGTGGACTTTAATTACAGAGTGGTGTGAGGTCACGGTGTTCCTTTCCTCTCAGCATGATCATTATTCAACACAAGCAAGAAGGTGACTTGCAAATAATCGTTAAGTAAATTTGCCCATGCAAATGGCAGTGACTTAAAGTGACATAATGAAATACAATTCATATTGTCTATTGAGCTGTTTGTCTATGGAATGTTGTAACTATGATGCTAGGGTTTTTTGCTAGTCATTGTACATAGGATTAAGATGTTCAATTATTGAGAAACATAGATCCCATGAAACATAAATCCTTCCCTGCAATGAATCTTTCTGCAAAAAGCAGATATGTCTGAATGATGATAGATGTCTGGTGCCAGTGTTGCTCCGTTCCGTATCTCATTGCTCTGACACCTCTTTTGGGAAGAAATAAGAGCCATACATATTGGCTCACAAAAATAGCACAACATAATTCACTATTGATTGGCCCTCTTTGCTCACTCTGTTTCAGTGGACAGTGGAGTACTGAGAGGCATTGACATTGATCAGGGGATGCTGCCAAGGCAAAATTTCATTTTGGTAAACTAGGAACAGTTTATAGTAACATGTGTTGTCCATCACTTTATGATATGAGATAATTGTTTTGAGGTTTGAGAGCTGGTCTTATAAGGTGTTTTTCCTCCCAGACTTGGTTATGTAATAACAGCTTTAAAAGCAAGTATTGTCATATTGCAGTAGAAACTGAAAATGCCATGCTATACATTGCAAAATACTGTACATATGAAAAGGGGAAACACAAATTATTAACTTAAATTTAAGTTACACTTTTTTTTTAATTTAAGTTAAACTTTTTTAATATATATTTAATAAAATAATATTTTAGGAAAATTATCTGTGGTTTTCTCTGAATTAGCTAACATGGTCATGTTACACCAAAGCAACAAACATTTGAAGTATTAACTGGCACACAAAGGAGTCCTCCAAAACCATCCAGTACTGAAGGTTTAAAAATAATCCATTAAAAATAACCTTTCTCTTTCCCTTTGCAGATAAAAACCCTGAAGTGGCACATTTGCCATTATCTCCTGTACTCAAATTGACACCACCTCTGACACTTACATTGGCACCACTGGCAACTGAGCTGACCCCAGTTCCCCTCACAACCACACGGACAGAGACTACCTCAGCCATGTTAGAGGATGAGAGGCAGCCGTCTAAGCCAGCATCGCCCCTGGAAGTGGACGAGGAGGCGGAAGCCGAGGCCGAGCCGGAGACAGAGGAGGAGAAAGCCAAGCGTCTGCTGTACTGCTCTCTATGCAAGGTGGCCGTCAACTCAGCCTCCCAGCTAGAGGCTCACAACAGCGGTGAGAGACTGGACTACCATCCCCTCCTCTCGTCCCCATTCTGGACGCAACTTGGCAGATGCTGCAAGAGAGTTTAATATTTGTTTTAGTGCTATGCCAGTTGGGCTTGTTCATCAAATTGTATGGCATTGACAGTCTTTTTGTGCCGTTTTTCATGTTTTGTTGAACAGTTTCTAAGTGAAGTGTGACAGGAAAGGCAGGGAGAGAGAGAGAGAAAGAGAGGGGGAGAGAGAGAGAGAGAGAGAGAGAGAGAGAGAGAGAGAGAGAGAGAGAGAGAGAGAGAGAGAGAGAGAGAGAGAGAGAGAGAGAGAGGGGAAGACATGCAGCAAAGGGCAATGGCCAGATTAGAACCCAGATTCAAACCTGCATTGTATGCACACTTATCTGGGGAGCTACTGGGGCTCCCCATCGTCATGGTATTTTAGTGCTGTTGAGACTTAGGGAGGAATGTCTATTGAAGAGGGATTGTTAGCTTAGCTTGATTTCTGTAAAACGTTGTGCAGTGAGCTTTTACACAGCATCTGCTATATCGAAATGAAAAAATGACCTATCTTCTAAGGGTATTTCATGTATGGCTCTAGTTTGGTTCAATCCTGTCAGAACCTTGACAGCCTTTTCTTCAACTACCCATAGGTACGAAGCACAAAACCATGCTGGAGGCCAGAAATGGCATGGGCTCAATCAAGTCCTTTCCAAGGCCAGGGATCAAGAGCAAAATGACCATGCCCACCAAAGCAGCCACGGGCCTGCAGAACAAAACCTTTCACTGTGAGACCTGCGATGTGCATGTCAACTCAGAGACACAGCTCAAACAGGTGTGTGAAAAATCTCGGTAAATGTTTGAAATAGTTGTTTATGAAAAGAAAAGATTTTAGTAGAGAAAAAGGATTTTTCTGAACCTTCCAGCACATTAGCAGCAGACGACACAAAGACAGAGCGGCGGGAAAACCAGCCAAACCCAAATACAGCCCCTACATCAAACCTGCAAAAGACCTGACCAAACAACCAGTAAGTCCTGCCACTTTGTCGATATACTATTATGCCATTCCATATAATGTCACGGCAGTATATTTATATCAGGGGTCAGATGGCTGAGCGGTTGAGAGTCGGGCTATTAATCAAAAGGTTGTTGGTTCGATTCCCGGTTATGCCACATGACATTGTGTCCTTGGGCAAGGCACTTCACCCTACTTGCCTCGTGAGAATGTCCCTGTACTTACTGTAAGTCGCTCTGGATAAGAGCGTCTGCTAAATGACTAAATGTAAATATATATGAATAATGAGTAGGATGTGTCTATTTTCTTTACATCTAAAACTGTGTTCTTCACTGTGTTATGTTCCGTACAAGGTGTTACCACCTTCATAGATTTACAAGCCAAATTAAAGTAATGGTCCTGCAAAATGTGTAATGCATTGAGGTGGAAAAAAGAAAAGATGCTGAAAAGCTTCATAATGTTTCTGAGAACATCAGACTTACTGTGTACTAAGATTTTAAAAATTATGTTTAGACAATCATCAATTGAATAAATCAGGAAAAGTTTATTTTATGTTTAAATTTAAAAACGTTTTTTCTTTTTTTTAGCTCTAACCCATAACAATTATATCCATTTTACTGTTGAGAGAGGCTGTAAAATCCCTTCCCTTGATTTTACCTGATTTTACCAGTATTTTCCCCTTGACACCAGATGATGGTGTCAGATGACTCTCATGACCTTCTGAAACCTAAGATTTTAGACACCGATATGTGTTTGTGTACATTTTCCAGTTTTCAGTTTCCTCACTATTTCACTGTCTTTCTCTCCCTGGTTTTTAGGTGAAGCTGACCGTGGGTAAAGAAGTATGCCAGCCTATGACAACGGCCCAAATCTTGCCCAGCCACCTTGCAGCTATGGCGGCAGCCATGGGCTCTGCCTTCTCATTGCGTACAACCCATACCCCAAACCATGCCCCTACGCCTACCCTCTTTCAGACACAGACCCTGTCTGCAGCGTTGCTTCGCCCCGCCCCAGGCCCAGTCAGGACCTCCCATCCACAGATTCTGTTTGCTCCCTACTAAATCACAACACCACCCTGTTATGGAAAGCTATGGATCTCATTGTGGAGCGCATCCAGAGGGATATGAAGCGTACTATGCATTTGGTCTAAAGAACAACTTTGTCTGTAAGATGCGGACTACTGGAAACTATTATCAATAAAACACGACATCTCCATCCATCACCTTTGGCTATTTGGATTACCTTGTTCCATATCAGTATCTACCCTCAATCTCCTGTTCAACTGGACTATGTTTTTTCTTTTCTTCTTCAGATCCTTAATTTATTTATGGGTAAGATCAGAACCCAGAAGTCCTTTTATTTTATTTTTCTCAAAAAGAACTTCTGGAAGTTGAACACTGATTGAATTTTGCCTTAAGTTTTAGCTCATGTGTCAGCTTACATGACATGTGCTTTGCAGATCCCCAGCACCTAGCAACATGATACATCAAAAGATAACAGGAGAAAAAGTGTCATTCCCGATTTACTAAAGATTACCTGTATTTGAAAGTTCGATTTCACTTATTTAGAGAAGTTCTTTTAACCCTGACAACATAAAATAAATAATGAAATGTAGGAACGCTTAAGTATTCATTAGGATTGTCTGAATGGGCTAACTCATGATGCCAACATACATGGATTCATTGCTGCCAACCAGGTCTGACTCCCTGTGTACCTCCCACTGTTACATGCTAATAATCCCACACATCCTTTTCTCTTGCCCATGCATACTCCTACTCTAAAACCCTTGACCTACATTGTACCGCAATAATATATAAGACAAACCACCACTATGCAGTGTCATTTCTGTGTAATGCAAACACAGTTTGAGCTAAAACTGTACAAGGGAAATACTATTCATGAAGCTACTGTGTCACACTCAGACCATTGCTTTAGTGGAGGTTACTGACAATTGTATTTAAGACTAAATATATTGAGAGAAAGAGTGAGCAAGCCCCCTTCCACTTTGCTATATGCACTTTACACCCCTTTGTTCTCTGTCTGCTTTAGATGGTTAGAGTATTTAGTATTGTATCTTCTCTTGAATAATGTGTGTTTGTGATGTGTGCCAGTGTTTTCCCTGTCCATCTGTGAACATGGAAGTGTGTGTGTTTGTGTATGAGTGGTTTCCTCCACTGATAATTGCCCCAGATGATATACAAGCTAGAATCTGTTCTGAATGACCATGAGCTCGAGGGACCACAAGAAGCTTGTGTACTGTGCTGTGTCATGTCAATGTGTTACAGGTGAATAATTCCAAATAAAGAGTCTTACTTTCCTAACTTTTGTAAATCAACAAAACATGCCCTCTTTAGATCTCTCTCTCACACACACACACACACACACACACACACACACACACGCACACACACGCACTAAAACACAGACACACAAACACACCTCAGTATAGCATGGTTGAATGAACACATAAGCTAAAGTTCAAGCTCACAATAACAATTTCCTACTCAGGAAGCAGAGTCACTGACATAGGCAGGTTTTGTAGCTCAGAATTTGACATTTTGGACAAAATCCACTACAACACCATAAGTCATCACATGTTGAACCCAATTCTTCAGTGTTTGAACCTTTCCATGAAACTTTAAGCTTCATTCCCAAGTTTGTAGTATATTAACCTCGAGGGGGCGGGGGGGTGGAACTGTCTACACAATTTCTGACACACAAAACTGGCTTTTCCGACTAGTTGAGCTTATTTCCACACCACAATCCCAGCCTGAAAATAACACAGCAGGCTTCCTTGGGACCAGAGCAACTCAGCTAGTGGGATAGCTTACCACCATCTTGCTCCCATTTACTCTCCATGGAACAATAATCAAGAACATCTGTAAGGGGGATGCAGCCTTGTCTTGCTGTGGTTCCAGAGAGCTATCAGCAGGCTGATATTGATTGACCCTCTCCCAGTCGGCAGTGAAAACAGAAAGCTGCAGGGTGCCACAGCTCAGGGAAAGCAGAGGGAAGTCTAAACAAACTGGAAAGCAAATATGCCAAGCTTTTGTAGTTTGAGTTACTGTTAAATCTTAATGTGGGTGGTGAAGCACAACAGCCCAACAACACCATTACTGGTTTGCCACTCATCTCTCATCACCCTAGATACCACTGTCATAGAAACCCTGTCTTTGTCTCTAGCTGTATTATGAACCAGCGTACTATTGTTATCACGGTCCCTTCTGATGATGCACAAAAATTCTGATCAGAAATCCATTCAGAAATGTTTGATACAGTTTGGTGTGGGAGATCTTGACTGACATGCACAGATCCCTGATCCCAAGGTGTCTTGGTATGTATTCTAATGCCATCTGTGAGCAAGACCTAATTGCCCAAAATCAAACCTGCATAGATATTCCAACATATATTGGAAATCTATTCCCAGAAGAGTGGAGGCAGAATAAATGTAACATGGGGACCTTCTCCATATTAATTCCGATCAATAAAGCAAACCAGCTCGTTTTCAATTATGGAAAACCTTTAAGACTCAGCAGATCAAACTTTTTTAGTTGACACAGCACAGCAGCAGGGCCATACTGTTCAACTGACTGACAGCTAAACAGCCTGGTAACCACTGGCAAGCACACACAGGCTTTTACAGTGTATTTCTGAAGCTGAGAATAGGACACAAGCTTAAAACAGACTCCCTATGTCATCAGATAATTATGAATAACAAAAAGGGGCTACTTTTCCCATTCATGCACATACACAGGCTTGAGTTTAATTGGACTGCTGGTCATAATTTCCAGCTGATGCAATTGCTTTCACACTTCTCCCCCACACTTTGTTAGTTGGCTACAGTAGCAGGCCACCATGCTAGCTGTTAGCATTAGTATGGCATGTTTGTTGATAGAAGCTGCACTGTAGAAATATAATGTGTAGAACAGGGTACTTCAGAACTCTTAACTAATGCCTTGCTCAATTGTTGAAGCTAGAGATTAATTTGAATGTGGAATCACATACAAGCTTGCAAGGATTTAAAAGGATTAAAAGACACACTTTGATTTCTTATGTACTTCTGTTGGTAGTTGAAAGAGCCAAGTGTACTTGAAACCTTGAAATACATAAAATACAATAAGCTTGTTAAGGTCTCCTCTCTTTTTAAATAATATTTTAAGCAACTAGAAATTGATGAGTATAGAGCAGTGGTTCTCAACCCTGGTCCTCAACTACCCCCTGTCCTGCATGTTTTAGATGTTTCCCTGCTTCAACACACGTGATTCAAATGAATGGGTTGTTATCTAGTTATGCAGAAGCCTGTTAACGACCATTCATTTGAATCAGGTGTGTTGGAACAGGGAAAGATCTAAAACATGTAGGACAGGGGGTACTTGAGGACCAGGGTTGAGAACCACTGGAGTATAGAACTGGATGGAAGTTTACATTGAGAGATAGAGCACCCCCCCGCCCGCTCACAAATCACTGATTAAACATTTACAGGACAGTGCTTCTTAGTACTATTTTCTTTGCCATTTTGTGCAAAACTTAGTTTGAGATATATTATCACCCAAGATTCCATCTATGTATGGCCAATGGCTATTAAAAAACGATCATGTTTCATGGTGTCACCAAAGTTTAATATACTGCCTCATATTTTTAGTGAGTTGTCTTTTTTGAGTCCAAACAATCTCTCATGCAACATGGCAAATAATGTGTTTTGTTACTACACGCTTTGATAAAGAGTCTGTTTTAGAATAGCCTTTTTTCTTTTAGTTGAAAAGGTCGAGAAGTTCACTGCTTTTCATTAGTTGCTATTGGAGATGATTTT
The DNA here is from genome assembly GCF_963692335.1 of Osmerus eperlanus. Classification (NCBI taxonomy): domain Eukaryota; kingdom Metazoa; phylum Chordata; class Actinopteri; order Osmeriformes; family Osmeridae; genus Osmerus; species Osmerus eperlanus. The sequence continues at coordinate 17,307,809 of NC_085024.1, forward strand.
CCTTTCTGTTTCCTGGGGTGTAGGGAAATGATCCAGTGCTTGAGTGGCATACAAATCAGAAAATGAACAGGAACTAATTCACCCTTAGGACATGGACAGATTCAGGCAGCTTGCCTGTCTACTGTATGTTCAGCTATAGATTCAACCTCATGATAAGCAACTCAATTATAATTTAACTCCAGTAGGACTTTGACATCTTTCTTCCATCTGTCTTTCTGCAGTTTAGAATAATTTTCCTCCTGGCAACAGTGTTTTGAAATGTGGTTCTGTCTTGCTGAAGTCATAATACAGTCATCAAGAACCGTATGTTGCTCAACATTACAGTAGTTTGGGGATTTTTGTCTGCTGGAGTATGAAAAGCAAATTAGAGATCCCAGCTATGTTATGGTTTAGTGACCAAAACAATACCAACCCATCAGTATGACATACATATACAATACCCAATTCAAAAGCTAGTCAGAATCTACTCAGAAGTCAAACATGTTTCAGTACACTGAGCTATAAGTTAACAACATGGTCTCTTAATTGTTGTACACTTAAACTGTACAACTAAACTTTGATTTGTCATTTGCAACAAGTACTGTACAAGTACAGGCACATTCTAGAAATATTGGTCTTGCACCTCTTTACAATTTCCTGAATCAGTCTAATCTAAGTTCTTGGTGGTTGATAGAAAATCGTAATTGTTCTATAACAAAATCTAAATTTTACGCGAACATTCCTTGAAAGCATAAGATTGAATAAATATTTAAAACATATATAACCCTATATAAAATTTTATATAGCCCCTACTGCACGTCCTGTCCAAATTCCAGTGTAATAACTAGTGTACAAGGTAAATACAGTAATTAGTGAAGGGGGCTGACAATTTTGTGGGTGTAATGAAGGAGGGAGTAGTCCAGTGAGAGCAGGGAAAGGTGGGTTAAGGGTGGACAACCCCCCGCCCCCATTTTTCTTCAATTTTCCATTGTTATGCGATGTGTGCCTGTCCAGTATAACATGTACACCGTCTTGATGCTAGTTGATAATAATGACATGATCAGAATAGGAGGCCACAGCGTGAAGTAAAGCGATGTTTGTTATGTTTCAAATTATTCGTATTCCAATGAACATGTTTTACTGCTTAAGGTCTGATACAAGATGACCTTTGAGGAAATAGAATGAGCAGTATCCTCCAAGATTACATTTACACAGTAGACTGCTTTTTTGAATTACCATGTGACCTGCCCTTGTTCTAATCACCTTGGCCCCATGATGGCCGCATCAACTAGCTAGTCATTACATTTAGACTCAAACAGATGTCAATCAAGTGAGAAAGACACTTTGACCCTAATAAATAATGGGGTGCTATAAACATACAGAGAGTGTGTCTGACCGCCTGGCACTGGGCTCTCAAGTGTGAACGGATCAGAGAGGTGCCATAAATTACAAAGACAGAGAAATAGTAAAAGGAATGGTTCCGAGTCAGTGACCGCCGGCCAATATATCAGCCCCTATGATGTTATAAATGCTTACTCTGCTCCACTTCACCTCTAAGAACCAAATAAGTGTTCCGATTTAAAACACACTACAAATTTACTACATTTACTGTAACTGGGGCCATATGGGTGAGGTATGCATATGAAATGGGCAAGTGTTATGAAACAACAACATGGATTGAAATATAGAGAAGTTTCATGAACATGCCTAGGACATGGGATGTCTAGGCTTTATATTATTGGTTGCAAAGGAGGTCTCAATTAACAACCATCAGATGTATAAGATGTACAATATTATATGTTCAGTATAAGGAGGCCAGGTTTTAGAAGTGTGTAGGATGTGTAGACAGTTCAGTGTGTGTGTGTCTGCGCACACGTGTGTGTGCGTGTGTGTGGGAGCGTGTGTGTGTATATACATTTTCATGTGTGGTTGTGTTTGGATGTTTTCAAAGGTGCCTCTTTGTCATAAGTAGAACACTACACTCATACTACGATTTATGGGAAACATATCAGTAATGCATTAAGAGGCGGGGGAGTTTCCATCGTAATGAGATTGTCACGCAGCTGACATCTCATGGTTAGTGGTGAAAATCAGGACAGGTACAGACAGAGCCAAACCCCACATCCCTCATACTGTGAGGAGCCTGTCTAATAAAACTGATTTGAATTGCTGATGTTTTGTTGTTACAATATGCACATCCATTTAGCTTTAAATACTTCTTCTTGGGTGAGAAATATGTCGATGTGTACTATAACTGTAACCTTTGATGATTTTTCTTGGTTATGTTGAAGAAAAGGCATTGATACACATGTATGCAGCTTCATTAAGCGAAAAGTCAGGTTTAACTCAGTTTACTGCTGCCATCTAATGGATAAAATAGGTCAATTCAGGAAGGTCATTTTTGTCTTTTGAATTAACTGTACCTTCCCAGCATATTTGTTTCTACTAAATCAACTTTTTGCCATGTAGATCAAATCCTGAACTAAAAAAAGCATAAATAAAAAAACTTTTGCATGACTGCATCTAGACACAGCACTCTGTCACAGTGCCTTTTGTTACCAAGGAAACTGTTTCCGTGGGAAGGCCTGTAAACAGCTGAATCCAATATTACAAGTACCGTACTTCAACAACTTCAAGCGAGCCTAATGGACCCATGGTACAGATTAATTCACATAAACTACATAAGTACATTTACAGATTTTTTTTCATGTAACTTTATATTACTTGAAATGCAAATGTATTCAAATTTACTCATAACTCACAAATTCAATATATGGTAAATTACTCATGTTTCATCCCCGACTCCTTGCTTACATTTGCTCCCTGAGGATTATTTTGGGTCCACTCCTGATTCTGGCAGCCCCCATACTTCCCAACACAATATACTTGATAGCGAAACGATCTTCGATTTAGTGAAAGCTGAAAGGCACTCCAGTGCAGGGGCCAAGTGTGTGGAGGCTGAGCATCTTTGCCACATGCCAGAATACAGAGTCAGTACACACAAAGGGAACAACCCCTTGGTCCATGCCGTGGCAGTGTGCGAGGAAAGAAACACCACGTGGAAAAGAGATATGGAGGATGTGACAGTCTATAAGGAGTGTTTCGGAGGCAAAGAGGGGACCAGTTTCTTTGGGATCTTTGATGGGTTCCACGGACAGAACTCTGCCACAACAGCATCCAGGGAGTTACCTCTGTTAATACTCGATCAACTTTCGAAACAGGACTTCTCCTTGTCCTTGGAGAAAGACCAAGCAGATCTCTTGTCCCGTTTTGACGCTCTATTCCAGGAGGACTGCAAGCCTCAACCAGGCCAAGGTCCAAACACACTAGTCGCTTCAGAACAGGAGAATGAAACCAAAGTGGAGCAGTTAAACCTAGTCTTCAATACAGCCTTCTCTAAGATGGACAGAATTTTGGGTCTGGGGAGGAGTGAGTCCTCTAGGATTCGCTGGAGTGGCTGCACTGCTCTGGTCTGCCTTATAGACACAGAGGCTTCCCCACATCTATGGCAACATGTGGGGGAACATGGGAGAGGAATTGCTTCAACAGTCAACCAAACTTTACAGGAAGCTCCATGTGGAAGAATTCTCATTGCTAATTGTGGTTGGTAGCCTATTCATAATATGAGCTAAGTTAGTGTTACTACCAAGTGCTAATATGTAAATGTAGGTTTCACCTTACATAATGGTAAATTGCAGCAGTAAGCTCATTTCAAACTGTGGTTAACTCTTTTTTCTTTCATACTGTGATGATAGGAAATGTGCATGCAGTGCTCTACAAGAAGGGACGAGGTTACCGCCTAACGGAAGACCACAGCACTTCCAATCCAAAGGAGCGAAACCGTATCATGCGAAAAGGGGGCTCCATCAGCATCAATAAACAACATGGGCTTGTTGAGGGAATTACCAGAGCCACCAGAGGGCTCGGTCACTACGGTGACAGTAAATTAAGGAAGTCAATCATCCCTGTGCCTCACGTAGTATCTCTCCCCATTGAACAGTCTTACAGACTTCTGGTCTTGGCCTCCAGTGGTCTTTGGGAGGCATTGGATGTGAATGCAGTTGCGGAGATAGCCCAGACCGTCACTGAGATGACACAGAACTCATCCATGTCTAAAGCTCCTCAACTTATCAAAACCTGTGAGGAGCCATCGTCCATTTCAGATACTCGTGGACAGTCCAGACAGGAGTCCCTCTTTCCAGATGACCAAGTACCCTTGAATGAAAAAAATGACTTGGAAGTTAGGATCAAAAATTCTGAAACCCTGCAGGGGGAAGAAGGAAGTGAGGTCATAAGAATAACAAATACACAAGGAGAGGGTTTCTCCTCAGTCTTCCCTCAGGAGAGTGGACCCAGTGGGAAGGAGCATGACGTCTGCACTTTGAGGACACTTCATGTGGACTATGAGTGCCTTGCAGCTGATATTTGCAGAGAGCTGGTGGATGCAGCAATTGTTTCAGGTTCAAGGGAAAATATTTCAGTCATGGTCATACTGCTTCGGAGAACGGACACGATAAACAATTACACTCTCAACGAGGAGACTTGACAGTTAATTTTAATGTCTCATTTTTCAGCAGTGGAAAAAGTATTAAATTAATTTGTCTCATTTTTCAGCAGTATTCAAAAGTATTGTGAAAAAAAATAATCTAGACTTTAGCCTAACACTGCAATACAAACTTGCATTTATGTGTTATTCGTCAAATTTGTAAAACAATAAAGGCAATGGATAGACCTCAGGTATTATATTTATTAACTTGGACACATATTAATCAGTCCATCGCTATCACTGTTTTACATCCGTGAAATTGAGCAAAAAGACCGCCAATTAGTTTGATACCCAACTGCTTTTGGCGGTAGGCTATGTTAGCAAATCCAAGAGTTCATCAGTTTTATAAAATTTAATGGGCATTAACTACAATATAACAAACAATTGTGCAATGCAATAAAAGTCATATCTGACATAAAATGTAACAAAACACGGGGAGATGCTTTGATTTTGTTAACACTAGGTCTACATATATTTTAAAAGACCACCATTGATTATAATTTGACCAGTTTGTGATGAAGTTGCAAAACCTAGAGCACAATTGTCTGGAAAAGCTAACTTTTTCCAGGCAAGTTGTACTAGAAGAGGAAGAAGACAACATTGTCAACATCCTGTTATACAGTTATGAGAGAATATTCCACATGCTATGATGAAGTCAAACCTTATGTTGATCGTCTACTACGTCTACTACGGTACTCACCTGAAGGACACTAAATCTGACACCGGTTGATTGCTGAATAACAACAGTGAGTATGTGAAAACATTTACTCAAATGTACTACTAAATTGTTAAAGTTTTAGCAATTTATAACAATTTACAAAGGACTCTTCTGAGCACAACAGCCCATGGGTTTAAGACCATGGGTGTTCTCAATTATATTGTTTTTGCCGTCCTTTAAGTCCCAGAATCAATTACTGGTTGGATGTTGAATGTTGCGGTCTGACAAAGTACTTCCCATGATGCGAAAGTCAGTAAAAGATTAGACTTTATCATCCAGTCCAATCACAAACCCCCCGAAGAATCCTGTTCAACAGGTTGCTGTGGGTAGATGTGTAAAGTCGCTTGGTGTTCCTGCCAAACTGCTTAGCAGATGATGTTGTTTTTGCAGAAGATGCAAGGAGAAGGAATGCTCGGTTGGAATGAGTCCTTGCTTGACACTGCACTTGTCACAACACAGCACAAACAGTCAAAGCCTTCAGGCAGGTCATTATGGGATAATTTGGTTTCTTTTAGTTGGAAGAAAACTAAACCCACAAACAAAATGTATCAGAGGCTAATCAAATACAACTTCCTTTCCACCCACTCCACTTAATTCTGTCAAATAACAAGTTAAGTTACACCTTTGCTTTAGGGAATCAGCCCTGAGCACACACCCTTTATACATTACACACACACTCAAAAGTTGCTCATTCTTTCAAAAGAGGTTAGTCCTCAAACTGAACTAAGTTAAAAATGTTTTAGGCCTTGTAGTGATACATGCATCAATTATACTGGTACACACTTTAAAAAAAGAAAAGAAAAAAATAAAGTAAAAAAAAAAAATAGACAAAGATTGTATTAGAAATGCAGCTATACAGAGTCTTTTAACTATTCCAGGGGAGTGAGGTGGAGAAGTGGAAGGTCTGTTGTCTGGAAGGGGACTTCCATATCCAGATGTTAAGAGTTAGAAGGGAGAAGAAGTAGAAGGGAGGTGCTTGTCAAGAGGGTGGGGCCTGGGGGCTGAGTTAGTTGCTGCAGCATGGACGGCTGGTGGGCTGTGCTGTCTCAGTCAGGTCCACTCCCCTGTTCCGCCCACTGCTAGTTCCGGCAGCCTGGGGCTCATTCTTGGGTAATTTCTTGGCTGCAAAAACAAAGATGAGACTTGGTTGTGTTGGAATGAAGTATCACAATAGTGTGTTGAGTTCAAAATTCATAATAAAATAAAATAAGTATATATATATATCAGATTCTACTCAGCTGGCAATTTGTGTTCCACTTTGATGGTAAAAGACTTACCAATGGCCATAAATATCTCATTAACATTCATAGAAGTCTTTGCTGATGTTTCCATGAAAAGCAAACTGTTATCATCTGCATATGACTGTGCATCCTGTGAAGCAAACAAGTACAACCCCAAGGTGACAATTCAGACATTTCAATGAACCCAGTCATTTTGTATGACTTTCTATTACTATGTTAGAAAACAGACATGTCAATGTGGCATAGCATGTCAACACAGCAAATTTACTGGCACAAACCTGAAAGTCCAATGCCCTTTTGTTCGCCAGGTCAGCCTTGTTCCCAGCCAAGGCTATTACAATATTTGGACTGGCTTGTCTCTGCAGCTCTTTCACCCAGTTCTTAGCTCGTGCAAAAGACTCCTGGCAAACAGAAAGGAATCAGGGTATGACATTTCTACATAAATAACAAGCTTCATATGAAGGAGGCACACAACAAGACCCTCCCCCTCCAATACCACGTTTCGTTTCTGGACTTTCATTTTCAAATTTCATGGTATGGTCTCATTATACGAGAACACTAATGACAATAAGTGTTTCCTAATCGCTAGCAAACTTGTCTCATTGATAGTGAATAAATTACTGTAGGCCACACAACCTGGTCATACCATTCTGTGCTTGAATTTTTTTTTAAATTGTTTTTCTTTTTAGCACACAGAACAAAGTGCATCATTACCTAATTAAGTAAATTAGATCAGGTGAGGAAGGTGTCATAATAAAGAGAGAGAAGAGTCATAACAGTGCTACTTTTGTATTTAGGACAGATTGCAAGCTGGATGAAACATGCCGAGGCTGACTCACCTCGTTTGTGATGTCATAGACCACTATGGCCGCCTGGGCACCTCTGTAGTACATTGGTGCCAGACTGTGGTAGCGTTCCTGACCAGCTGTGTCCCAAATCTCAAACTTGACCGTTGTGTCATCCAAACATACTGTCTGAGTCAGAAAGGCAGCTACAGAACAATAAAATCATCAGCATTTACAAAAAAGTGTCGGTGCGACAAAAACAACCTGCACTGGCCTTGTTGCAAGAGTTCAACCTGGTATTCATCAGAACTGTGGTCAAGAATTACATTTGTTAGACAGGTGCAGTATATTTCAATAATCAACTCATGAAACAACAGAAAGTCAAATACATGATATGAACACACATTATTTTGAAAACCCACTCTGAAGAATGCAGACATCTAGCCTACAAGTTAACATACCGCCAATTGTGCTCTCTTGGAATTCATGAAATTGGCCCTTAACAAAGCGCAGGACCAGACTGGACTTTCCCACTGCAGACTCTCCTAAGAGCACTAGCTTGAACTGGCAGATCTTGTTGCCTGCGTTGGGCCCATTGGGTCGTGTTGCTCCACCTTTACTTGCCATGTCCTACGTGCCTATCTCAATTGCAGAAGTATTGTTTGAGTTATCACTCCAAAACCTATTCAAAAGGAAGAGCACATTATTACCTGGCCTATATAATACTGAAATGGCCAACGACGTGCCCTGCAATCTAAATAACTACAATGCAAATTAGCTTTGACACATAGCTAACTTTTGTAATGGAGGCTGTAGACATTATCTTGAATAAGAGTACAAGTAAACACAAGCTTGTCAAGCCAAAAATACTGTGAAGTGGGTTGAAATCGTGTTACGTCACAGTCTTGACCACAGATAGCCTGACCACTGTTGATTGGCTCATATTAGCTGACTAGCTAGCTAGGTACAGGTAAACAAACTAGCTAACAGAAGCAGGGCGGCTAAAATTGGCAGGCGAAAACTGAGTCTGGATGGCTTGTTTTTAGCTCGCTAGCTCCAACTAGGTATATGTAGCATCAAGCTTAAGCTAGTTAGCTAACGTGATATAGAGCTATAGGTTGGGAAAGCACATTACTTGCAAGCCAACTACCTAGCTAGTTATATAGGCAGTTCTTAACTTAGATATTTACTATAAATTGAGACAAGTTAGCAAGCTAACAATACCAAGACATCAGACGATCTTACGTCGTTAGCCAACTAGCTAGCTAGACTACTATTGGAAATGTCGTTGACATAAGCTTGCTAGCACTAGCTACATGTATTGCATATCGCAGCCTCATCTACCCATAAACGCATTCTAATGGAACAATACATCAGTTTCAATGTATACATGTAAACACAACCGGGTAGCAGTATAGTTAGCTAGCTAGTAGTTAGCATGAACACTTGATTGGGTAATGCTAAAACATAACAAAAAAGAACGTTCGGCCTAAGGGGAAATTAGCCTAGTTTTCAAACCTACACTTCTGACCACAAGTCAGCTTCCTAGATAATGTTACACACCTTATTTCCAAATGAAGGAAAATTTCCCTCTGATGAATATTTGCGACACTTCAATGTCTATCCAACAAGAGCAAATTCATAAGGCTGGTTGTCCCTTCCCACTTCTGTCAACTTCCCCTTGGCCTGGCATTGTACGGTGGATGACAGATCGTACGACTGGAATTGACATTTGCGTAATGGAAACAACCAATCACTCACTTATTTATTGTCCCTAATTTGTGCGATTATTGTCATAATTTTAAAAATGATTAGCCACCTGTACACATCTCAATTATGTATAATGGAAAAGGTGTATAAAAAAAGGTATTCAGGGGAATTTTGATTGTTCTTCCAATTGAGTCTTTTAACACACTTTTAACACACATATTTCGGAAGTCAGAAACAGTATACGTTTTGTGATTAATACATTTAATATAATAAAATGTATAAACAGGCCTATGGCGCACAGCTCTGCGTTCTTTTGTTCTGTGAGAATAAGAATTAAAGTAATTTTCCCGCCACAGTTGAATTCACCTGGATTATTTTAACTCATTGGTTTCCAAGCGCCTGTTGCCATAGAACTACAGTGGAGATAAACATAACATTACAACTATGTCTGATGGCCAGAATGTGTTAGCTAGTTAGCTAGCATAGCACTAAAGAAGTTTAACATTTGTTCGGACAATTGTGCTCTAATCCAATGGAAACATAACACAAACGTTTTTTAATGTAGGATTAGGAATGCAACAAAATGACTTTAATTGAAAGGAATGTAACCCACAACTGTAAATACACTGATAGATTCCCCGGCATACCAACGGTAAGCTAACGTTACTAAAACTGAGACTAGTACCTAGCAAGTCTAGCTAAATTGCATGCACTGGTGACGGTCAGAAAAATTCACTACTGTTATCTCTAACGACACTATGCCAGTGCAATACTAATTGAGACAATCATGTCTTCTGTCCACTGCTTTGCATTCTTATCTCGCCTTAGGCAGGAAAAGTAATACCTACAAGTGACAGAGCAAAAACCTGCTTACAGGAGATAACACTAAGGGTAAGTCACTCACACACAAGTCATAATCACACACCTTCTTTAGCTCTAGTACAGTACATATAAACAGCTCTACTAGTACAGTACATTTAAACACAAACTCTCTTGGCTGATTATTTAACATTATTAGCCATTCTAATTGGCATGTCAGAGTTAGTAGGGGGTGCATTAAGCCTTCCATGAAATGCACCCCCCTCTTTTGTCTGTTCTGTATATCCCAGCATCAAATGATTCTTACTGTACACTGAGGGGACTAGTATGTGTAACCAGAGTATGTTTCAAGCATGTGACACTTTCCTAGTCAGAGTTAGCAGGGGTTGCATTTCGTGGCAAGAAGGAATACAACAAGCCTGCCATGAAATGCACCCCCTCTATTGTCTGTTCTGTATATCCCAGCAACAAATGATTCTTACTGTACACTGAGGACTAATATGAGTAACCAGAGCAAGTTTCAGGCATGTAACACACAAAGGCATGCGATTGTAATGCAGTTAGCCTGCGCGTAGGGGCTATTCAGACAGGTCGAAAACAACAGCCTTCTGATCCAGAATATCAGCTGTCCTGAAAACGGACCAAAGGTTCACATGCCTATAGCCTACAAAAGACAAGTACTAAAACCTCTATGCATCAAAATCAAAAGAAATGTTCTCACCATCAAATCCTTTTTTAATATAGGAAAATATTACTCTTATTGTTTAAGTCAATGAAATAAATTAAAAAATAAAACATAATAATCCCCCACCTACCATGGACTATACTGTTTTCAGACCTGTCCAGCCTATACATACACATGTATTGGTATTAAATGTATGCTATTAAATGTACATAATGTTGGGGTAGAAGGGAAAAAACGTATGTGGGGGAGAGCATTTCACATGGCAGGCCTTGTTTTCCATTTGATGTAAATACAATGCACCCCCGGCTAACTCTGACTAGGAAAGTGTTACATGCCTGAAACGTACTCTGGTTACTCATACTAGTCCCCTCAGTGTACAGTAAGAATCATTTGATGCTGGGATATACAGAACAGACATTAGAGGGGGGTGCATTTCATGGCAGGCTTGTATTCCATCTTTCCACGAAATGCACCCCCTGCTAACTCTGACTAGGAAAGTGTTACATGCCAGAAACTTACTCTGGTTACTAATACTACTTCCCTCAGTGTATAGTAAGAATCATTTGATGCTGGGATATACAGAACAGACATTAGAGGGGGTGCATTTCATGGCAGGATTGTATTCCACCTTTCCACGAAATGCACCCCCTGCTAACTCTGACTAGGAAAGTGTTACATGCCTGAAACTTACTCTGGTTACTCATACTAGTCCACTCAGTGTACAGTAAGAATCATTTGATACTGGGATATACAAAACAGACAATAGAGGGGGTGCATTTTATGGCAGGCTTGTTGTATTCCTTCTTGCCACAAAATGCACCCCCTGCTAACTCTGACTAGGAAAGTGTTACATCCCTGAAACTTACTCTGGTTACTCATACTAGTCCCTTCAGTGTACAGTAAGAATCATTTGATGCTGGGATATACAGGACAGACATTAGAGGGGGGTGCATTTCATGGCAGGATTGTATTCCATCTTTCCACGAAATGCACCCCCTGCTAACTCTGACTAGGAAAGTGTTACATGCCTGAAACTTACTCTGGTTACTCATACTAGTCCACTCAGTGTACAGTAAGAATCATTTGATACTGGGATACACAAAACAGACAATAGAGGGGGTGCATTTTATGGCAGGCTTGTTGTATTCCTTCTTGCACAAAATGCACCCCCTGTTAACTCTGACTAGGAAAGTGTTACATGCCTGAAACTTACTCTGGTTACTCATACTAGTCCCGTCAGTGTACAGTAAGAATCATTTGATGCTGGGATATACAGAACAGACATTAGAGGGGGGTGCATTTCATGGCAGGCTTGTATTCCATCTTTCCACGAAATGCACCCCCTGCTAACTCTGACTAGGAAAGTGTTACATGCCAGAAACTTACTCTGGTTACTAATACTACTTCCCTCAGTGTACAGTAAGAATCATTTGATGCTGGGATATACAGAACAGACATTAGAGGGGGGTGCATTTCATGGCAGGGTTATATTCCATCTTTCCACGAAATGCACCCCCTGCTAACTCTGACTAGGAAAGTGTTACATGCCAGAAACTTACTCTGGTTACTAATACTACTTCCCTCAGTGTATAGTAAGAATCATTTGATGCTGGGATATACAGAACAGACATTAGAGGGGGGTGCATTTCATGGCAGGATTGTATTCCATCTTTCCACGAAATGCACCCCCTGCTAACTCTGACTAGGAAAGTGTTACATGCCTGAAACTTACTCTGGTTACTCATACTAGTCCACTCAGTGTACAGTAAGAATCATTTGATACTGGGATATACAAAACAGACAATAGAGGGGGTGCATTTTATGGCAGGCTTGTTGTATTCCTTCTTGCCACAAAATGCACCCCCTGCTAACTCTGACTAGGAAAGTGTTACATGCCTGAAACTTACTCTGGTTACTCATACTAGTCCCCTCAGTGTACATTAAGAATCATTTGATGCTGGGATATACAGAACAGACATTAGAGGGGGGTGCATTTCATGGCAGGCTTGTATTCCATCTTTCCACGAAATGCACCCCCTGCTAACTCTGACTAGGAAAGTGTTACATGCCTGAAACTTACTCTGGTTACTCATACTGGTCCCCTCAGTGTGCAGTAAGAATCATTTGATGCTGGGATATACAAAACAGACAATAGAGGGGGTGCATTTCATGGCAGGCTTGTTGTATTCCTTCTTGCCACAAAATGCACCCCCTGCTAACTCTGACTAGGAAAGTGTTACGTGCCTGAAACTTATTATGGTTACTCATACTAGTCCCCTTAATGTACAGTAAGAATCATTTGATGCTGGGATATACAGAACAGACAATAGAGGGGGTGCATTAATGGCAGGCTTGTATTCCTTCTTGCCAGGAAATGCACCATATTTTTTGTACTTTGAATTAATTTGGAGACAGTTTGCCTAACTCTGAATAACATCTTGGTATTTTGAGCTCAATATCTATTTACATTTTCATGAAACAAAATGGAAAATAAGGGAGAGTGAACATATAATATCAACATATGGTATAAACTTTTTCCCTCCTCCAGCCAACTACCCCACCTGTGGTACGAAAATTTCTTAACACCACCAGACCAGGTGTGGGATCTATCCGGGTATTTCATGGACGAGCCAACGAACCAGACATTGCCAGCAATATTGTCCATGGACTCTGCACTAAAACGTCTGCTTCAGTGAGTAGTCAAAGAGGACAAAATATAAATGCGTAGGCGGCCACCTTAACTGAAAAGTACTGCGGGAAACCCTGAGGTTATATTTGTTGTTATTCCCAGGGTGGAACAGTTATCAACCCACCACCGAAGACCATCTTCCAGCAGAAGTTACACCGGTTCCGTGAAGATGTCTATGCTACCAGACAGAAGGCTCCTCTGGGCAAGTCACATGATCAGAGACCTGGACTTCCTTATGGCATAAACACAGACAAAACATTTGGCATGAAATTGTTTAAAGGTGAGTCAAATTCTATATATTTTTCATCTAATTTGTTTGTCACATTAAGAAAGGTTTGCCAGACTTTATGACCCAACGAGTCCCATGCCATGAGTTCAGCATGAATGTTGTCATTTATTCCTGTGAATACATCCAGGCATGGCAGCTGACGAGTTAATCAACCCTCCTAAACCATCACACCAAGTGGAGAGAGAAGCTCAAGAGGGACACAATTCGTATGTCCGTTCCCACAATGCCTATTTTGTTGGTAAGTTGCTGTGTATTTCTCTGTGTCTTTATGGTTCACTAACTAATGTCAGATAAAACAATTAGTCTACAGCTCATGAATTCATCTCTTAACACTCGTTTATCTGACTGTAACAAAATAATAATGCGTTCAAGGTGAGCGTGTTGACAGGAATTACAATTGGAGTCGCATTAGCAAAGACAGTAGATTTGGAGTATCCACTCCGCACTACAACAATGGACGCAATGTCTTGAGATCACTTAACTGGTCGTGTGACACAGAGAAGTAAGTAAGCTTTCCTTCTTTATCATGGTTAACATCTGATCTTATAATTATATGACCTTCATTGTCTCACAGCTTGACGTTGCATAAGCTTTGCCAAAAGTAACATCTAGCAAAAATAACATCTAACTTCCCATGCATCACAGTGCAAAGATGGTTTCCAAGATATGTGATGACTTCAGAGAAAAGACACAGTCACAAATTGGAAAAGTGCATGACCCGTGAGTATATACAGTATATACTGTAAATAAACAGTATTCATGTGTGTGTGCTCTTCAAATGTTGACATTGGCCTCACTATGTTCAGTATCTGCCAGTATCACTTTCTAACATATAGCACATTGTACTGTACCTTTATCAAAAACTGTGGTTTGGTACTTACAGGATAGCAGACACCCTGAAAGTTCCACCAAATCATACATTTGGAATCTTGCTGCCCCCTGATACTTTTGGTGAGAAAAGTGTATTTCTAAACATCACACGGTTTATTTGATTGTATTTAATCTACAAGCAGAGTATCTCATTGAGAAAAATATATCTTATGCAAGTGAGCCCTGCAAACAAGTAACAAGTAGATGTTCAATAATACGTACATTTAGTACAATGAAAGTAAGTAAAGTAAAGTAACTTACAATTCAAACAAATAATGTAAGCAGAAGTAACTCATAAACATCTGAATAAAACTCATTCACAATTGTTTTTACTTGCTTATGGCAGTCTGTCTGTATAAGAAATACAAACTTTATAAGTTCGGAATTGATTTGGGGGACCTCAGGAGTTAGTGGGTCATGAGTCAGAATCTTTTTCTGCAGGGCCTTGTACGTTTTGGTTACAACACAATGGATTAATGTTATTGAAAAAGGGGACTCAAGTAGTTTAGAATTATGTATATTGACAGGGTATAGACACATCATCTTTGGCAGTATGGTTCTGCTTCACAATGGAATCCCAAATGGAGAGTTGATCTCAACAACAGTGACAGAGAGCTTTGATGTCCTCCTAACAGACTGAACCAACGTTAGGTTGGTGGAAGGAACAACAAAAAATGTAGAACATTTGTGACTTATTTAGCAGGAATGTCAGAGCAGCATGCGAGTTCCTGCTATAAAATATGCTGCCTTTCCAATGTTGGTGATGGGAAGGAGAGAGATGTTCACAATTTAATAGCGCTATTTCCATATCACGCAATATGCCCTTTGGAGCTTCCTGCCTGAAACAACTTCACCCATTTAAGTTCAAAATGCTAGATTAAACTGAAAGGGATAAATGTAAAGTCTTTATTTTCTTAATTAAAAATAAATTAAGTTAAGTTACATTAATTACATTAATTGGACATTTCTACACAGGTGCAGGTGACCTGATCCACTCCGCTTCCCAAACTGAGTACCTCAGAGGCACAGACAGACAGCGTGCCCTCGTCAGTGCTGTGCGCCAGCACCTTAAGAAGGCCAACTTCCACAACTTTAACTCTTTGCTACATGCCTTCAGACATTATGATAAGGTCAATCACAGTCAAGACACAATAGGATGTTTAATGGACAGCAAGTTGACAGGAAGACATATCCTAATGTCAAGTATATGTAACTGTTATTGGAACATTCAAAATATGTAACGACACATGACTATTGAATTATGTGTGATATAGAGGCAGTATTAAACATAAGAAGCAAACTATCTGTTACAGATGTTTCAAATGTATTTTTATAGATTGTTTTGTATTTTGTACAAATGTAAAGTATAAGATATGTATTAGTAGGCAGTAAAGGTCTGACAATGTTTTTTCTACAGAAAGGCCAGGGTATGATTGACAAAAAAGACCTCTGGGATGTTTGTCGTCAGTTTAACCTGGACTTGAGTGGAACGGTACTGGACAGTCTGATGGACTATTGTGATTTGGACAAAGATGGACACATAAACTTTCTTGAGTTTGCCAATTTCCTAAACTGGAAAGACAAGATGCCCATCAACAAACTGGAGCAGCGTATTATAACCAGTGGTTAGTATGTTTGGTTGCCTTTGGTTGTCAGTACGTATACTGTTAAGGGCAGGGTAGGTCAGTTTTGCTAAACGAGCAGTTTTGGCTTGAGTTTGAAAGGACATAAAAAATGTCTTTTAGAGCATTGGTTTTATTGATTGCTATCAGGATCTTAAGTTTATTTCAGAAAATATGACGAGTATTTATTTATCTTTCAATCAAACCCACTCTTCCAGAGCGTCGAACCAGCACAGCTCCAGCCAACATGCAGAGAATTTCTTTCTCAGACCAAAAGGAACCTGCTGTGTCAAAGGCTCTGGTCAGACCTGATGACCTGGAGCCAGCAGAGGTGACTAGCACACTCAAGACCCCCAAAACCCTGAGCCGTTCCAGGGAGGCCCAGGACCACTTCGTCAAGTCCAGCTCCACGATTCAGGCAGTGGTGGGAAGTCACCCTCCAACTGGTGAGTTGGAGACATGCTACATGTAGAAAACAAGGATTGATAGGAAATACGTTTAGTTTGAAAAGCTATTTTAATCTATGAAACAAATTAAAAAGAAAAAAAAGGTATAAACATTTACTGTTGAGATTTGAGCCATATCGGTAATTAGTAACATTTACACCACTCATCATTTACCACTTATTGTTAGATAGATTTTTGAGAGGCGGTGACATCTTTCTCTGCAGACTACCGTCCGTATGGGATTCCTACTGTGCGTACTGATCTGGCTGCCCCTCGGATCAAGCGTGTTAGCGACCATACGAACTACGGAGATGGGGCCACAGCCTATGAACTACTCTATCCCACACTGCTCTCTCTCAGGGGAGTGTATGAGGAACACTTATTCTGCCCCCGCACCAAGGAAGAGGTTAGCAATGCCCTGAGATGCACTTTTAAGTAAAGAGTAGTTTTACAGTGAAGAAGAGCACATGTCCATGATCCCAAACTGCTCCACGTCCATTTTATAAAATGTTCACTAAAAAGCACTAAGGGTACGACCATGCTCCCGTGCAGCCTGTAATGCTCCGGGCATTTCATATGTTTCATGCTACCTCAGATGCGTTTGCGTAGATTCCGCAAAGTTTGCGATGGAGTAGGCGTTGCAAGTTATGGGTGTGTTGGGAGGAAGAACAGCGCATTAATGCAGTGCCACCGCTCCTCCCAAATGGTAAATGTATTTATTTGGTCATTTCCGATTTCCGCGAGAGGTTATGTCACTCACGTCTACTCAGCAAACAGTTATTTTACAAAATGTGTAACTTACCAGAGGAAAGGCAAGACGTGGCTGATAGGAGACAGTGATTATCCATAAAAGACCTGGTTCATCATGCCATACTGTTCAATAGTCCTCACCTCTCAGACACAACACGCCTTCCATCAGTGCAAGGTCCCGAGTTGTAATAGAAATAATATTAGGCTGAATGCTTGTCCACTCGGGGAGCACAATACAGTCATCAAAAATCCAGTGCTTCCTTGTGAAATGTTGCATTCTGCGCAATATTGCCATAACTAATGAATGCCACTTGGAAACAAAAAAAAAAGAAGACACTGCAGGGCTGAATAGGCACATGATGGAGAGCCAAATGAGCCGGTAGCAAACAACCTGGGAATTGCACCCACAACACAAGCAAATAGGGACCATTAAGAAATGCTGTTTCCTACTTGGTGTGAATGCCCATAGAAGTCATAACCAGAAAAGCATGTAGGCTCTGAGCCTCACAAACATTTGGAACAGTTGATTCACATAGAATCCGTTCTGTCAAGTTAACGTCAAAACACTTATTAACATCAAACAGTAATACGACAATCTTTAAATTAACGTTGTTGTTCTCTCCCACGGAGATTGTGGTGCCATGTTTGATTTTAAGTATTTTAATCATTAAGGCAGATATAATACAAATCTTATAAGTTGAAGACTTTTTAATACAATTATCGGTGGTACAGGGAATATAAGGAATATATTATTTGTACAGTTCCTGAGGTACTAGACTCTTCTCCGCTTTCCCCTAACTAACTGAGGTGATGGTATCTAGCTTTGTATTGCTCAATTGCTCCGGGGTTCTTGAGACCCAAGACTAAGATGCTCTGCCAGTCACTACTACTTCCTCCCACGCGGTTCTAGATGTAGCAATCCTTTGGGGATGTTGAGCAACTCCATAAATCGTATTTGTTCATCTTTCTGTGATGAAAAATCTCTTGATCTCGGCCTTGTAAATATGAGTATAGTCAGAAAACCCAATTGGTTATTGAGACAAGTCACATTACTCAATTATGCAATTATTTTACCCACAAGGTGGAGCCTGTCTCACCAACTTCTGGATTAGTGACTTGAGCAAGATACCAAAGCGAGTTAGACAACAGTGTTAAAGTAAGCTGGTACCCTGGAGCTTTAGACCCTACTCTAGAGCCTTTTCAGTTCCCTATTTTCAGCCTAAGTCAATTCTTGATGAGAAACAGTATGTTGAGTATTTCAATTAAAAAACTTCAACCAAATTCCTTTGTCCAGGGGTCAAACTAAAGAAAATTATGGTAAATACCATTGCATTAATTGTCAGCCCCTAACATCCTCAATTTCCTTTTCAGATTTCTAAGATTTTCCAAAACGTGGGCTTGAGTATTTCCAAGGAGACATTTGAAGAAGCATGGAAACTGGCGTCTATGAGACACCCCACTGGAGAAGTTTGTGTGGAGATCTTTCGGAATGTTTTAAAGGAAATTCCATCAACTCAAAGCATTGAGTAAATGTATTTATAAAGTATTTTTATTTTAAGGGTATATATTGTACTTTGTCAACTGGTATACCATTAAGTGTTCAATGGATTGTTTTGTTTTTTGTCTTTTAGACTGGTAAACAATTGCTTAAATGATTAATTATCAGTTGAGTTTTTAATTTCTGCCAGTGAGAATATTTGTATCTGCTTGTCGAACCATAAAGTGTTGAGCACAGTGTTGTCTAAGCCTTGGTCATATTTATTTTGTCATTCTTAGATTACATTTCCATACACAATTACTTTTTAATTCAATTAATCAACCTCATGCCAGTTTGTCAAAGCACACTTATCGGTGGCTTTTAAGAGCTCAACCGCCAAATACTTGCCGTCTCGCACACACAGACCAACAATATATGTAGATTGTGTTGATTACATTTACAACTGATTAATACAAAGTTCTGTTTCCCTCAAACAATGTCAGAACGGTAAGAACTATCAATACGGTATTTAGTTTGTGTGTAAACTTTTTTTAATTAAATGATTCTGATACCACTCATCAGGTTAAGGTCTGAACTACCATTTGTATACCGTGAAATGCTAACACCTTCCGCGAAATGTATACATTGACTTGACAATGAATAACAGTAGTTCATGCCAAGATGTGGACACATGTATGAAACAATGTGCACATATGCTGTAGACCAAACTACTGTAGATAATGGGGAAATAGCATTTCAAATAGAATAAGGCATCGATTGGTGTCAACATAACAGGTTTATGTTGAGCCAGTACTTCTTGGAGACTTTGAAGGATATTCCTAACAAATCAGGGGACAAGTCAGAGTCATGAGGTACCTTTATGTTTTAAGTTGTGGTTCTGTTTGTTTACAATAGATTAGTTAGCACTGTGTTCAACAAACAGCAGATCTATCTTTTGATATTATCCAGTCAGTGGATAATGTTTGGGGAGTTTTGAATATTTTCCACAGTGTGTACATGATATATAATTTCACCTTCCTTATAAACCAATAGTTTGATGATATATCTTAATAAAGATGCTCTTAAGGCTTGTCTAGTTATCACTCATTTAATGCTATTCCCCAGTCCCAGTGCCAGATGTTGGTGATGGTCCAGTTTGAATCTGCCCCCTTGGTCAGCTCCTGGTGGAACCTGGAAGTAAAGAGAATGAGACAGATTAGAAAATTAAAAACACACCCAAATCCATCTCATGTTGCAATGCTTCCTAGACTGCCTTGTATGTTCAATTCAAAAAGGTAAACTTTAGAGATCTGGAGAGAGTATTTTTACAATGACTTTAATAAAGTCAGTTTGTGCAAACACTTCTGCTTTGCACTGCCAAATACCTCAAACAATGGGTGAGCTAACTTGATGGGTATTAAGACATATATACCATACTTCCAAACAGGATTTCTCATCAGAAAGGAGAAGAGATTTGTCCTGCTAAGTAGGAAGTGGATTTATCTAATCTTTGTCTCTCCAGGAAATTTACATTTATGCATTTAGCAGACACTTTTATCCAAAGCGACTTCCAAGAGAGCTTTACAAAAGAGCATAGGTCACTGATCATAACAACGAGATATCCCCAAACATTGCGAGCAGCCAAAACATGAAGCATACATTGTGGAAAACCAAATAAGTGCCAAAGGGAAGAACCATAAGAGCATGCAGTTAAACAAGTTACAATTGAACAACATGAAACTCCCCACAAGAGTGCAAGAGTGTACCTGTAGAAAAAACAATCAACAGTAAAAATATTTCACAGCGAGTACAAGAATTTGAAACTGTTACAACTAACCAACAAGAGCAACAAGTCTCTCAATACGAGTCATTGTGATCCTGGAGGAAACTAGGGGGTCAGGTGGCTGAGCGGTTAGAGAATCGGGCTAGTAATCAGAAGGTCACTGGTTCGATTCCCGGCCGTGTCAAATGACGTTGTGTCCTTGGGCAAGGCACTTCACCCTACTTGCTTCGGGGGGAATGTCCCTGTACCTACTGTAAGTCGCTCTGGATAAGAGCGTCTGCTAAATGACTAAATGTAAATGTAACTAACATCAGGTCCAGCCAAGCATTCCTAAGTGCCGTTGTACTCCCGGAACAAGTGCGTCTTGAGCCTTTTCTTGAAGGTGGGGAGACAGTCAGTGTCCCTGACGGAGGTGGGGAGTTGATTCCACCATTGGGGGGCCAGACAGGAGAAGAGCTTGTGTTGGGACCGGGCGCTCTTGAGCGGTGGGACCACCAGACGGTTGTCAGAAGAAGACCGTAGGTGGGTGGGGGGGGGGTGTAAGGCTGGAGGAGAGACTTGATGTAGTCGGGTGCAGTCCCGTTCACCGCTCGGAAGGTCAGTACCAGAGTCTTGAATCTGATACGGGCCGTGATGGGAAGCCAGTGGAGGGAGATGAGGAGCGGGGTAACATGGGAGCGTCTGGGTAGATTGAAGACCAGACGGGCCGCCGCGTTCTGAATCCTCTGGAGAGGGCGGGTTGCGCATGCTGGGAGACCGGCGAGCAGCGAGTTGCAGTAGTCCAACTTTGAGAGGACAAGTGCTTGGACTAGCAGCTGGGTGGAATGCTCAGATAGGTATCTCCTAATCTTCCGGATGTTGTAGAGGGTGAATCTACACGACCGGGAGACCGCAGCAATGTGGGCCGTGAGGGAGAGCTCGTCATCCATGGTCACCCCGAGGTTCCTGGCAGAGGATGAAGGGGTCACCGTCGCCGATCCCAGGGTGATTGAAAGATCGTGGGAGATGGAGGGTTTGGTCGGGATGATGAGGAGTTCTGTTTTGGCGAGGTTCAGCTGGAGGTGGTGCTCAGTCATCCAGGCGGAGATGTCTGTGAGGCAGGCCTCGATCCTAGCTGAGATCCCCGGATCAAAATCGAGTGATTGATTCCCACCCTCTCAAAAAGGCATAGAGGAGTAGACTTCTCTTCACTGAACTATCCATAGTTCTACTTAAGTAAGTGCCCCACTCGCTTTCTTAAGGGATAACAACTTAGACTGCTATAATTGTATCAAATAGGCATAAACTGTCTCAGTACTGTTAATTACTATATTGTCTAGGAAATACAGGCCTGTGTGTGTCATATGCATGGATTCCTTATGGCAATGCATTTAAATACCTAGTTGCTTCGATAGTCCCTAAGAATGTATACAAACACTCAATATGTTGTTCTACTATTAATTGAAATATTTACAGTTATTCAAACACTTATTTCCAGAGCATCTACACATGTTTACGTGATTTAATTGAACTAAATGATTTATGTTTAGATGTTGGCAAGGTTCAAAGCTTACTCATAGACAGCTGTCACTATTTTCTGTGATTTGTCACTATCCTCTGTGGTAGCTATTTTGAAGATCTTTGTACTCTCTGGATCATCTGGAGCATTGGTTTTGGACAGGTACCAGAACCGCATCTCTATGACGCAGGATCTTCCACCTGGGAGGAACAAAGGTAAGCCTCACATTAGCTCACACATACATAAATACATACATATTCCCATAATAAGGTTAGAATGACTGAGTTATAAATAACCATACCACGTTTATCAAAGACAACACACACATCCTCTGGAAGCAGAAATAAAATGTCATCTAAAGAGATAGCCAGTTGTTGTCTCTGAGCTTCTGATAGGGTCTTGCACTTCTTCTCGACATAGTCCACTGTCTAAAACAACATATGTACTTGGTTATGTCGCATAGGGTATCAGAAAATGTAGGTGAAGGAACAAATATATAAGGACAAATATATTAACATCTAGACATGTGTGGAGGATATAAAGGAGGGTACCTCATTGGACACCACACCCCTTAGTTCCTCAAAGTTGCCAGTGGACATCATGTTGGAGACATGGACCAATGCCTGAAACAAAGACCGAGTCAGTCAGGTTTAGTACATTTTGGCCCATAAAACAGTATCCTATAAGCCATAATATTGTACCAATTAATCTAGGTTCCCAGAAACTATGATAATGGTGTTATCAAATGAAACAGATTTAAGCATATTTCATTGGTTACCTGCTTCACTCCATTGTCAAAATCCACAGTGGTAAGGCCCAATTCAAAAACAAGTTCTATTAAGATAATGAATAATTTATTTATGATCCACGTAATTGGATCTGGACTCCCAACCACTGAGATGGTTGGATGCCCCTTTGTGCTCTTCCGGTCATTGTCGCTCGTGCAGTAATGTCTGTAATTCTGAAAAGCGAAATGCGTACTCTGTCGTCTCAGTTCATACAAGCCGCAATTAAATGAGACTGGATCTCTGACCAGGGGACGTGTACTCCACAGACTAAACATACATGCCTCCGTACAACACTGCGACCGCTTAGGTGAATGCTTTTTCCAAGGGCAGGCAAAGCACTGACGCGTTGCAATTCCTCCGAGTTGACGGTATGTAGCAAAACTCGTAATTCGTTGCATCATGCACCAGAAAATAGTAAACACAATAGTAGATGTTGCATTTTGAATTTAAAAGCAGAGCACAACGGCTACTCTCAAGAAGGAGCTCTTCCGGCTACCTTATGCAACTATCCCATGCTGTACCCATAATGCTTATGGTAAAATCCAAAACAACGGGGTTTATTACAAATATCCAGTAGAGGGAGCTAAGCGTCCACTTGTTAGCCAGAAGATGTACTGCACCATGTATTAACGTATCTAGACTTGGTGGGTATGTACATTTCTGCTCTGTAAAGTGGACGCTTGCATAATGTATCATAAATGTTGAATATTATGTTTAATATACAATTAGCATTTAGTCAATCGAATTGGTTCTGTCTCAATTAGAAAATCAAATGTTGGAGAAAATATGTGTCTACTGCGCCCTACGTCTGTTACATTACCTGACTAGATTAGGCTACTTCAAAAAGTGATGGGGTGTGTGCAAGTATGCGTGCACGCGCTTCACAGCATAGTTGGCCAAATGTTTTCAAATAGTTTCTACAGATTTTCAGCAACTCCCCACACAGGTGCACAAAATCATTGTCTCAAATTCAAAAATTTGATCAGTAGACCAAAACATCATTACATTCCCGCTGTTCTTGATGATTACAGGTCAGAGCGTTTGTGCACGCTTGGTATTTCGTTTTCTGTTTAGTGCTCAGACGAATGATGATAATGTATTCTAGCACGAGATAATAGTCTCACGCATGAAAACAAGCCGAGAGAGAGACACCTGCGCTCGTCCCCGCCCCTTAAAGTTCTGTAACTAATTTTATTGATAAATAATTGCTAGCGCAGTACTTGATTATTGAGATTGCGTTCAGATATGGAAACCTTCCTAAGATGTATTATAGTAATTAACAATGTCAGTTGGGGATGCTTTTACATCTGTGAGTTGAATGGTGCAGAATATTAAAATTGTTGTCTTCAATGCATTATTCAGTCTTGATTGCTGCTCAGTGAATCTTTCATTTGAAAATTGAAAAAGTAAAGTAAGTAAGAAGAAACAGAAATAACAACATCTAAATTACATTTTAATAATCCCTCAAAACACACAACCTACCACCTTTTTTGTACTGCGTCTGGGTGGTCTTCCCTTGACATGCCACTAAAAGGCACTGTTGCCCACACAAGAGAACTCATGTCTGGGATCATTAGAAATCATCCATCACTCATTCATCAAGTGGAAAGGCAGGACTGCCATTTTAAATAGCCTACTCAAATTGAGATTGTTTAAGTAACTGGAAACACTGAATGAATTTGTACTTAGGGCAAAAACTGAAAAAGAGAGTATCTAACTTTTCATGAAGTAACATTTTATTATTTATTTATTTACTCCTGGTCCATTATGGAAATGCATCTTCATACAGGCTCTGGAGCATCTTTATATTAAAAGTTAGGAATCATATAATCATTAACTTAAACATTCCCCATCCACTTCCTAAATTGAATGCCCTGATAGTCAGACCTAGTATAAAAGTAGTTCTTCCATGAACAGAACTACCTATTTGTGATTTATACAACACTTAACTTGTTTTTGTATGCTCAATGGGCAGGTAGTCCATTGCATAAAATCTGTTTATAGGCAAACAGCCACAGAAAAAAAGGCACAGGTGGGGAAAAAAACTCAATATAGGAAAAAGAAACCTATATGTAAATGTCACTTTGGACGCTGTTTTACTAAACTAAAAACTAAAGTCTAGATTATTTTCAGTATCAAGATATATGACTAGTAATCAAGATTCAGCGTGAAGGTATCTTTTCATTTTAGGCACAGATAAATTAAGAAATTAAAGCAAATGCTTTAAGTAATAGTTCCTGATTTCTTCCCTCACAAATTATTTTTCTACTTGTTTTTGTATCTATGCATAAATAAAAAAAATCTGCTGAAATTTATTATTCATCTGAGATGTGATTAATATGCAAAATTATGCAAATTAAGATGCAATTAGTCTCCAATTCTCTAGTGGAATTTTCCATTATAATTTAATACAAAGTAACAGAGTAATTGGTGTCACGTGTAATTATGGTTACTCAAGTGTACTTTTAGGCATGCAAATCATGTGCTATATGTTGGTAATCCTATGCAAATGTACCATGTGGTGCTTTAACAAGTTTGTAAAAATGACAGTGGCATGAGATCCAATGGTGCAAACAGAAAGGTAGACCCTCCAATGCTCATTACTTTATTATGAAAGGTTATTATTGGTGTTGGCTTGTAAGTATTTGCTGAAAGTCAAGTCCCTGAAAGTGTGACCAAAATACTGTGAATGTAGAGCATATTGAAGTTCACGGAAACCTTTTACTTCCACCCAGGACCATCTTAGAATAAGAGTTGGAAAAACAGACAAGTCACAAAGGGACACTGTTAAAGTTTTCAGTATAGTTACCAAGACACAAACATGCTGAATAGGCTGTGGACAATACCTACATGGTATGTTTTGGTATTTCTATCACTATTATGACCTAAAAGATTTCACAATCAATTCAACAAGACACACATAAGATAAATCCCACCGTAGAGGGTGACAGACTTTCCAGTGGTAGTCTACACTAAGCGGAAGAAAGTGATTATGTAATTGATATCTATTTAGATTGAGTGGAAGTCCTTTAATGCTTCTCGGGAAATGCCTTTCAGGGAGCAATTCCTTCTTGGGAGGCAAATTGATTTTAAATTGTTACATGGCTGGTTACATGTCCTGACATCTCGCTTTGAACTCTCTCTCTTTCTCTCTCCCTTTCTCTTTTTCTCTCTCTTTGTCTGTCGCTCTCTCTTTCACACACACACACACACACACACAAAAACACACACACACAAACTCACTCTATCTTTCTCTCTTTCTCTGCTATCTGTCTTGTTCATGATCATTGCTCTGAACAAAGACATCCTCCCCACTCTCCCCTCCGCTCTCTCCACCTCCACCCTGGGTGCCTGCCTGCCTGCTTGCGCACAACTCTCTCAAAGAACATAATCCCCAACAAAATGACAGCACAAAGGAAACTTGAGCTCAATCCTATAACACAGACAGAGCAGACAATGCCCCCTCCCACCAGTCCCCACCCCCCATCCCCACCTCTCCCTCCGCAACGCCCTGTGGCACAGATCAGGCTTTATCAACCCCCCACCCCCCCGTCCATCCATCCATCTATCCATCCATTTCTCCCTCCCACTCCAACCAGGCTTACTGTATAAGAACCCACCCATTCATCCTGCAATTCCTCCTTCTCCTCTCCAGAATTTCCCAGACTTCCACATTGCCTTCTCCCATCAGTTGAGCTGGAGAACGTATTGATGGTGAAACGGTACAACTGTAGCAAAGTCTAGTGCAGTTTCGGAGTTGAATTGTGGATGCTGGGTAGTGCGGTTAAAGGAATGTCCCTACATAATTACAATAATTAATTTGAGGTGTGTACCACCTTGTTAAAGTTAACCTCTAGCCTTTTATACCCAGAAAATGTATCTATTGTGTATAACATGTCCTAGTACATAACAAAACATAAAAAGCACAAACTATTGATGCCTCAATTGCATTTAGCATATTAAATATGCAGAGAAGATAGGAATAATGGGGTTTGTGGCTTTTGTTATGTAGGTCAGTGGTGGTTTGCATGCATGTCTTTACCGCTTGCAGCCATTTAGCTATTAGCGCTCAGCTAATCCTTCGCAGACACCTGAGTGGCAGCCAAACCCTGTTGTCTCTGCTCTGTGTGTTGTTTTCAGCGCCTCTACATGGTAGGGATGCAGCGAGTTTGTGAGGTAGGCGAGAGAGGGGTGGAGGTCTGATGTAATCTGCTGTCGGGGGTGTTGGCACAGGCAGGGTTCTCATTCACTGTGTGGTATCCAGACAATTCCCTCCACCTCCCTGCCTTTGCTTTCCCTTGTGCACCCACACCCTCCCTCAGTTCGGGAGGAGACAAGCGCTCGGCTCCTTACCCCATCTGCTGATTACATCAATGACGCGCAGGCAGACATGACACAGTGAGAAAGTAGGCCACCCTTGCTCGCTGTCACAGGAAGTGGATGAGTACCGGTGCACCTTCACCTGTCTCAGGACATAGTGAAGTGTGACAATCATGCACATCTGCCGATACTGGTTGTGAGTTCATTGTAGTATTCAGGTGCAGAATTTATTTGTAGTGTGTGTGTGTGTGTGTGTGTGTGTGTGTGTGTGTGTGTGTGTGTGTGCGTGTGCGTGTGCGTGTGTTTTCTGCATACTTTTAAACATCCTATAATTTATTTTCTGAATCAAGAGTGTTTTGTAAAATGCATGTTATTTGTAACAATAACTCAATTATTTGTCAACAAAAACTCAATGTTTTTTATATACAGAACAAATAATACAGTTATATTTTAAATTAATAGTTTATTATATGTACTGTATATAAACAATATTTTAAAGGATGTGTTTATTTTCGGGGAGGTTTCTAATCCAGCAAACAATTAACCCTAGTCAATTAGATTTTTTTGAAAATACTTTAAGGAAGACATTTTGTGATTTTACTCATGCCAAGAAATGTGAATTTCTACACAAATACTAGCACACATTAGAGAAAGATGGGGACTGGAGGGTACTGAATGCAGTCTATAAATGTGTCCCTTTTTGCATGGATTACTGTCATTTGCCATCCACCATTGTGAAAGCTTGCCAGGCCTTCCTAACATTCCTGGGCCTGTGTTTCAAACCTTGATATATTTGCCAAATGAATATTTGAAGCTGTAATTAAATTTATCCCACCTCTACACCTTCTGTAAGATGGCCACCTTGCACATTTCTCATATGGCAAATTTCAGCTGGTTTGGGTAAAATCCGACAGCTTGTTGCCATTTTTAATTATTTTAATTGAGGCTATTTTAGTGGATACTGAGCACATTTGAGCACATTAACAATGGGCATGTGTATAAAAGTGTTAATGCATATACTAAGAAGATCATGCAAGATCATGGCTATGTTGAACTTAATGAACTGAGACCATATTGAAGGACAACATAAATTGTAAATATGTAACAGACGAGCTATCCAGTCTAGGGACCACAAACATCCTTCAGAAAAGATTACATTTCTTATATGTTTATGCAGCATTTTATAGAAATGTATGGTACAATTCAATGAATTTAAACATTTTTTGTTACGAATGTCACCATGCTGTGACATCAAAAGTTGCCCAATTAAGTGTATAAACAGGTTTATTGCTCTATATTAAAGCATTGTCTTCTTTATAATGATACCAAATGTAGTTTTAGGGATCTCACTGGAAATATAAGTCATTCTGCTATAGTATGAACATTTGTTTTTGTCTGTTCAAATTGTCTCTTCAGTTGAATCTTGTTAGGTACACTTCAAAGGAGGCCTCTCCCATAGCCCCCTGAACGCCTCATCTTGTCTCTTGATAATTACTACTGGTTCCCTAGCACCTTTGCATAGCGCTTATGGTGACATAATTCATTAGTGTTTGCCGAAAGAAATGATTTAAAGTCTTTAAAGTGCTCCTCCAAGCAGAATAGCTATTACAGAGGCCATATGCACCAACTTAAAGTGTTAAATGGTTTGTTGAAGTCAACTAGGGTACAAGAGATGATAAACATAAATTACGGCTAATATACTGCACCAGTGGTTTTTTAGAAAATAAAAAATTACTGACACAGGGAAACCACTTTGGAATCACCGTCTCTGCAGAACTGCCCCCCCACCCCCACCCCCCCTCATCTGTGTGTGGTGAAGCGAGGATGTAGAAAACACAACACAAATGGCACAGCGTCACCTTGAACATTCAGATGGGTTAGTGCATTGTTAATGCCTGGATACACAAGTGTGATTACACAGCCATGGCATCACTGTGATTGGTTGAGATATAAGACAACACACAGTTGTTTGTGCAGTTTGCATGTCTTTTGTAATGGCATGTTTTTTTCTAAGAACAAAGTGCCTTCTTTGAGTGACTCTGTTACATTTAATCCAGTTATATTTAATCAAACTAAATGTCAATTTACCTCAAACCTATTTGTTGTTGTAAAGAAAAATGATATCTACGTTGCCTCAAAACTTGATCTCCTCATTATCATTCCTTGTGACAAGTAAGAATGGATGTTGAATGTCAAGGAAGAAGTGTATTTTTACCATTCCTAATAAGTGTAAATGAGCAAAGTTCCAGTAAGGCTTTAATGAAAGTCTGTCAATTAGTGCTATTATTGGATGTTTATAACTCATTGTCAGTGATTCTTTTCAGGGTTAATATTTAAGGAGAATACATGTAAAGTATAACTCAACGAGTTAACTGGAATTATTCAATTTTCCTTTTTTAAATCCTGCTAACCATTTTAGTTAAGCTGTCAAGTTTAAGCAGGATATAATGATCATTATCTTCCCTAACATTTATATGTATTTTAAATTCTAACAGGCTAGTTGTTTTGAGGCAGACGTACAGAAATATTAACTATTATGTTCACATGAACTACAATGGTTACAGAATAGATTCTTCCTTCTAGTTTTGCATGGTCAGTAGAACACTGACCTTGCAGACAGTCCAGTGGCTGAGAGTCCATGAGAGTCCTTTGTGAAAGGCAGTTTCTTGTTAGATTGGAATGACTATTACCATATACAAGGCATTCAATTCTTTGCAGGAATTATTAGAGGCTTAGCATTGAGAGGGCCCCTAAGTAGCTGGAGGGGTGTAAGCTTCTTCCCCGAGTCAAGGCCAACATAAAGCTCAGAGCCCCAGTCCCATTCAGTGAAAATGTACATGTCAGCAGGGACACACCATGATCCCGTACTTCTCAATACTAAATGATCACACTCTTTCTTCTCTTCATTCATGTAAACCCCCCCCACCCCATATGCCAAAGAAAAATCACAAAAAGTACTAACAATAGTTGACAGAAAGCATGAATCAGCAGACAATTCCCAAAGTATGGAAGAAGCTGAACGTCTGTATAGTAATGACGTCCTACAGAATTCCAAACCCTTGGACTTGGGCGTAGGGGAAGTTAGGGGGGGGGGTTGATCCTTGGGAAAGCTGCAAATGGCAGTACTGCAGAATACCTCTGTGTCTCCAGACGACCTGATTTGGGAACGCCGTGAAATCTGTGGCACCTCTCCTGGCTTCCTGGCTGAATGGCTGCCATATCTTGTGATGGACTGAGGCAGGAGAGAGAGGCAGCCAGCGATGAATACGGCTTAATCTTTACCCAGGCCACATGTGTGTGCATGATAACATGGTTGCTTTCTTCCTTTGCAGGGTTATTCACTGGCGGTTGCCAGGTTAGCTGCATCATACAGCCATGTTTCGTTGCGATATTTGCCTTGTGCTAAAAAGAACTATTGCACCTTAGGAGGGGACTAATGCATGTTTTTGGAATTGCCTGTAATTCCTGACACATTTCGAGAGACAGATAGGGTCTTATGGCAACTGACAATATGTAAAAGCATCGACACATGGCCTGTTTTTGGTTCTAATATTTAATTTGTAAGAACCATGCTTACGTAGAAGATGGGGATCGTTTTTTTTGCAAAACTAAGGTGCCAGAAAAATCATTTTGATTTACTTAAACAGACACCCTAAGTGGGACATTAGGTCTCCTAACATAAAAATACCTTGAGTGGTATTCTAATGAGATGGAGTATAAAGCTTTCTGAATGAGAAAAATGGCAGTGTTAACATCAGAATCAAATGTTGTCATAAAATGTGTGTGTGTGTCTGTCTGTCTGTTTTAGTTCACATGTGGTTACTCTAATACAATAACACAAGGTACATTTCAGCTTTGTATAAATCTATCTCCACATTTCCGAGGCTACAACATCTTTTCCTCCCTCCGTCTCATAAAACAAAGTAATTCATTATGATTGCATTATCATAAATGATTTTATAACATCTGCTTGTCAATAATTATCGAACAATTTACCTCGCCCTCTGACCCAAGGTTTGGATGAACCCCAGGTGTATGGCACCGTCAGGCTAATGAGTATTGTGGCGCTAAAACATTGTCCCCACGTCACTGCACACTGGTATACTGTCACTCTGCCACTTCAATTAAAACACAGTGCAGGCCTTAATATTAGAAGAAAATTAAGAATCAGGCACTAATTGATAGCATTGGATTCAAGAGCAAGCCTATAAACAAATGGCAAGGATATTTGATCAAATATTGTGGACTGTATGCTCATCACAGGAATGTAGAGTGGGATAATGATGTCTTTGTTTCTTCACAAGGAGAAAGTATTTACTGCTATGCATTTCCTTTAAAAAAAAAGAAGAAAAAAAAGAAACCTCATTCTGTCAGTGCTTACTGGATGTAGGATTGTATTTCCTTACCGCAATGTACTGAACGTTAGGGTTTGACTTCTTTTTCCAAAACCTTTGAAACATATTTCTGGCTCTATATGCTTGCTTTTTAAAACAATGTATTTTGGGTGCTTAGATATTGCAGAACATGTCAATCTATTAACCCTGTAGGTTTGTCCTCATATAGTAATGTTGCTGTTGTAGACACTACTGCAATGTCAAATGCAGACCTAATTGAAAAGTTAATTATCTTTTTGAATTCATCAGCTGTCATTTTGGCAGATCAGATTCTACCACAGTCCCCTGGGACTAACTTTATTTCAGTCTTATTGGCTCGGGACGTTCCATTCTGCTGTGTGGGAACATTTGGCCATTGAAAATGTAGACTATTGTTTATTAAAGTCAAATCAAGAGAACTATATCCAGAATGTAATTTCCTTTATGAATACCTCTCAATACGAATGTGGTACGGTGGCATACTACCTTGCACTGTCACCTCACAGCAATCCTAGAGCACTGTTCGATGCTCAGGTATCTTATCTGTGTTGATTTTGCATGTTCTCCCCATGCTCACATAGACAGTAGATAGTAAAGTAGAGAGCCCCAATATCAAACCCATGCAGAGCAGATTGCTCTCCTGTCCCTGACCAGGACATGGGTGAGCACTTGGACTTGGCCCCCAGTCGCTTTGACATGGCTTATTTACATTACATTACATCGAACCGGCAACCTTCTGATTAATAGCCCAATTCCCTAACCGCTCAGCCACCTGACTCCTCATATTCTGCATGTGTTGGTGTCGCTGCTCCCTGCAAATGTGTCTCACGTTGCATGACCAATAAGACAATACTTTATTCATACATTTTCATACATTTCATAAATGTTTTAAAATCTAAAACAGAGTGCAACTTGTATAATCAAACTTTGTCATTGTCGTTCCTTTCCTCTTGAGGTCCACTCAGTTTCTCTGGTGCTCTATCACATTATTTTGTTGACTGCACCCAAAACATAACTGTAAATGACCAAAAAATAAATAAAAAAAATCCCCGGGAGACTGCAAACCTTATCTTAAACACTCTGTAAAGTAAATGGGTTCTCACACTGTATCTGACATACGTTGCTTTCAAAAATGTGGCCTGAGATATTTTCTTCCAGGAACAAAGGCCTAATGTTTCTTTCCTGTCTGGAATTGATAACTGTCTAAGTGTTAAAGTCAATGGATGTTTTTCAAATAGCCATCACATCGGGAATACTGTGTACCATTGTGCCCCCTTACAATATCATCTCACAGACCAAGGCTTTTCCGAATTCTCTCTATTCTTTTCTTTCAAACCATTCAACTCAATATGTTGCCCTGACACATACAGTGTTATCATTGCCCTCCATATTTGTCTCACAAGCCCTACAGTTGTCACATGTTACCTCCTGGGGGTCAGCATCTACTTAATTGATTCTTCTCCTTCCATCCTACTGTATGAAGCCACTTGTGCTCACCATGGGAACTGCTAATTGGTTCTCCCTGATGAAAACTTTGAGAATCTGGGCAGATCAGCCTTGCAGTGTCTCCGTTGTGTCCAGAGGGACAGTGGCTGATAAAAGATTCACTTCATCATACTACTTGCTCTTCGCTTGCTATGTCTCCAGTGTGGAACAAGAGATTGGTTTCCATATTGTGTTATCTTTCAATACATCTTATGGTCTTGTTTTTGTCAGAAAGAGCACCCCATGGTCACCTAGTCATCATATCAGTCCCACATGATTTCTGATCGTATTTGCCTGTAAGAGACAGTTTTGGGGCAGCAAAGTCAGAGCAGCGTCAAGCAAGATGGGGACACACCCCTTTTGCAGTGTAAACATATTTTACTGTAGCACACAATTAACAACTAGCTACCGGTACATGGTTTCAATCTGGAGTATGCCCAGGCCATCCATTATCTTTGCCCCTATTGGCCAACCAGCCCTACCTGTCTTTACATGGATATGCATTTTTATTTTTTATTTTTCCTGATGTTATTGTGGGTATGGTTGAATAAACTCTTTGGACAGTTTTTGTGCCAGGCTAGTTTTTGTGAAAATATGCTTGCTGGAAACTTGTCATTTGCATGCTCTAGCTTGAATGTGAAACGCCAAAAGAGTACAGATCCTTTTTACACCTGAAACAATTTAAAAACCTTTCATTGGGCTTAGGTCTTTTACATTTAGTCATTTAGCAGATGCTCTTATCCAGAGCGACTTACAGTAAGTACAGGGACATTCCCCCGAGGAAAGTAGGGTGAAGTGCCTTGCCCAAGGACACGTCATTTTGCACAGTGGGGAATCGAACCAGCAACCTTCTGACTACTAGCCCGAATCCCTAACCGCTCAGCCACCTGACTCCCTTTGAACTGCCTCCACATCAATAACAAGAACAAAAGAGCAATAAATCTCTGTCATTTTATAAAGTTCACCTAGTGATATACCTAATATCTTAGTCAGAAACATCTATCCATAAATGAGTCTCAGTACTAAGTTTATGTACACTTAGAGATATACATAAGAATTTACAGTAAGTCGATTCATATCCAAAGTAACCCTTCTGCAAGTGAGAATGGCAAACCCACACATTGTTTCTGACAAAAACTGAAAATAAAATAAAAAATAAAAACTGCTTTGGATTCATACTTTTGCTTTCATTTCAACTGTTGTGGCTTTATTTTTTGTCAAAAACTTGAATTTACCTGAAGCAATTTATCTTTTTTTTTTTTTGCAAGACCAACAAAGGAAGTGTGAAACCTAAAAAAAAGTGAACTGAGATCAAAACCACACTCTTCTTGTTTAACAACTTAGACCATAAAGACCTGAGATGGAGATGTGACATGTTATGCATGCACAGTTACTGTGTAGAGAACAAATTGTTCTCCAAACAGAGTTTAATTCTGAGAAATTACTTGCAAGATAACTTGTCAGTCATCTCTACCCAGCATGTATCCATTCATGAAATATCGTGCTGCTATAAAATGCAGTTGTAAGTGAATCCATTGATAAGTGTATGCAAATACAGCAGTAAGTGAACTGTATTAGTATAGATAAGAATCACTATGAACCTCTCAGTCCAGTAAGGTTTATCATTTAAGGGTTAAATGGAGTTATCTGTTCTGATTAAGGAGTGTGTACAAGATACTGCTCCACCACTGAGACAGCCCTGGGTGTCAATAGGGCTAATTAGCTCATTACACCAGGTATTTAACTGTGCCATAATCATTCCATGTCACCACTTACACCCTTGCAGAGCACCGTAGCTCTGAAGAATGAACACATTGCAACCTCTGAAATGATCTGAAATATTGAACAGCCCAGATGATTTGACAGGAAGTTGTACTGGGGACAAAATAACTGACAAAGAGGTTGGTTTAAAATCAGTCAGACAGATTTTCTTTAATGTTGCTGCACTGCACTTTTATTATGTAAATGCTGTGAAACTACAGCCATCTAAATATGATGCTTAAAGAAAAGTCTATATTTTATGACTCCATGTTCTTTTAATAACAAAAACCCTTGCTAAATCAATTTCTGTTTGATTAACTTTTTTTGTCAATTTTTTCTCTCTGAAATAAAGAATTGCCCTTTCCCGCTCAAAGTCTGCTATTCCATCAGATGATTATGCTTGTGTTTAGTTGGAGGGGGAGACAGGAAGACTTCAGGGCCTGAGTGCTGGCATGGTGTTGACCATGCCAATGCTCTCTATGTAAGGAATGTGTGGCAAAGTTTACTGCTGGCATCTTGAGATGGGCAGTCAGTCCAGTCTAAACATGCCACACTGCCACACAGTCACACGCGCACACACTCAGCAACAACTCAACCCATGCTGAGCAGTGATAGGCAGAGGACGATGGATGGGGGCTCCTTATCGTTGCCAATCCAGATGAACCAAAGACACGCTTCCCCAGCACCCCAGACCCACTCTCTACATTTTTTGGCCACCATTAGCTGTATTTGAGCTGCAGCAGTCCTAAGGCTAGGCGGCTGCCACTGCCAAGGCATACCCATGATTTGCTCCATCTCTCAGAGCTACAAGGCCTCTGGGCTTGCTGGCCCATGGAGACTTAAGCTCCGACCTCCCTGGGGGCTCTCGGCCAACCCAGGCGCTTGGCATGGACCAACCACCGAAAGGAGCCATCCAGGAGCAATGGATGGCTATGATATGCTTCCACCGAGGGCCATTTCTGTCACGCAGGATTGGGATGAAGAGAATGTGTTTTGCTAGAGGTGGGCTGATGGGGAGAGAATTGTGCTTGGATTTCTTAACTTAGCCTTTACATCCAAACCATGTGATTTTACGGTGACAAGTTCGCGGAATAAAAAAAATTAACTTCAATTTGGCTCAATCCTTTATTTACTGTAAACGTACAATGTATAGAAACTACAGACAAGAGCTTTAGTCAGAACTGTTTCTTTGAATGTTACAAGGGTTTTAGTTTTATAATACTGTGGGTAAATGTATTATATACTCTATAATACATTTACAGGTCCTGCGACGATTCCATCTAGAGCCCCCCAACATTGTTTAGAACTGTTGTAATAACATCCTTAGAAATGCATGAAACATAAATACAGTAGAAATGCATTAACTAAATAATTTCTCCTCTGAACAGTAGAGAGTTTTTTAAGCACTTAAAAATGAAGAACTAGTTTGATTAGTTTGATAGGTTATTGTTCTATCAGTCGTGTGTGCAAATAATGCTGTCATCTAAATTAATTAATAATCTGACTAACTGAAAGTCAGAAAAAAAAATCTGCATTGTTGCTCTATTACTGTAGTGCTTACATTCTCCTGTGTGAGATGTATGCCCCATAAAGACATCATTATGGCATGTTTTTCTGCATTTCAATAAGACTGTCATACGGTGACAAAATAATTCAAAAGAGACCAAGCACCAAGCAGACATGCAAGGGGTTAAGAGCACACTGATGAAGGATTACAGTAATTTTTAATTTAGACGTGTTGTTATTTTAATTGCTCCGACTGCTTTGCCTTGATGGTTTTGATTTATATCACCAGGAAGTGTTTGTGAACAAGACGTATACCACGATTCATCTGCAAAATAATCCAATCATTACTAGCTAATGACAGGGGGCTGAAAAATGAGCTGGGTGCTTCATCAGTTCCCCAGCATGCATTGGGGCCCCATAGACACGAAAGATCGGAGGCCCCACCTGTCACGCCGTTGCAGTAATTGCATTGTGGCTTGTCTTTCTCACTCTCTCCCCATCGCCATCCTCTACCATTCAGCTGCACAGACAATACTGGTCTTAATGAAGCCGTCTGACGAGGTGGCAATTATAGACTTCTGTCACTGTCACTGGGGGCAACCCGTAAAGGGGGAGGGGCATGCACACCCCTGAGGGCTTGTCCACACCCCCTTTGTTGCGTTTATAAGAAGGAAACTAAGCTGCTGTCACAAGCAACTTGTGAATACTAGAGGATTACAACTTACAGTACGGTTGATTGTGAAAACTAATGATACAATGGTTTGTGGAGATGGACAATGGGGGGTGTTTACCCACAGTGGAAAACGTTGTTTGTTGCTGAGGTACATTGATGCATGTATGACAATGTATAGTATATCATGCAAATGTCATGGGCAATACACAAAGAACTCTTGATTAATACTTAATGTAAGATCATTTTAAAAGTTTTTGTTTTAATGTATTGATGTTTAGCTCTTAACCCTCGTGCTGCCTTCGGGTCACATGACCCAAAGGTTCATAACGAACCATCGTTGTGTTTACCCAATTTTACCCAATACAAAAACAAATACAAATAATTTTCTTTTAACCATTCCAATGTGGGGGGTCTGAGACAGCCCGACAGTTAAAAGAAAATGCTTCACTTTGTTTTTGTATGAGGTAAATTTGTCGCAATACGACGGTGGGTCACAATGACTGATGGGTCAGAATGACCCGAAGATAACACAAGGGTTAATTGACCTTAGAAAGCACACACAAAATCAAACTGTCTGAATCTAATTTGGCAATGTATTGAACATGCTGTGGATTAAGTAATTAAACACTCACAATTGTACAGTACATCTAACCCTCTTCAGATGGTTTTTTAACATTGATATAACATATCAATATCTACTTTATTTCTCTACTTGGACAAATGTTAATTGAATCAGGATCTAAATGCTATGCTCAAGTGTTTTGATGGCTCTAATGAGGCTGACACTACCAGTGCGTTCACAAAGCTGTTCACTCACCCTCCTGCCATCCTGCACACACTCATACACTGATGTATGTGGGCATGCACCTACACACAGACACACACCTCCTGCTACTTATAACCCCTGATTGGCCCCAACACAGGTGTGCCTCAGTGTCTCAAGATGTTGCTATGGATACATCATGCCTTCGACTCCTATATAATTATGTTGAATAACTTGATAAGGTTTCTCAACACATCAAAATAATGAAAATATATTCAAAGGTCCATTCCTTTTGTTTATTTCCATACACAGATAAATCAGGGTACCTGCATTATTACTGTAACAGACTGTTGTGTGTTGGTAGAGAGTCTGTCGAAGACTGCGAGCACAATCTTTACAATTGAAGGCTGACATTTCCTATAGCAATACATATTGAACTTTATGTTTCAAGTAAAACTTGAATAAATTACTGAGGAACTAAGGGAGACCTCATTAGTTTGAATTACCAGTGACCCAATAACATAGGAGGACATATTACCTTCTGCCTTGTCAGGACTCCTCATTTGGGTTGGAGATAGAAAGACCATTGTTTGGAGTCTGTATGCCCTTGATTTAGTCTTGTTTGCTGGGCATGTTGTAATGAGTTCACTATTAGATGACTTCAAACTGAGATGCTGGGGGCAAAGAAAGTTCAAGTTCAAACGGGAGCTCACTGTACTCTCCAGTTACTTTTCAAACTTTTTAGTTTACTTGTTATTGTGCACGTTTACAATGTACTGTACGGATACATGCATTTGAATTCATCTGACAATGATGTTGTGATGGTTATCCAGAAGCTAAAGGGTAAAATGAGTGGTAACTGAATCCCTTTGTAGATCTCCCTCTGCAGTCACTCTCAATGCACAGCTTTTGAAATTCTGAAAAATAGAGAAAATCCAGGAAGGTTTATATCTTTTATGGATTTGCAGCAAGTTGTATTTGATGTTGGACAACACTTCAATTTTCATACAGTCACAAAAAACTCAAATTTCCCACAGAGCTTACCCATCCATAAATGACACTTACTGGAAATAGAAATACATTTGTTGAAAGTGTATGTCTTGATACAAAGAAATGTTGTGAGGGTTGCAGTGGCAGGCTCTTGCAATCTAATGTATGATAATCTAGCGTATGAATTCATCACACTTGTTGTGGCATCCCTGCTTTATAGTCTGCAAGGGATTCTTTTCCACTGTAGGGATAGTGACAAAGACCAGTAAGCACTGATGAAGAAAGTGTTTTGGCCGACTCTTCATAAACAGAGTGACTAAGTTCAGTTGAGTTCTGGATTTTAATAAGTATTATCAATCTGCAGATTGGGAGAGAAAACCAGACCCCTGACAATAAAATGACAACACGACACCAGGCTTAGGTCTCAATCGTGTCTCTCTCAGCTCTGAAAGCCGGAGGACCATCTTTTATAGGGAACAAGAATGTAAACATAGATAGTGACAGTCAAGCAGTAATGACGTTACAACAGTCTCAGAGACAGAGATTCACTGCTCCCAACACATGACAACTCTCAGACTAGAGAGTTCATAGTTGGAGCTCTCCTTGTAGTCATGACAAGGAACGTTTAGCCAGTACTTTCTCCTGACCCCGAACATCTATTAACCCTGACACATAGACACAATATACTCTTATTAATAGCAAGCTTACATGAGAACGTACTAACTAGTATCCAATGACTAGTTCTATTGATTAGTGAATAATGTAAGCACACAGGAAATCCCAATTTCTTCCACAGCACACAAGCAAACACTTTAGTCTTTTTAGCAGAATCGACTTGTTTGCGGGTTGCCCTGGGAGACCCTGTGCACCATGATGTTGCATTTCATACTCAAAAGTAATTTAAACTAGATTTGTGTACCTGTTACTTTAACTTGACAGCATATTTTGTGTATAAAGTATGAGTTTGCATACTTAAAGTATAAGTATGCAAACTTAAAACGTGGGTCTGTAACCCAGCAAGAAGGTCCTGGTTTCGATCCCTATTTGGGGCTTGTTGGTGCTCAGATGGGCTACTTTTCCGTGGGGAGTTTGCATGTTCACCCCGTGCTAACATGGGTTCCCTCCACAAAAATACCCCAAATAAAAGAAACATGAAGTGATTGCTTTCCTGCCCATGTCCCTCACCCATGTCCCTGGCCAGGACATGGGTGAGCACTTGGACTAGGCCCCCAGGGGCTGCTGATGTAGCTGCCCTGGGAGGAAGGACCGCAGGAAGGAACAAAGGCAGATGCTAATATCTCCGGTGAATGTGTGTGTGTTGTCCACCGCTCCCTGTACACCCGTGTGTGTGTGTTCACATTGTGAGATTAATACACTAAAGGATTCTTCAATCCTATTTTCTCTCTACATGGTATTGTTTTGATAACCAGCAGTGCCTGAGTTAATCTCTATACTTAGGCCAATGACCAGTTGGTGATGCCAATCAACAAAGTCTGCTCTTAGATTCTTTCAGAACAACTTGAGAAAATGTGTCAGGGTTTTCTAAACATTGCTTATTTTGAGGATTTGTACTTGCTTTGGTGGTGAATGGTCCGTTCTATTAACAGTGGCCAGTGTAGAATTCCTCAACTAATGCTTGCCACAAGTTATTGATACTGTATACCACACTATCACAAATATATAATTCACAAATAGACATGTTAGTCACTTGAATAAACCATGAAGTTCACAATTGGGCATGGGAGGAAGTTGAGTATAATAGGTACCATTAATAATGTGTAGCCAAGTGTGACACCACCCCTCTGTGACTCCACTTCATGTGGTTGGATCCCTATCAGGAATTCAGTTGTGTGAGTTTGGATCAGTCTAATCACATTTGTTCAATTAAGCACAGCTAATATCTCTCCTGGATATTTGGTGTATTGCTGTGATGGGGAGAATGGTGTTGAGATGCATGTCAAACAGAGAGAGGAGTACTGGAGGGTCTCAGAAGGATCTGCATCGAGAAACAGGCAGGGTGGTGAGGTTATACAAGGCTCAGTGCGAGTTAACGAACAGGGAAACTGGAATTTGCCAATGACATTTTTTGGTAGGAATTCCCCCTTTTTCTAATTAGTGGGCGACAGAGTTATGAGATTATATCACGTTGCTCTGTCAAACCTTTTGTAAGTGGCAAAAGGACACTTTAAGTGTCTACTCATACCTTTCCAGTAACTAGTGTCTAATCACCTTTGCTGACCTTTAGCAGGCATTAGAGGGCAAGCACACAAACAGAAGAGCCAGACATGATAAAGAACCTCTAAACAGTGTTTAACCAGACTGTCTGACATTCCATTAGTGCTACAGGCGTGTGATCTATTCACAGGCCTTTGTAGGTCAACCAGTTGTTTTGATTGATTCTCATCTCCAGATCCCTCATCAATGGACCAGAGCATTCTCAGAGCAGGCGGATATGGATATATAGCCTTTCATTCACACCTCCTGTCAGAAACAGCCCTCACTTATTTAGTGGGTGTTTGTATTTGATTGGATCTAGCTTTTGGTTGACAAAACCTAAAATAAGCGCAAACAGTTCAGCTTCCAATTAAACCTAATTGTAAACCTAACCCTACTTTGAATTCTAAAAGTGAAATGCAGGGAATTAACTCAGTAGTTAGAAAGTCATCTAAAAAAACAAATGAAAACCATTAATTAGACAAGTGCTAGTTTGAATTTCTGAGGAATGCTTGTTAATCTTATAAGGTGAGCTGGTGATTATACATTTGTGTATAAGTGAAGCAAACAGCAACAGCCACTGCAAAGAAAAAACAATAAAAGACATTCCAGATTTAGATGAAATGTCTGACTTGTAGCCCTTTGGCATCTTTTTTGGGGGGACAAATTACCCTACAGTAGTCTTTACTCTGTTATTAAAATATACCCACTTGATGGAAATGCAACTATGTCTATCCTTTTAGTTTTTTGGTTGGAAACATTAATTCTGGGGTGTGGAACAGTTTTCAAAGCACAGTTTATTATACCTTGAAAAAGTACAAATGATTTAGATGTTTTATGGAACACGCCCACAGTCTACCTTGATCATACCTTTTTGCCACTTCACATTTCACACTTCTGTTGTTTCCAGACCAAATTCCTCACCTGAGTGCTCCTTGCCTTGGTTGAATCATCTCTGCAATATAAAATATCTATACAGTTATCTCCACTTTGACAACTCTTAACTGTTACACAACTGTCTAAAAACTATATTTTAAAGTGTACAACCCTCTGGGAGCTGGAAGAATAAAACGTTTGTTGAAAGTAGAAAGTTCTTGAACTGACAAAATCCCATCCAAATGTCTCTACAGAAATTGTGAAAAAGTAGCCTTTTACTTGTTATATCCTGTCAGGATATCTACATGTTGCATGAGGATATCAGTCCCTCCTGTGGCCAAACTGGGAACAACACTGAGATCCATGTG
Source organism: Osmerus eperlanus (assembly GCF_963692335.1). Classification (NCBI taxonomy): domain Eukaryota; kingdom Metazoa; phylum Chordata; class Actinopteri; order Osmeriformes; family Osmeridae; genus Osmerus; species Osmerus eperlanus. The sequence continues at coordinate 17,349,833 of NC_085024.1, forward strand.
CTGGAGAACACATTGGGCACATACTTGTTGTCTGTGCACATCTGTTACCAACACCAAACTGAAGCACTGGTTTGCAAAGGCAACTGTAACTTCAGTCTCCCATGGGAATGCAAGAAACTGTACTGAAATGAATCATTTGTAGAAACAGATTTTTGTTATGTAGCTTTCGGATGTAACTCATTATGAAACAAGCATGGCTTTTGTGGATTCCCAGAACCACAATAAGATAACTTTTCGGAGAAGTATTCTGGTTGTGCTTTACAATAAAGGCTAGTGATATATACTACAGCATGCACACCATAAAAAAAAAAAACTCTGTCCAATATGCAGATAATAATAGAAAATACAAATTATGTGAAATTAATATATTGTTTTGGGTTGTTCAGGGATGCTCAATGAACATTACAATATGTGCTTTTTTTAACATATAAGGAGTCTGACATGATTCAATGGTGCAATTGTGGATGGGTTTACTTGTTTAAGTAAAGCAGTACATTATCATCTGTCCAGATGCAAGCTCAATTAGATTTAATTACACACAAATACACACAACAGAAAGAGAACACGAGAGAAAAAGAGAGCGAGAGAGCAAGACAGAGAGAAGAAAGAGGGATTGTGAATATCCACATCCCTATATTTGGTGTGAACAAAATGCACAAACTATCTTTGTTTCAAAATTTCCCCGGTTTAGTGGACCACAATAAACTATTTTCTGTCCGTAGTTTGCATCTCAATATAATCTGGCAGCACTTATTGATAGAACCTTCTTAAGGTTTAAGATTTATTAAATACATTACACATGTAGACATGATTAGATGACCACCATGACCAGCATGAGCTAATTACATGAGGCTATGTAACACATCAATAGCTGCCAGTGAATAGTGACAACCTGTAGACTAAATAAATGTATTTTTCAGACATTTTTCAGAAATGTGCACGGGTGAACGTCAAAGACTACAGTAGTTAGATATTTATTTCGGTTAATTAACGTACCAACTTGGACTGGCGAATAAATCAGGCGAATCTCTTTTCTTGAGAACTTTTAGAACAACAATTTCAGAATTATATGTAGTTGTCTTTCAAGGGTGAAATGGAAATGTATATATTTAAACCTATCTTTACGTAAATAATAATGCAGGAATTTTTCATACCAAGGGTAAAGTTTACTTCGACTATGCAGTCTGTATGCGCAATTGTATCATATGTATTTTTTTCATTACAATTCTTTCTGATTACTTGTTCAGTTCAATCGTGTTTTCACATGGATCTCCTAGCACATGCATCAATAAAATGGATCCGTAAGGGTAGGGAAGTTTGGTAAACTTCTTAAAAGGTCTAGGCTAGTTGGCACTGTACACTGTAGGCTGATTGAGCACCTGCGGCAACGATTACCCATATGAATGCGTATTCTTGTCAGGAGTGAGACAAGATAATTGTCAGTTTGCCAGAATCCATTGTTAAAATAAGAAGCTGTGCGTACCCTCACAGAACATCATCATGCACACATTGTTTTATTTTACCAGTCTATTTTTCTTGACATGCAAACATGTGGCGTGTAAATATGAAAATGGATGAGCGTGAACACTCTCCTGGCAGTCGACTTCTCTCTTCTCCGCTGGAGCTCCCAGGAGAGCGCGCGGGGAGAAGAGCGTTATAAAAACCAAAGTGGGGCACGAGACAAGCTGCGCCACAGCTGGCAAATCATCGATTAGAGCATCAGAAACGGGGAGGGGCGGATCTTTTACCTGACACCCCTCTCAAAGAAACCTTCCTCCCATCCCGCTACTCTACTCTACCCCACTCCTGCAGCACACGTAACTCTTGCGCTCTGTCCAATCTCTCCGAAGTTCAGCCTTGTGCCGTTTTTCCGAGTGCGTTTTTGTCAACTCCCGTATCCCTCTCAACATTAGGACTTGTCCTTTAGCAGTTGTGGATCTCTGAAGGTGGAGCAGAGTCTACTCGAATTCTGAACTTTTGATGGAAAACAAGAGGCTGCCCGTTGACTGCTAACTTTGAAGGTATTGTCACATTTTATACTAAATTCTGTATTGTGGTCTCAGTTCAAACACCTGCTATATAAGATGTTGTGAGCATCTATGTAATTTGATAATCCGTTCCAAAGTTTGATCTTATTCAAGGTTAAACTACGATTTATTATCATTTAAAACACACTTCTCATATCGTTAAAGGTTAACAGTGACCAAGTTACCAAGAATTTAATTTTCTTAAATACAATTGAATAAGATGTCCTAATATTTGTTTCACTTTTGACTCTGCTCAAGAACTCGGAACACAAACTTGCATGAATGCGCACTTGTGTAAATCACACGAGGTTTAACATAATCAGATTACAAATCATCAAACAACTATTTTATTGTGCATTTTGACTCAGGACAAGTCAGGTCACTAAACTGCTGCAGTCTGATCTATGATAAGCTTTTTTTATTGAAGAGAGGGTATATTCTACAACGATATATATTTTAAGTAGAATATTAAGCAAATCCATACAGTGCTGTAAGGACTTTTAGGATTGCCGAACCTATCTTTCTGTGGATGGTTTGCATATATATATATTTTAATTGCATCTCAGTTTGCAATGGCATGCAATGCAATCCCTCACGCAAAAAGTTGAGGGATAGCACCAGGCCCAGCAACACTACTATCCTTAGGGTTGCTTTAATAAATAGAATAATGTTGTAGCCTAATTCCAACATGGAAACCAACATTTTACATGAAGAAAAACACATGTCACAACATGATCTTCATTAGTTTTCAATCAGCTGGTTGTCTTTGAACACATTTTTGTCATAGAATGGTTTATTCTCTCTGCTATGCTATTAACTACCCTAAAGTAGTTTCCCATTTTCTTTGTATTAAAATGGTTTCTTTACAAGGATTTCCATTTCATGACAATGAAACTCAGAAATAAGTATTGCAGCCACAAAAACATTCAATATGATATTATGCAAGTATAACAAAAAGAAGGATCAATGCAAGACAGAGTCATATTGGTCCTTTTGTTGTTTGCGATGCTAGACATTTCCAGTAATAAGCAGGTGTGTGTGTATGTGTATGTGTGGGTGTGTGTGTGAGAGAGCGAGAGAGAGAGAGAGCGAGAGCGAGAGCGAGAGCGAGAGCGAGAGCGAGAGAGAGAGAGAGAGAGAGAGAGAGAGAGAGAGAGAGAGAGAGAGAGAGAGAGAGAGAGAGAGAGACTGAGTGTTAGGACGGTTATGGAAAGAAGTACTGTACTATTGTGAGATTGCGTGGGCAATGGTCTGTTGTGATTTTTGGTATGGTTCACATTCCTCAGGATCTCTTAGATTCCACACATGCCATAATCACCAGCATTGCCCCGAGCTTAGAGAAGTTTAAGATAGACAGATTTCACTTTAGTCCAACAAGCTGACTTTTTGCCAGTACCCAAATCCACTCACGAAAACATTGATTTGTTAATTATTAAAGATGTAAAAACCTAATGCCAAAAATAAGATAAATAGCATGCAAAGGAATCAACAATAAAAAATATTGTGACTGTTACTATTGATGCAATTTTTAAGGGAACTTTAAACTCGCTCAACAAAACTAAAATGTGAGAAGTCTAAAAGTTACAGTGCAACAATATCTCAAGATGTATTTTAAGAGTATTAAAACATACAGTTTTTAATTGGTTCAGTAGATTGGTGAGTTGTTTTTAGACATGATTTTTCCTACCATCAATATGAAGGTTTAGAGACATTTATGAGGTCACTGACACGAGCAAGATAACCTGGTTGTATTTGGGTAGATTCTATCTCTTAAAAAAAAAACTGTTTCAGGTGTTGTGGTTTATCTGGTCAGTGTTTCTCAGCGCAGTCACTGACTTTTTCCTGTCTAAGATCATGCCGCTTCTTGTAAGTCCTGTTCAAGATGAAAGACATACAAGCACTCTCAGTATTACTGCGTAATACAATCAGTCTCAGCACTCGGCAGTTGTGAAACTAGAACACACACACCTACCCCTTGATACTTTACCTAAATGTCTTCATCTAACCTCATTTGATAGGAATGGCAGTCATCAGATTCAGAGCACAGTAGCACTGTAGACACACCTAACAGGACATACAGATGCATTAGTGATGCCTCTATAAAAGTACATCATGGTGGCACAGCAGGATTGAATTGTTAAACATAAATGTACTTTCTTCGCAGATTTCTGACAATGTAATAATAGTCATTCTGCAATAACCTTTTTTTAGAAAACATCTTAAAGCTTTGAGCACCAGGTTTAAAGAATCTTATTTTCTCTGTGGTTTAAGTCAGATGTTCTTTTCAGGGCACCACATTGAAAGTAGTGCAAGTCTTGTTATCGGTTTGCTTTGTAATAGCAGGAAATGAATGTTGGAGAGCAGTTAGAAGCACACCTAGGTAATCTCCCCTCCTCTCTCCTCTTCTCCTCACCTACTCCATCCTGGTGGCACTTTTGCATCACGTCTCTCTTAATTGGCACTTCATTTGTCAGGTTGCTGGCGCATACGGCATGAGACACAGAGGGACCGGAGGCATGGCAGACTCAGTTAAATGTCTAGTTGCTCCTTTGACATGGTGTCGAAGCCAGGTGCAGTGCATGACTGTGTACAATACTCTGACTGTAACTGTAAGTCCTAACAGTAGTGAATGAAGAATCAGGGAAGAGAATACACAGTTTACGGCAACTTATATTTTATTTTATTGTATATTTTATTTAATTCTAATTCCACTTAGTACTGCTAGTTTATGTACCCTTAGTATAGATAGTCCACATATTTAAATTTTAGGTCCCTATATGTTTATTGTATGCATCTTCCTGCCTAAGCAAATTCCTTGTCTGTGCAAACTTTCATGGCGAATAAATCCCATTCTGATTCTGATTTAAAAGACAATGGTAAGCAATATGTAGTAAATGACAGGAGAAAAACAACAACTACGACTTGTACCCTGACCCTAAGAGACCAATTAGTCTGTTCCGAACCTCATGGAGTAAGTCTATTTTGTGGTACATGGGCAGAGCTCTTTTTAGAACTGATCATGTAGGTTCAATGCCACTGACGTTACAAACTAAACAGTTCAGGCTGACATTTATTTTTTTAAGATATATTTTTGGCCTTATGGACAGAGACAGTTACAGAGAGACTGGAAATTATTGGGAGATAGGGGAAGACATGCAGAAATGGCCCGGGCCGGAATCAAACCCGTCCGTTGTGTCAGGTCCTCAGCTTAAATTGTATGCACTCTGCCTGGGGAGTCACTGGAATGATCCAATCTGACTTTCTTCAGTAGTTGGTTGTTCAAAGAAATAATATGTTGTCAATGCTCAACTATTACTGTAATACCTCCAGAATTTTGCAGCTGTCTTCAGCTTTTGGGGTAACAAAGATTGGTGGCTCATCGTTTCATAAATACCTCCAACGAAGACATAAATGTTGAAAATTCATGTCATCAGGTTTTGTCTAAGTTGAGTCTACGGAGATGGGTTTTGTCTTGTACTGCTGAGACTGATAAGTAGGCTAAAACCATTAATCGTCGTCTTGATAATTAACACTGAAGCCAAATAACACCTCAGCAAACAGTGAAATTATACTTGTGGTAAGAAAAGGAGTAAATACCTGTTTAGCTGCCAGCAAATGCATTTATTAGACTGTCGCCAGTAAATAAGAGGCATGTCTCGTTTTTTATGTGTAGCTATTCAGGGATTCCACCCTCCCTTAAAATAGTACTGTTATGATTGCTAATAGAGAAGAAAGCTAACTATAAAGACACATTTTTTGATGACATGTTGCAACCAGTTTGGGGAAAAAAAGTTGTCTTAATAGGGATTGTTTGCACATTCCAGGGCTCAGTGTCAAACGTATAACCAAAAACAGGCTCCTGAGAATTACAGACATACCACCCTGGGTGCATACTTTTGTGAGACTCTGGAGTTTTTTTTGTCATTATCAGTAAACTTTCTTTTTAAAAAGAGCAGCTTTGTTGCCCCAGCATGTTATACAGCATTTATTCTGGCATATGCTTTGCATACTGTTGATACAGATTCCTTGGCTTAGCGATAAAAGCTTTGCATTGTTTTTGGTCTCCATGATCAGCATCGTTCACAGAAAGGGTTGGCGTGTCCTTGTGGAGAGATAAATAACCAAAGTCCGTCATGTCGATTCTGTCACGGTTTGGCAAATAGATGTTTATGCAATGTAAGAATAGCAATCCCTAGCATGTTTGATGGTAGCATATCAAATAACATTTTAAATACATGCATGCTTATACCTTTAACTTTTTGTGATTCAAATCACATTCTTTCGGGCCCTACATATGTTTTGATTTCTTGAAAAAGTAATTGTCTTTTATTTCTATGCTTGTCATTATCCGATCTGTGTAGGTTTTCCTGAATCCTTTGTTCATATAATGCCACAAAAAAAGGAGTGAGTGCTTTGGAGGAATACGCATCCTGCTAAGATCAGGTTGTTAATACCCACCCACATACTCCGATTAAACAATTTAAATAGATACTGTATTCTCTTCTACACACACACACGCACACGCACACACACACAAACAGTCCTCTTATCAAATGTTTTGTACACGTCAGATGGATCATACATCCTTTGACAAGGGATTAAATGTGCAAAGAAAAATATGTAGATAAACTGCATCTATAAGTCTGTACCCCTTTTTCAAAGCTCCCATCTATGCCTACATAATGCTTGGTTGGCTTACGATTCTAGTACGCCCTTCTCACTAGTTTATCTGACTACTACAGTAGCATAATCTCTGTTAGCCACTCTCATTAACTTCATACTCTGTCTGATGGGCTACCCTCGGACTAGTTCTGGTGGTAAACTAGTCACCCCCAGCCCCACTGCAAAACAAAACGCAGGACATCCTCAACCTCTCTTCTCTTCCAGTGTAATAACACAAAGAGGTTACAAAGCCATCTTCAGTGTTCTCTCTCTCACAAATACACAACCCCATCTTTCTAACTCTATTAATGGTTGATATGTTGCAATCCACGAGGCAGAAATTAGAGTTCTAATTATTCAGTCATGGGATGAGTGGCCAAAGCAACCAGTGACAGAAAAGTCATTTCTAAAGGGCCCTGCTGCAACTGATGCTAGTTGATTGTTCTATGACTAATTTGTTTTTGTAATTTGATAAAAGCAAGAGGGGATAAAAGGCAAGGAGTTGATAAGAGGCCATCTCAGAAACCCCAGGATGCAATAATTCTCTTTGAATCATTAATACAAATTCCTGTGGGCAAACTGAAACGAGCCTTTGTCGTGTTAATCATGCCCCACCGCTGCAGCAACGGCTTTGGTGGCAACTTGGGACAGTGACATCGACCCCATGAACGAAGGCCTCAAAACGATCGTCAAGCCAGTACCTTCTCTTGATCGGAAACGTGTGTTTGTGAGGGTGCACGTTCGTAGGGTGAGTTGTACAATGTACTGTACACCACACATGGTGGGAGTAGGCATCAAGAGTTCCGATCTGCGAGCTTCCCGTGCAGCAGCAAAAATGGTCACGGTTTCATTTACGTTACTCTTTGACATGGCTGAATAACCTAGAGACTTGTTGAGGAGAAACACCATATCTCTTACCGTCAGCAGACCTGAACCAAGGACAATTGTGTCTAGTTCTATTTTAGATGGCTCCATGTGCTTATAAAATAATTAAGCACTTAGGAGACTTTAAAAAGTTCATTAAATTCTCTTGTCTCCCTCTTCCTCTTACAACCACAACACAACAAGGAAATATAAAAAGGTTGAATGTCTGTGTATACATGTTTTTAATTTGAAAGCCACACTGATGGTATGAGGGACTAATAGAGGATCAGATTTTGGTATAACAGTATAACAAGTCTAACTGTTGCACCACTCCTTATTTCTATTGACACTTCTCATCTTAGAGAGATTCAAGATATGCACACTATCACTCTATTGTCATGCTGTCATATGTCAATCTTTGACACATTTCCCAACAGACAGCTAAATCCTATAGTCTTATTAGTACAGTGTTGTTGTTTGTTTTTGTCACCAAGATCATAGGCAGAAAGCTTAAGGTTACCACTGACAACACTACCCTATGCTGTTTGTGTGCACACATTGTTCAAATGCATGTAGACCCATTTGTATTAGTAATCCAAATAAGCTTATTAATGCCCATTAAAGCATCACAAGTGTTAAGCATGAAGACATCACAACACCTACGTACTGAAAGTGACGAGGCTGGTTCTGTTAGTCAAAATAAATAGAGCAATTTTTCAATGAAATGCTAAGCCAACAAAGATACATTTGTTCACGCCTTCTTTTTTAAAGGGTCTTGGCACAGTTAAGATCATTATTAATAAAAACAAATCTCAAATTTTTGCCATGGAATATTGGCCAATTTTTTGAGTGAAGATATGTAGAGTTAGGGGTAGAAATTGTTGTTGCGCTGTAAATAAGCAGCCTGTGTATGTACAGGGATTAGAAGAAAATTATTGAATAATCTGAGCAATTTACTTGTAATGATGTCTGTCATTCTAGTGAATGGTCAAACATTGACAGCACTATATCTACAAAGATGCATAGCATTGTTGAAGCCTGTGTTTACAAATCTCACTTTTGTAAGATGAAACCTTTATTTGTAAGGTGTTGTGCTATAAATTGTTACTGTTACTTTTCTGTAACTTACTAATCAAAATCCTAAATCATGATATGAACTGGCAGAACACAGTCTTGATGCAGCATTTAAACACTGAAAAATTATTTTACTCTCTCTGATAGAAAAACTGTATATGTTAATTGATAATCAGTAGTGTTGATTCAGTGGTGCATTCAGTGCAAATCTGTGCCCTTCTGGATGTCAGAGGGTTTTCACAGCCAATTCTGTGCCAACCAAGCTGGCAGTGGCAGCACCTGTTGGCAGTGCCAAGGCCTGGCAGGGTTATCAATGCTCTCTGATGGTCCCCGACAATCACAGTAGAAATGACTGCGGTTTCTTGCGTCACGCCAAAGAAAAAGAGCATTTGCTTGTTTTCCGCATTTCCACCAAGACCAAAGCAGAGATTGCAAAAGGTAAGTATTTAAAACAGTTACACAGGCAAACACATCAGTATGTGAAAGGTGTGATGTATTAAGTACTTTCATTATAGCGTATAGATTTATATGTATTCATTTAGCAAACGCTTTTCTTCAAAACGATATACAGATAAGTGATACATCTTGCTACAATGTTTTCATGAGCAACTGTGTCAAGATAATCAGGTGATGCTTGTCTGTAGCATCTTTATATTCTTTAATAGTACTTCATAACATTACAGCTACCTAAATCTGTGGACCCACATTAAACCAATTTTTTTAGCTGCTTAAACAGTCCCCCAATTTCCTGTGAGAAACCGCACAGGACTGGGACACATTCTTTCTGTGATGTCACAATACTAACACTTCCATCTGAGTTTTAGAACATGTTTACGATACCATACCTCTGACTCAATCTACCTTGTTTACTTCCGTCCCACCTTCCTTTAAATGCTTTCATTAATCTGAAATAAAAAAATACCTTTCTTTTGATCTGGGGTGATGGCAAGAGGTTGATGCTTGTCTACTTACTTCCAGAGCGACTTACTGTAAGTCGCTCTGGATAAGAGCGTCTGCTAAATGACTAAATGTCTAATCCTGTGTCTAAAGTGTAATTTATGAAGGATAGAACATATATTTCAAATCTAGTTATAGGTATAGAATCACCAAAGCACTCTCACATAATAGCAAACAGTGAGTGACAGACCCTGGTCTAGCTCAATACTCAAGTAGGCTATATAAAAAGTTGTGGGAGTTCATGAGAATCCAATTAGAAGAGTTGACCGTCCAACATTAATCTTTTCATCTGGTGTCTAACATCGTTTTTTTGTTAGCTAATCTTATAGCACTTTTTATTTTGCCTGTGTGACTGACTAAACAATAGGTTTGTTTTGTGTGAAATTAGATTATTCATCTTTGTGCATTATGACCTTGTCATGTTTAAGACTGAAGATTTTGGAGAACTTCTTTTATATAACCTATTGAGGTGGCCTAGACCCATTGTCTACCATGCTTTCCCTATGTGGGGTTAATGCTATTGTTTGTAGAGGTAGGCCAACTCTCACTTCTCTTTTTGTCAGCTTCCTGTTTTTGTAGCTGCAGTTTTTGTAACTGGAATGGCTTGTTTTGATCTTGATAATATGTATGATTCTGTCGATCATATATTAATCAGTACACATTAGTCACTCCTCTCTAATAGCCTACATATCCATTTACAAATTTGTTTGTGTTTTTTTGTTGAACACAACATAAGAGACTTCTTTTACTGCATATCCATGTGTGTGCAGTGGATATTTGCCTGTCTCTTATTAGGGATCCATTAATAACTGCATGGCTCGAAAACTATGCATATATTTTGGTAACTGGGACAAGTTGAAATGTTACCTGTGTTGATGAGTTAGTGTGTGTATGGAGCTGGAGCAGTGTCATAATAAGGCCAGAATATCAGAAACACGTGAACTGGTAAAACATGAACTCTCTGCCAGTGAGTTACATACATTTTAAGGAAATGTTGATACACAACCTGTTCACTGTTATCTATGAAATCATAGTAACGTCAGATTTGGCATGACTAGACAAGCCCGGAGAGGAGAAAAAGTTAAGGATAATGATAATTATCATGTAAAATATGTTCATGACATTTCATACAAACACGTAGGTCCGCGTCCAATATTATTGTTTGGACAATATACGGGCGAACACTGACGTAGAACATGACATTCAAAATGGCATGGGAGTTCTATTGTGAATTTGTATTTTATCATCTACAGGGTATCTATCGGCCTATATTATTCTTTCAACAGTCTACGATCCTGGATGTGTGCTATTTTGTCCATTCGCATTGCCCCTTGAGTGTGTATGCGCCTGTGTGTAGCCTATGTGCGTGTGTTACTCAGTTATAAATGCAGAACCGCCTCACTCTAATCAAGCTGATTAAAAATTCCTGCGCGCACAGCCGGAAATCGCACCATCCTCTGTTTTCTCTCCACTTTTTACTTTATTTTCGGCTCTCCTCTTCGCCAGGACATCGGCAGTGGCGGGCGGCTTTCATAAACGACTCGACATGCGGTTTAAATCGGGTTGTTTGGGGGGTATTTCCTTCTGAGATGAGGAGGAGAAAGGGAAAGCACAGGCAGCGCCAGCACCAGCAAGGGGAGTGATGAGTCAATACAACTAATAATTTAATGGGGACACAGAGGAGGAAAGAGAAAGAAAGAGGAGCTCCGTCCGGACGCATATCAAATGAACAGAACCTCTCCTTTTGCAAGCAGCTTGATCTATATTTTTAGCAATCCTTATCTGTTTTCGACATTGGAAAGTGAATGACACTTTTTTTTTAACCTGTTTGGGTTTCGCATTTTGTTTCTTGATCGTTTCGAGCCCGGTCTACATGCGATATATGTCGAATATTTCAACAAAATATGATTGGACAGTAGGCTAGAGCTCTTATCGTCCGGTATGCTTTAAACATAACACCCGGACTGATAGAAGCAACGCTGACCTACGATAGTGCTATTCACGACTGCCTCTTTATCGTGGTGGATTTAGTGTGAACTAAAAAGAACTCGTTGCACTTGTAGGTTGACAAATAGGCATGCTCGAGACACTTATTTAGTTATTTTTAGGTGATGGTATCTTATTTTAGTCGGCAAGACGGAAAAATGCGTTTTTTTTACAACGTTTAACGAATCAGTTATGTAGCATAGCCTACATCATTATTGGACTTAATTGCTTATCAATGCATCCCAGTCTTTTCCGACTTGTCTTGTCTCGACTACACTCGGGTTGTTATTTTTGTCAGCGTGTCGCCTTTCGAAAGAAGAATATAGACTGCATTTTAGTGTGTTTTAGAATCCTATATGCCATTCAGAACGCAAAAGCTGCAAACACTGAAGTTTTCTTTTACCTGGCAAAACTTGAAGAAGTCGACTTTCAACAAGACTGCATTACATGGTTTCGAGTGGTCACGTGCTGATTTCCAGGTTGGTCTTATAGCCTACTGATTTATTTTGAGAAAACAAAATTGAAGGTCAATAAAACAGACCTGTTACAACCATCTCTCGGTTTGGATTCTTATGCCCCCGATTTAGAGAATTTGATGCCTCGTTGCAAATTATGAATGAGAGAGTTCACGATAGTTCGCGAACTGGTGGGTTGTGGGTGTAGATGGTTTCATTATGTTCGTTGTTTAAGACATTATGTCTTAAACATACCATAAATACCCAATGTCCAGTGTGGAAATGTGTTGAAACTATAATCTACCTCTGAAACATTCCTTTGGAAAAAAGTATAAACTACAGATGGTTATGTTTGTTATGCCAGTTTAGGGTAGCTTTATTGAACCACTCTGTGGGACTTCTCCTGCCTCTATGTTCCTCTCTTCTTCCTCACATCACGTTAACTTTCGGATGGCCTGTGATGAGTCAGCAACTTTATTTATGTGTCTTCTAAAGTTTTCACACTGGTGTAACTGTTTTAGCTGTTTACATATCTGACCTATTTCAAGGTTCCTCTCTGCAAACCTATACAATTAGAATTATGCCATGTTAAGTTGCATGCCAGATTGTACATGTCACAGCAAATAATGCTTTGCGAGTCCTGTACCTTTTGATGTCTCTTAACCCTCCGAGCTGTTTGGTAATTTGCTCAAATGATTCAGACTAAATATGTTCTCCACTATTTCTCAGTTTTGTTCCCTCTCAGCCTTTACCATGGCAGGGACTAGTGCTGTGAACTGCAGTAATCATTGGAGTGGAATCTGTGCAGATGAATGTGTTTGCACAAAAATGAACTTATTTGCCCTCTGCATGGGAATCCGTAGTGGAACAGACAGATATACATAATACATATGTCGAAAAATGGAAACATTACGCTGGTGAAAACATCTCAAGCGCTAAGTCCGAACAGAATTGACAGCTTGTTGTATCTGGCATGCTTCGGAGGCATCGAACTACTGCACAGAAGAAAACATGAATTACATTCTCTTATGGAAGGTTATAGTCCTAACATTGCCCAAATCCTGTCAACTGACCCCCTTGTTATGGGCCCTCCTGTCTCCCTCTCAGGTGATAGTGAGCAGAGCTGCTGAGAATGATGGACCATCTCAGCGAGGCATGTCTGGGTAAGGAGAACTGTGACCTGGTCAACAGCATGGGGGACAGCAAGGCCCCCCCTGCCAAGCTGGCTCGGCTGGAGCAGAACGGCAGTCCCCTGGGTCGGGCCCGGCTGGGCAGCACTGGAGCCAAGCTCTCTGGGGTGCCCTACAAACCTTCGGGACACCTCCTCAAGCCCTGCCACAAAAGGGGTGAGTAGCACCAGTCAGGGAGTTTGTGTGAATGTTTTGTTTGTGTGTATGTTTGTTTATGTTGTTTATGTTGATGATGTGTTTGGTGAACATTAAATGTGCAATGTCATGTTTTTACAGTATAATGCATACAGCTTTGTTTTGAACCCCATGCTTATCCTAAACTCCCTACCAATTTCACTGTACCTGAGTCATCTAGAAGCATTTACCAAGACATTACTTATACAGGGTCTGTTAGAGAATGACTGATATTCTGCTGCATCGTCCCTGCTCCCCTTGTTGTTTGCTGAGAGTTTCAGTCCCTAAAGTATTTAACATTGAAATAAACACAATACATAGCTTCCTCACACTGCTTCATCACATGCATGATATGATAGGTCCAAATGTACTTAATTACTTCTTGGAGGGAGCTGAAATCAGTCAAATATCTAGTATTTTTGACAGTATTTTGTTTTGAAAGTATTTTAGCTTTCAACGTTTATCTGTTGGCCTCTCTGCCGTGACAGACCCAGGAAGTGGTTTGTTTTGTACAGTTGCACTCCTCTGCATCTTCATAGGTTACGCTCATAACATTGATATCTCACCTCCTTAAATAGTAATCCCTTTGGCCACATACGAAGCCACAGTCCTCCCTGCGAGTGCATTTTCTGTGTCTCCACAGGAAACGGTATACAGAGTTCAGAGGCGTCCGTTGCTGAAGTATTCACTGGGCCCACAGAGGGTTTTGTCTGAGCAGGACAATATTTACCATGGGCTCCTCTCTGCCCCCAGAAAACAAAGCCTGTATTGATCCCCAAATAAACCTACACAGCAGTCTTTATTGTTAGATCTTTATCTATTAGGATCAGGGAGGAGAAAGCTGCCCTTCAGCACATTCCCTGGCATCTGTTAGTGATTACTCTATTTATTGATGGTTTGGGGGGGGGGGGAGTCAGAGCAACTGCTATAACTGAGTAGTTTCCTAGACTACTACATGAATTTGCTTTGAAATAGCAAGTTTCCCCAAAATGTTTAATACAAAAACTTTTGCAGACAATTTCAACTGCGTTTATTTTCAAAGCTAAATAGCATTCCCTGATATTTACACTGTACCCAAAACACTTGTTAATCTATTGGCGAGGATTCTTCGTTTCACCAAACGACAGTGTGATGTTGACACAGACTAGTAAACCCAAGAGTGGAGTGAATGGTAGGGAATTGGAGTGGTGCATCTTGAGGTAAAACAAGGTTTGCATTTGATTCAGACTGCTTTGAGAACCTTGACAATAACAAACCTCTTTCAAGCCAAAAAGCGCTTTGTGGAAAGTTAACCTTATGCTCTTTGTTTTTCCAATAAAATTATGTTGACTATGCCATGTAGAAAATACACTACCATTTCCCAGTCAATGTCAACCATGACAAAATACCAAGTCAATTATATCCACAACCAATGACTCAAAGGCATGCAATAACAAACTGTATTCCCATTAATAATGCCATCAACCATAATCTGACTGGAAGCTTCCTTGGTGAATGAATAAAAGGCGTTATGTGACTGTATCAGCTGTGCTAAATGCAATATTAATCCCCCCCATATTGAAGGTCACCATTTGTCATTTATGAGCCCCCGCTGTTTTGCGTCTCTCCAGGCAACATGCTCCCTGTGTTCTGTGTGGTGGAGCATTACGAGAGCCCCATCGAGTTTGACAGCAAGGAGGAGCATGCCGAGTTTGTGCTCGTCAGGAAAGACATGCTGTTCAACCAGCTTATTGAGATGGCCCTGCTGTCGCTGGGCTACTCTCACAGCTCGGCCGCTCAGGCCAAAGGTAAAGCAACAAGCATGCATACAGACAGACGTGCACTGCTCTTTTGCTACCTCTCCCATACAAGCACCCACTGAGTGACCAACACACACACACACACACACAGACACACACTCCCTAAGCTGCTCAGCCGTTGTATGCATCCCCAGCTGATCTGAAGGCCTGGTAACTTATCCTGACATTGATCCCGGCCAGGAGATGCTCATGTCTCCCCAGGAGTCTCTCCGCCCCCTCGCTGTATCACACACACACACACACACACACACACACACACACACAAGTGCACACTCAGTGGGAGTGGGAGGGAAGTTGGGACCCAGTGCTGCTAATTGCTCACCAACACACACGTTCTGGCGCTATTTAAAGGTGTCTCTCAGAATGGCCTTTATTATAGGTTGTCCATCAGCAACAGCAGCACTCTTCATTCAAACATACTTTCTTCACTTAGTCCACCAAGCGTCTCATATGTGGTCTCCTAATTCTCGAGACCAGTTTGTTCAAAAACAGGTGAAAAGACATTTCAATGTTTCATCACTGCACGTTTGGAACATTGAAAGTTGAAAAACAAGCAAAATTCCAATTACGTCTGATATGAAACGACTTGTGATTTTTCTGATGCATTCGTCTTGCTCTGGCTGACGTGACCTAGGCTGTATAGTTCTGTTCTACTATCACTGTCCAAGACATCAGATGCGTGTTGACTATAACACTTTTTGCCCTCAAGACTCCTGTAAGCGGAACTTGCCATATGATGTTACATTCAATGTGTGTGTGTGTGCGTGTGCTACAGGTCTGATCCAGGTGGGCAAGTGGAATCCGGTCCCGCTGTCTTATGTGACGGACGCGCCGGACGCCACCGTGGCAGACATGCTGCAGGATGTGTATCACGTGGTCACGCTGAAAATCCAGCTGCACAGGTGAGCTGTCCTCCCAGCCTACCGATCTCAGCCCCACGCATACGTCACAGCTGAATACAGGGTTTGTCACGAGACACATACTGGCCGGCACACAGTGTGCTTAGGAACTGACGTCATGCGTGGCACTGTAAGCACAGCTGTGTTAAGACAATACACCTCATCTTTTTAGATTGACAGTAATTGGCATCAGTCTGCGAAAGATAGGCTTAGGCCCCAGAAACGGAGTTGTTTCACGGAATGAGAGAGAGAGGGGTACTGAGGCAGAGGGCTGTGACAACTACACGTCCACTCACACACACACACACACACACACACACACACACACACACACACACACACACGCGTGTATGATCACACACGTTCACACACACACACGCATGCGCTCACACAAACAGACAGACAAGCACACAGCCCCAACCCTTTGCCACTGCAACCCCTTGAGAGCAGTTACCTCTCAGAGAGCAGGCAGGTTGATCGCTCCCTCTCTCTTTCCTGATTTTTCTGTCTCGCACGCCCATGCTACACTCACACACCAGCCAGGACACAGAAGGTTGTGTTTATTTCCGGCACGCTAGTCTGCCTGCATGGATAGCTGTCTATCTCAAACCCACCACCCCTCCCCCTACCCCCCACCCCCACCCCACCCCTCCTCCCTCTCCCCAGAGGCTGCAGAGCTGCTACAGCAGTTTAAGGTGTTCTGGCAAACCCTCAACCGTAGATGTGTGTGTAAGCCTTTGAGTGTGTGTGTTTGTATCTGAGCAGATGTTAGCCTCTACATTGGCATGCATCCTCATATTCTCTACCTTCTACTCACCCTCCATATCTGCCGTTTTGTCTGTACTGATATGTTCATACATGCACATCGTCGCAAAAACAGTCCCCTAACCACCGTCTTCACAACGCCCGGGCACAAGCTGAGTGCACATTTCGCATGGCTATTTTACACCATAATTCGAAAGATCCGTGCGAGATGAAAAATCGGCATGTCCCGTGCAAGTGAGGTGTGCACAGCTTGCACTTGATCAGACGACAAGATACTTATCTAAAGCGAACAAGCACTCTCACCAGAGACCAGCTTGGTTTGCTTTCTATATCATCTCATTAATAACGTCTCGTTTAAAGAGGGTCCTCATTCGGTATTAGGCTTCATGCTAGCTTTGCTGTACCCTCACACACGTAAACCGTGCCACAGATTCAAAACAATTATTAGTCCAAAGCGCACCGAATGTTAGTAAAATACCGCCTGTTTTTGTTTGCCGCATGTTGTTGTAATTTGCTTCCCACTGCTGCAGAAATCTAGCCAGTAACACCTTAAATTGTTTCGTCGAGCACATCGAGCCAGGAAGGTAGAAGTAACATGAAATAATAGTCGCCACATGCAGCTGATGTATAATTCATGCATCAATACAGCAGATGTGTTGTATAAAGTAATTAACTAATCAGAACAATCAGGAGAGAGAGGGGAGAGAGAGAGAGAGGGAGAGAGAGCAATCTCCAGATGCATCTGCTTGATGCGCCAAATGAAATCTGTCTGTCTTGAAGGGGCGCTTGCAGCAGGAAAAGCAAGCAGGCAAGGCCCCTGTGTGTGCTCATCTCTCTCTCTTTCTCTCTTCCTCTCCCTGCGTCCCTCTCTCTGGGTTTTTTCATCGCTCTCATTTGCTCATCGCCTTCTTGTTTGTTCTCCCCCTTCTCTCCCCCACTGCTCTCCTGCCATCCTTCCTTTCATACCTATCCCTCTCTCTCCTTCCTTCCTCCCTACCTCACTCTTCTCTCTCTCTCTCTTCCCCCATTCTATTCCGTTTCACAGTTGTCCTAAACTGGAGGACCTACCACCAGAGCAGTGGACCCACTCTACAGTAAGAAATGCCCTCAAGGAGTTACTCAAAGACATGAACCAGAGCTCTCTGGCTAAAGAATGTCCCTTATCCCAGGTGCTGGAGCCCTCCACTAAACGTCTACCACTACTAGCTACCGTATTGACTGAACTACACTAGTGCCACATCCCTTTTTATCAAATGCCCCAAGTTTGATAGAGTGGAAAAGAAAGAGCATCGCTATAGAATTTACAATACAATCGTGTAACTGCTATCTGCATATACTGTATAGATTTTATTTTATGTTGCTGTCTCTGCCTTCTTGCAAACAACAGGGCCAGTCTGAACAAATCTTTTTTTCTCTCACCTTATTTTACAGCCAGGCTTGAAACGTGTGTGTATTTAAATATGTATGTATTTGGAGAACTGTCATTGCATTGCGTGATTGTATTCTCCCACAGCTGGAGAGGAAAGCAGTGTATTGGAGATTGTACGAACTCCTCACTATATATCACGAGCTCGCAGCTCAGTAAGGAATGAAACTGCGATATATCGTGTCACGCTAGCTGACAAAAATGTGCGTGTGTGCATGTGTGCAATATGGAACCAGCTTTCCCTTATAGACTCCAGTGTGGTCTTCTGGAGGCCCTCTGTACGCTCATGTGTTTGTGTGTTTAGCCGGGCATGAGTGTGGTGATGATGTAAGGACTCCCAGGGTGCCATTCAGTCGGAGCATAGCCGGCGCTCCCTCCTCAGCCCCGTAATCACCCTGTTTACGGTCCATATGTGAACCGCTCCACCGTGCCACACTGGGGTCCATCCACCAGGGCGACCGCACACACAAACACAGGCCGCTGTCAACGCAGGCCGCACTCGTCCTCAATGTTATCTGCTTGATAACAGAAATATGTTAGGGAGTCCAAGCTGCCTCTGTCTGTGTTGTGCAGTGTTCGAGGAGCGTTTATGATAGACGTGTAGCTCTTTAAGAGGCAGTTATTCGGTTTTCTGCCTCTGTTAGTAACGCCGTTTTCCTATGTGGCCGACGTGACAGCTATGTGACATCTGGAATACTGCGGGTTTTGCATTGTTCAACTCATGGACAGAGTCATGGAATGATCCTCGTCCAATTTGCATTTGTTTAACATCTGTTAGTTGGGGTCAAGTGTTACCCTGGTGTTGCTGCCTCACAATTTGACTGTACCTCAAGGTCTTTGATATGAATGTCCCCCGGGATGTTTGATAGGCAACAGGTGAGAGGCAGCGACACTCTTAAGCTTCAAGGGCTGTGGATAACCAATGGGGGTGGGGTGGGAGGGGTTTGGGGTGGAAAGGGTGTGTCAGAAGGGCAGCGATGATTGGCACCTTTTATGGGATTAGTGTCTCCTTGATACTCAGGCGCGTAATCCCAAGAGAAAAAAAAGGTTAACAAACCAGAGAGTGAGAGAGAGAATGTGAGAGAGAGTGAGAGAGGAAAAAAAGTGTGTGTGTGTGTGTGAGAGAGCGATATAATTACCCCAGCTAAAAGAAGGGGAGGGGGGGTTACCTTGAAAACCAGCCCCTTTTGTCCCTAGTCTTGTCAAACATTTAGTTTCATTCTTTTGTTGTGGGGAGTCATTCTTTGTGTTTCGCCTACAAATGCCACAAAGAGACTAGCTGAGAATAACGGAAGAAGGGAGGGAGGGAGCTTTGAGGTGAACCTGGAGAGACAGTGACAGAAAACAGTATTGTTCACTATACTATATGGATACATGTTGGAAGTGTAAAAGCAGGTCTCGCTCAAACTTACTGGTGTGTCCTGTAAACTCCTCCAGCATTTAGGAGGCCCGCTCAGCAGCTAGGAAGCAGGCTTAACCCCGCTTCTGATGAAACTATGGCAACAAAAGACCCCCGTCTCCCTTGTATCCCCCTCCTCCCACTCCCCCTCCTCACACTCCCCCGCCTCCCTTTTCCAGGCAGGCGACTTGACAGAGCAGCTGTTCTGTTGCATAGCAGCAAATAGCCATCGAATGCCATCTCCAAATGGGCCATAGCAACTGAGGCTGTCAGAGCTAAGGTTGTTGGGCCTAATTTTGTGTGTGTGTGTTTCTGTGTCTGTGGGTTAGAAAGCTGTAAGCATGTAGTGGGGCTGTAAATGGCTGTAATGATTATGCGCTAGATATTAAGGAGAGAGAACTCATATTGAGGGAGGTGAAATGGGCATCCCCATACCCCTTTCCTGTACACGGTTTAACTGAAGATATCTGGCTGATTTTGACTGATGTGTGTGCTTCCGTACGTGTGTGTGGACACATTTACACGCCGGCTGTCATGTGTCTTTTTCCCTTGACGAGGGTGGGGGAGAAGAGCAGAGTAGATGTCGGGGGCCGATAATGCCAAGCACGACATCCTGGACTCTGATAAGCTCCTGTGCTGCAGATGGTTATCACTTAAAGGGCCCAAACCAACACATCCTGGTGCCACACACACTACCTGTTGATGGCTGCTGGCAGAGGCCCCGCGGGTGTGACGATGACGGCAGAGCTGGTTATCTGCCTGATTTGGTGTGTGTGTGTGTGTTTGTGGACGTGTGTGGGTGCCTATGTGTGGATGTGCCGTGTGTTTTGTGCTAGGATTCAAACCACAGAGGCAACCACACACACACACACACATACAGACACACACACACAAATGCGCACACACATCCTCCTGTGAGAGGAGGAGTGATGTATTGAGGGAGAGGGCTGATTAATGAGGAGCGTTTATTAGAACATCTGTGTCAAAGATGGCAAAGGAGCCAAGGCTGTGCCTCGGGTGAGCTCTGCCTAGCCCACATACTGTAAATAAAACACGCTAAGTTTGAAAAGGAATGTTCATTACACTCATTATCCTAGATGCAACTTTCCAAGAAACAGTAATTTGACTTTTGGAAAACGGATACAGTTTTTTGAAGGTAAAAGTGTGTTACCTGTACTTGCGGTATACAGTGGAGTTGTGTACCTGCAGTTTTTTGGCGGTGCTGTAACAGGAGACTCCGATGTGTTGGGGGTCAGGAGGTCAGTGTTCTGGTCTACTAAGACGTTCACTGCTTCCCTCCTTACACTCCCCAAGTGTCTCTGCTAAGGAGAAGACGGGGCGGCACTCGGCACTGTGTGATGCTGGCAGGAAGAGCTGTTGTGCCAGAAGGTTCCTCAAGTCCCCAAGTGCTCATATTAAAGAAATGATAAACACGGCATACCTGTAATTTGAAAACAGATGGTTTTCATCTTTTGAATATTTATAACAATCAAAACAGCCCTTCGCCCGCTATTCGCCCCGGAGGCCAGTAAGGTGTTAAAACATTGATTTTAATGAAAAGGAAATCGCGCCTTTTTCATTTTTATGAAGTGCATTGTAAAGGAATATAGAAATATTAAAGCAAGTTGTTAGAAGGCAAGAGCACATACATATGTAAGATCAAGCTTCTATAACAGTTGAAGTTGTATCTATCAACATATTGTTATACAATATAAAACAGCCAGACTTTCACAGGTTGATATTTAACAACAGTTATAGAATTCAATATTACAATTTGCGTGCTTTTAAAAACAGTTATATTCTTCTTGGTGGCATTTGTTATAAAGGGACAGGCCTGTTTACAATTTCAGTATTTTTGTTTGAATTTCACAGTCGGAAGTCAAGACCCGATTTGTGCATGACTTACTGTAAATTATCTTTTGCTACAAATGTTTTATTCATTTTCACAAGACTGAATGTTAGTGCATGTTTCACAAGATTTGATGTATGTCCGTATATTCCAGATTGTGGATCCTGAAGGCTTTCTCTCTTCCCCCCCCCCCCCTCTATCTCTCTCTCTTTCTCTTTCTATCTCTTTCTCTGTCGTTATGAATCTCTCTTTCAGAGTATGATTTCCTCCATTGTGAACAGCACTTACTATGCAAATGTGTCGGCGGCAAAGTGTCAGGAATTTGGGCGCTGGTATAAACATTTCAAGAAGACAAAAGATATGATGGGTAAGCAAAACGGAGGGGCGCAAAATGTTACGCTCTCACTTTGTCTCATCACACCCACCCAATCAACATTCCAATACACTTCACCCCACCATGGGTTTTTTGTCTCCCTGTTGCAGTAAATGTATATTTATCTCATCATCTATTGATGACACATTTCCCAGCTAATGTACACATTCATAGTTAACTTTTTTGTACACTTTAAGGCCATTTTAAGGTCCTTGGCTATACTGTTGTTTAGATTACCATATATAAGATTGGCAATTTTCCTGCTTTCATCAAGTTAGAAATACAATAAAAAAGTAAACGTTCTGCAACAAGGCACCCTTTGTATTATCATAACTTACTAACTCTTTTCTGTAAACTAGGGTTCCCATAATTCAGATACTGTCACGTATTCGCAGACACAAGTCGGATGTTTGTTTTGATAAAGAAATGGTGAATGAGTCATGCAGCAGTAATGAAATTGTTAAAAAATCAGCTTTAATCATCTGTACCACAAACCCACCACCCCAAGAAGCTAGTGCCCACTCTGATGAGTCAAGATATAATATGAGGACGGGTTTAATCTTTTTCTAACACCATATATTTGCACCTAAGTGCAACTTTTTTTCCCCCTCCCTGTATGTTGTAAATCCAATTTTAGGACACAAGTCACCTGTGTTTGAAAAAGTGATATTTATATTTCTGTGGTATATGGAGGGTAGCATGGCCTCTCCTGTGCTTGAATTAGCCCTAGTCTAACACTGGTCCTCCCCTCTCTTATCCTTTACAAGCACACCTCACGAGCCTTAACCCTGTCTTTCTCTCTTCACACCTGTGCCATGTTTGTCTTCTCCTATCTGTGTGTGTGTGTGTGTCTGTGTGTGTGTGTGTGCCCATCTGCGTGTGTCCACTCAGGCATGCGCCAACCTTCCCAGCTAGAGGGCTACCTGGGGACGTGTGTCCTCCATGACAGCCCGCGTGCCAACACACTAGGTACGTCACGTGGCTCCGCCTGACCGTCTGTGGGCACACACAAACACACACACACACACACAAACACACACACACACAAACACACACACACACAAACACACACACACACACACACACACACACAAACACACACACACACACACACACAAACACACACACACACACACAAACACACACAATATACCATTCCACCCTGCTTCAGACCCAACCAACCCCCCCCCCCCCCCCCAAAATCACCCCACAGGTGACTGCTCATTGCCTGCGGTGACACTTTCAACCTTAATATTGATGAAGAGAGGCTGCTCGCCATGCATGCCCACGAATGCCAGTGATGGCAAAGGGAGTATTGGGAAAATGCCAGCCTTTAGAGCTAATAGACCATGGTCTATCATTTGTGTTTCACGTCATCTAAGAGTACATATTTAATCACATACATTGAAGATATAGGTAAGCCGTCATGGCTTGGGGTGATACAAAAAAAAAAAAATCCAATAGGAAACCTACATTTCAATGGGTTGAATACATTCTATTTAAAAACCAAGAGCTAGATAAGTTTAGGTCCTTATGAAACCTAGCAAATTTGACCCCTCCTTATGAAGTACTAGTGCAGTAATCGGCACCTGTATTTGACACAGAACAGAGAGAGGCCTGTTTTGATGCCTCTCTCTCTCGCTCTTTCTCTTTCTCACTTTGCCTCAGCCCACATCCCCATTCCCATTGTGTGTTTAATCCAGGGATCTTTTGTGGCTGTATTCCACACAAGGACTCCCGCTTCTGTGGCTGTCTTTTCTCCAGGGCATGTCGTGCTTTTCTGTCACCCCCTTTTTTCAATTTACATGGAAATGCTGTGTGTGTGTGTGTTTGTGAGCGTGCCCCCCAGCAGTTTGTGTATGTGTGTGTTTGCATGAGTATGCGCACACACACACACACACACACACACACAAGGAAGTAGAGACACACCGTAGCGTCAAATCAGGGAATGCCGGGGATTATGGGAGAGATGTGATTATTACCAAGTTTTTTTCATTTTTTTCCATTTTTTTTTTCATTTGTTTCAACAAATACTGAATAGAGCACACTTTTTCAGGGGGTTTGTGTTCAGAGACAGTTAAGAAACACAGCTATACTCAGATTATTGTGGGTATTTTTGGAGGAATTCCATGTACAGTATTTAATCTTTTATCTGGTGCTGAAATATTCAGCTCTTTGGAGATTCTTCCCTGTTATCACCAATTTGTGCTTTTCTGAATCTGTTTTTTTGTGCAGGCAGTAGCACACTGTACAATTTTGACTGTAAATGTTGTTATTTCGTTAAGACAGCAGTCTCTTGGTTGAGTGCATGTGAATGTAATTGCACTTTGAACTCTTAAAAACTCTGAACTTAGAACTCTGAGCTCTAAACATCAACAACCACTATTGCCACAAATAGTACCAAATTGCTGCGATGCAATGCATTCATTTTCCCCAAAGGTCCAAACTGCAGTTTTTCCCTTCTGCCATACACTGCCTTGTCTTTTTTACACCTCCAGATAGTCCCCCAAAAATGTCATATTGGTTAGATGGTGTACCTTGTTTTAGAATTTGGTCTGAAAGAACGATTCAGGATTATCAGGCACTTCTTGTCTACATATATACACACAAACACCCACACAAACACATACTCACTTCTTCTCATGCAAGCCTTGGTTAGACACTCCAGGCTTGTTTCTAGTGCTCACGTGATTGGGCGACCGACATAAACTAATTTCTAGAGCTGCTCTAGCTGTGGGAAGTTTCAGGTCACACAAAAGGGCCTTCATCCTCGGCCTCCATCAGGGAGGTTTTGAAAGTGTCTGGACAGCCAGGTCTGACACCAAACAGAAGGACACCAGTTATCTCAGTAGTGGTGAGGGGGGAGGGTTTGCCTGATGATTTGCACTTCTAAAGAACTTTGTCATGGGGGAAGTTTGCAGACCCATAACATCCAAGAATGTTGTTTAGACTATTTAATGTGGCTCGTGAATGAGCAATAGATTGGCTTGGTAAACTGTCAAACAGGTTTGGACAATAATTTGTTTCTATTGACACCGCCTATTCTTTTCCCCTTTGTTTTATATTCATCCATCTCCCTCTTTCTCCTTGCATTTCTCATCTCTCTCCTCCCTCCATCTTTCTGTCCTTGCCGCCCCCTTGTTCTTCCTCCTCCGCCCTGCCAACATCCAGCCGAAATGGACAGCCTCTCGGACCTATCCCCACCTGGGTCTAATCACAACCACAACCACAATCACAGCCACCTGACCTTCTCCCAGCAGCCCATTCCAGGCAGCACCGCCGAACAGCCCCCCTCCTCCCCCGTGCCCCCGCTCCCTCCTCCGCCACCCCCCCACGGCGGGGGCCAGGGAGGGGGCCGGCAGCCCCAGCTCCCTGGCCTGCACCACCCAGGCCTGGTCTCCACGCCCATCAGCCCTCAGCTGGTGAACCAGCAGCTTGTGATGGCCCAGATCCTCAACCAGCAGTACGCCGTTAACCGTCTGCTGGCGCAGCAGTCGCTGTCGCAGCAGTACCTCAACCACCCGCCGGTGAACCGCAGTGCTCTGACCAAGCCCCTGGAGCCCCAGGTGGCCTCCAGCACAGAAGTCTCTGCTGAAATCTATCAGTGGGTGAGGGACGAGCTGAAGAGGGCGGGCATCTCGCAGGCCGTCTTTGCTCGCGTGGCCTTCAACCGGACACAGGTGAGGGAGAAAAGCACATTTGTAACATGTTGCACTGCACCTAAAGTTTTTACAAGTCCATTCATAATATATTATAGCTTACCAGTTCATATTCAATTCCATTTTATATATACTGAGTGAAAGACAAACCTGAAATCATCCAAACAGTTAGCTGAGTTCAGGCCTCACTTTTTTAAAGGACTATGGACTTTTTTTTATTGTAGGCCTGCTGGACTTACTTTGACTTAGACAATCTGTTCAACAATTTCCCACTCTGCTTTACGCTTTGACGTCTTAAAAAGCTGGAAAATGCACATTCCTAACGCCTGCTGCCTCACCCTAAAGCACTCTGATCAACATTTGTCACACAAAGCGGGAGTTTGGTCCAAACATTCCCTAATCATCCAAACGGTGCATGTTAACCCCTCCAGTGTCCGCCAAGAAGCTCGCCCCACTGCCAAAACATGATTGAATTCACTTTAAGGGCGAGGGCCCTGCTTCCAGATAACGTCTCTTTAAAGACGTTCTGCATATTTTCGAGGGGGTGGTGACGGCAAACCTCATTACGCCTCAGCTGCTTTGAAGTCGAAAGTCAAAAATGGAGATAAGGATCCACTGGAAGAGGTGCATGTCCCCCTCCCCCCCACCACAAAACAGTACAGTATATAGCCTCAGCCAGTGGTGTTTTTGTGAAAATGTGCAAATCCCCCTCAATCGCACCCTTATCTGGTTGATATGAGGATTTAGAGATGTGCCGTCGGAGAGAATGCTGCCTTTTATTATTTATTGTGCGGTTTCCCTCCTTGTTGAAGCGTGTTAATAAAAGGTGGGGCGTGCGGTGACACGAAGGGGCTGGCGTCAGGATGGGGGGGGGGGGGGGGGGGGGTAGGTGCGCAGAGAAGGCGCGGGCCTCCTTTGTGGCCTGCTTTTGGAGAGGCAGCAGATTGACTAGGGAGATAGAAAGGGATGATGGCTAGGGACGATAAACGCGCACACGCGTGCATGAAGACACGCTCCCATTCGGGCCTGTATGGATACACAAACCGTACACAAATTTACGCACGCGTACACAGACCCTATCTTTTGCGCTATCATCTGTGCTCTGGTGATATGCGCTCTCTGTTCCTTGGTCTGCAAGCATTTCTTATCCTCAGATTTCTTGTCTGTATCAGAGCATGCATGCTGTAGGCTTCCAAAGCTTTACCTATTCAAACAGAGACAGTACCATTAACTCCCCAGTTCTAAAAAATGTATTAACTGTCGTTAAATTGTGCACGCCATTTAGTGGTTGTTCACTCTGCCACTTATACCCAAAGGACTTTAACTCTTCAGCAGGAGTGCTAGAGTGTTGTCATGTTATTCTCATTTAAAGCCAAATCACACCTATTGATAGAAAAGAGGCAGATGATGGATTTCACAGTGTGCGTCCAACACCCGATGAAAAGCCTCAATCACACATTCCCCACAATCCAGTCATTGAAGTCACCAAAGTGAACCCCACATAATGATGGAATTCACTGCTATTGAAAAGCAACAGAGGATACACTGATTGCTACTGTATGTTGGGTGACGCTCAATAAGTAAATAGTATGCAGAACTAGAATTGCTAAAAACTAGAAACACTGAAATGGGAATACATTAGAAATGGATTGGACGTGTGTGGAACGAGAAGATGGACGTCCATATTTCAAACGTACGTTCAGCAACATGCTCAACAATCAGGGTTATATAACATCGAACTTCCTCTTTGACGTTTGCATGGTAAAGTTGACCACAGTATATAATGATGTCTCTCAGGCTCTGTTATTGAGTCTACAAGTAACTAAATGTGGTGTTTCTCTCTCCCTTTGTGTGTGTTAGATATATTTAGATATTTAGTCATTTAGCAGACACTCTTATCCAGAGCGACTTACAGAAAGTACAGGGACATTCCCCCCGAGGCAAGTAGGGTGAAGTGCCTTTCCCAAGGACACAACGTAATTTGGAACGGCCAGGAATCGAACTGGCAACCTTCAGATTACTAGCCCGATTCCCTAACCGCTCAGCCACCTGACTCCCCCGCGCACTGTATGTTCCCATCCCCCTCCTACTCTCTCAGGGCCTGCTGTCAGAAATCCTGCGGAAGGAGGAAGACCCGAAGACGGCGTCCCAGTCACTGCTGGTCAACCTGCGGGCCATGCAGAACTTCCTGCAGCTGCCCGAGGTCGAGCGGGACCGCATCTACCAGGACGAGAGGGAGAGGAGCTTGACCGCCGCTTCCGCAATGGGCCCCGCCCCGCTCATCAGCACCCCGCCCAGTCGGCCCGTACAGGTACCACACACGGGAGAGCGCGCGGCTGTGGCTCACACGTGCACACACACACATGTGCACACACGCGCACACACACACCGTACACACTCGAGGGCCGTCTACGAGACGTGCAAAGAAAAGTGGTCAGGTGCAGCTTTTTCAGGTCTCGTGCAGAGTTGGGAGTTTGCGAGGTCGTCGAGGAAGTTGTGCGTAGAAATGTAAATTAGCAATGCTTTGTTTAATTCTCCAAACTGGCAAATTAATCAGATGGTCTATGTACTGCCTCGCAGAAGCCTTATTGTAACGTGTTGATGTGCCTACTACTTGTGTTGTTGTACAACTCAGATATGTCATGAACAGTTCAAGTGAGCTTGTCCATGTAATTTTGTGCCCCAACAATTTCTTCAAATCGATTTCTTGGTGTACACTTTTAGTGAATTTTTAAAGACACTTTTGCTTACTGGCATACACGTAAACACACTTGCCCATCCCCAAACAGGTGAGTCGGCCCCCCAGATGGGAGCCTTTTTTACGTGCAAATTTTGACCTTTTATCACACATTAGGCACCTATACCTCTGCCTGACTCTTAAAAATAGGACTCGCTCAGCAATGACGAGCTCTGTGGGGGATCGTGCCTTATTCTGTCTGCCAGTCAGTCCCTCATTCACTTTCTCTAACCGCCTTGACCGCTACCCTCTAACCCACACCAATCAAAGGGTTTTTATTTTAAAGGTGCGTGGCAACTTTTCCTACTTAGGCCCAATTGAAGTGCGGTGGAGTGTGTCTGGGAATAGAAGTGCCAAACAAAGACCTCCTCTGTCCAGCCTCGACTGAAGATGGGGCTTTTATTTAGGAGAGAAAGAAAAAGAGTGTTGAAGTGACAGAAAGAGCAGGGGTAAGAGAAAGTCAAAGAGAGAGAGAGGGGGAGATGGGGAGGCAGAGAGATCAAGAGAGTGAGAAAGAGGTTGGGAAAAAAAGTACCCCTGTGTGCTTATCCATGCCCAAACACAGAAGCTGTTATTCTGTTGAAACAGGAAGAGAGAGTTGGGATGATTTGAGAAGTTTGTTGGTTGGTCTGAGGGAAGGCCACTTTGCAGTTCAGCGCTCATCACCACAATCAAAGCCCTCTCACATGGACAAAGCTCAGAACGAGGCAGGCACTGATGGAGAGAGATAGAGACAGATAGTGTGAGAGAGAGGGCAAGTGGAGAGTGTTAATAGTAGAAAGTGGGAGGACCTTTGTACAGAGAACACATTGAACAGCTTTGAATGACAAAAGTTGAATGACACATTGAGCTGTAAATATGAGGCATACCTTTTTGATAATTTCCCTGAATTAATTCAAGCTCATTTAAATCTTCTTGAAAAAACGTTCATGCAACATATATTATGTATTAAATTATAGGTCAAGCATCACGTTAATACCTATTTCGCAATTTACATCAACTTTGCCATTTATTATAATTTCCTCTTCAAATTCATGAAAGCAATATTTAAATGAAAAAAATTAAGATGGAGGCCAATAATATGTATTTAAATAATGTATACACGTTTTGTCACTAGAAAATAGACTAATGATGTGGTGGTATCTAAAAAAAATATATACATTTATAGATACCACCGTATATATTTATAGATACCACCGTAAATATATTTTTTAGACACCACAGCATTGTTTCTTTTCTAGTCCTCTGATCACACACAAACCTGCCTATTAGATTGCTGGCTAGCATGCACTGTGTACTCACCTATATAACATATTATCCTGTCCTTATTAGCTATCTAGATCAGTGCTTATAGCAGGTAGAAGGAGTAGCCCTGGCCATATGCCAGATTGAGTCAGACGCAATGTAATTTTGGCCGCATAAATCAAGCAGGGTGGTAATTCAGGAGAGACAGAGAGGACTTTATAGCGCTCATAAAAACAGATGCGGAGGTATGTTTCTCGCATGCCCTGATGGGTGGCTTGACAGCCAGCGCCAGTTCTTGCACGTCCCAGCCCTAACAATTAGTTTGACACAGTGTCCCAGCTCCGACTGTGGTTAAAAATATAAAAAAATACATTAAAAATTAAGTTCATGTGGCCTGAAGGGGAGGTGTGAACTGAAAAGCGTATAAATATGAAGAAAATACAAAACTCCTAATTACCTGACCATCTTTAACATTACTTAACACCCTGTGCAAAAAACTAGATTAGAGCAAGAATGGTCAAAGTACTGCTTAATTAGATGCTAATATATCAATTGCGGGGAAAATATGTTAAATCGAAAGGTGCATTTTGGACATGAGTGCACAAACCACGTGGCTAAGTTAAGAGACTGAAAAGAGAGAGACATAAATAGTCTGAAACCATCCAAACACATTTAGAATATATCCGCAAATATTTGGCACCATTTGTCAATGAGTGGGCAATACATTGAGACCAAACATAACTGCATGTTACGAAATACTTTTTACTTGGCCTTTGTGTTCCAAAGCAGAGTCCATGTTGTCAAAATAGCAATAACCATTTGGTCCTTAGCAATATAATATTTTTGCATGTGTGAGGAGAGCTGGCCATTTCCCAATTTACAGAAACCCTGTAATGTAAAGTTTAGGGTTGGAAGTGCTTATCACCACTGAGGAATGTCTGAGATAACATTACAATACGCATTTACTGTGTGTATTATATAATATAAAGTAAGTAACAGCGTTTTTTTCCCCAGGGCCTTCATGTTGGCTGCAGTAGATTCATTTAGTTAAATTTCATGCAGCCGTAAATTGAAGTCAAGCACACCTAAAGAAAGTTGAGGAGTATAGCGAGACTTAATTGGTCTGCTGATCCGTAAAATGTTTCTTGCATTTGTCGCTGTTAATTTATGGCCTTAGGTTTAACAGTAGACTTTATATCTACGGGGTGATTTGAACAGTAGCCTTTATGGGGTGATTTGAACAGTATACTTAATATATCGGATGATTTACACTTTAGACTTTTATATGTGGGGTGATTTGAATCCGGGCTGTATTTGTAAGAGCTCATATTGAGGCAAAAACAGCCACTGTGATGTGTGGTTTTATTCCTGTATCTGTGTCCATGCAGTTGCATTTGTGTACGCGAAGTTGCATGTGTCTACGGTATGTGACTGTCCACATGTCTGTACACTTCTGTGCATGTGTGTTCAGCTAAATCCCTTTTGTCCCTATACGTCTGAACAAACAAACCTCCGTTGTCGCCCCCATCCCCAGCCCAGGAGAGAAGACTGTAACAACGTCAGACAGGAGGACTGGAACCCCAGAATCCCAGTGGGCATCTCTCCTGTGAGCAAACAATCCTCTCTGCTATCTCTATTCAATCCCACTTGCCACCCTAGCGTACACTATAGCCTACAGTAGCATCATGCTTGAAACTGTACACATCACCCTCATTGTTTTTTGTTGTGCGAAGGCCCACGTTACTGTATATATGGGGAGAGTGTCAATATAAGTCACTTGGCTGATTCAGACCAACATGTAGTTAAACATGTCACACTGACACCATACATTCCGGTTATTGTCACACGGTAAAGAGACTCTACAATCTAGAATCTACAGGTGCTAAGCTGCAGCCCATCTTTGCTGTTTCCCAGGTGAAGCCCTCACCCCTTCCAAGCGAATGGAACGGCAAGA
Organism: Osmerus eperlanus; assembly: GCF_963692335.1. NCBI lineage: Eukaryota > Metazoa > Chordata > Actinopteri > Osmeriformes > Osmeridae > Osmerus > Osmerus eperlanus. Next base: position 17,381,327 of record NC_085024.1, read on the forward strand.
CAGAGAGCTGCATCCTCAACATCAACTCCTCCATCTACGATGAGATCCAGCAGGAGATGAAGAGGGCTAAAGTGTCCCAAGCCTTGTTCGCCAAGGTGGCTGCCTCCAAGAGTCAGGTACGCAACGTTTCATTTGACCTCCCAAAAGGTTTGGTTTAGACACAAATGTACTCTTATAAACCTGTTCTGTTTTGTTACCTGCCCTATGAGGAAGAAAAGTCTCTGTTCACAAAAACAATAGAGATGATATATCAAAACCGAAAACGTGCCTGTTTACGAGCTGAAACTAAAGTAGCAGCACATGGAATGAATCTCAAAAGCAGGATTCTTGTATCTGTACTGTATAGCCAGGGTGACATAATGTAAACACAAATGTGGTATAGTAGGAATACAAAATGTACAAACTTTTGATACTTACAGTACGACTTTAATAGCTAAGACATTTTAGAAAGGAGCATAACTTCTGATATATCTTTCAAATGGGTCTATCGATGCTAGTGTCATTCCGAGAGGCCCCAATGTGCAAAACACTCACTTTATCTTTGAATGCATTAGTTACCAATCCTTTACTGTAGGTGTTCTGCAGTGCTACAGATATAGTGTTTTCAATTCACGTCTGAACATGTTGTTGAGACAGTGAGACGGTTGGCTCTTTCCTTGTCAGGCAAACAAGCAAAACAAAACAATCCTCAAACTAAACCTGGATGTATAGCGTAGACTCCATGAAAACAATTGCGTCCACCAGTAACCAGGGATTATGACTGAGGCACGTTACACAATCCTCCTCTATAACGCCATAGAGGTGATTTATTGCTATAACGACATACTGTATGTCTGCTTTATTGTGGGTTGCAGAGAACAGCAGGTAGTGTTTCAACACAAAACAAATCTGTTTATGTTAGCAGTGCTCTGAATTACTCTCAACTCGATGCGCTGCCCTGTTATCTTCTTGGTGAACAACCCACTCATTGAGCACTACCAGCTTGTGTTCGCAAAAAAATTACCATCAGTTGAATACTTATTAAAAGTAATTAAAGAAATGCAGCACAAAGCTTTATTATTAAAGGTTGCATATATCTGAAGTAGCACAGTAGGACATTTCTCCCAATTGTATTTGATGAAAAAGAAAATAGATTAGAAAGAATCAAATTATCTGCAAATATCTGTGTAAGTTTTTTTTTTCTTGCTGATTAGGATGATTATAGTTCCAGATACCTTTGTTTTACCAAATTGCAGTTTGATGCACAAACCACTGTTTTTGTTCGAGAGTTCAAAGACTTTTTAGAAGTACGGAGAGAGAGAGGGGGAGGGTACAAAGACAAAACATAGCATTAAATCACAACTGTCTCCTCTCAAATGATCATTTGTCTGGGAACAGGTTTCCACTGTGCCTCTTGCCTCTATAGTTTCCATCCCCCCACCTTCTCTCTCTCTCTTCTCTCTCGTCCCTGCTTCATTCATTGCGGGCGGGTGTGAATGTGAATTGAGCAGCAGATAAGAAGTGCGCTAATTATGCCTGTGAAAGGGGGCCTGGGAGAGCACTTATCTCTGGCTCCATCTCGTAATGGGCGCTCCCCGGGCAGCTGGTACCCCCTCCCGGCCCACACTGCCCTCACCACCACCAGGGGAAGTAGCTGCTCAACACCAGACCTCAGAACAGGAGACCCGAGATCCATACCAGACACCCAGGCCTAGGTTGGGCTGTAACCCAGACAGGGCCTGCTGGGGTTGGGAGTTGAAGGAGCAGGGGGGATGGGTAGTGAGGGATGGGTGCGTCGAGGTTGAGGTTGGCAGCTTGCCCATATGGGGTTCAGCAGGAATGGGGGAGGAAGAGAGGCCTCATCACGGAAATTGGCGCATGCGTGCCTTATAGGCGTGGTGTGCCATCCCTCTGCCCACTGTATCACTGTAATTGTCAGAGGTTACATACATGTATAGAGGCACCCTGGTAGAGCTGGCATAGGGTGGGGGCAGGGTGTTGTGGGAGGGGTTGGAGGAGAGATTGTTTCCATGTGTGTGTGTTTCTGTGTGCGTGTGTGATTGTCTTCCTTGAGTGAGAGTGCCCTGCGAGAGACAGATGAGCAAGAGGGATGGGATGGGAGGAGATAAAGGGAGGAGATTAGAAAGAGAAGAGAGTCTGTGCTTGTGTTTGTGACTGTGTGGGTGTGTGTGTGTGTGTGTGGGGGGGGAGTTAGGGTGAGATTTGGATGCAAGCCATCCCATCCCCTCTCAGGGCTCGTAACCACAGCAGGCCCCTGCCAGCTTTTAACTGGTAGCTCTCCCTCATATTCACTGTAGCTTTTCAAAACCCTCTTTACTGTGACTGGTTGTACTAAGTCAATGTAAACTATGATATTCAGTCATATTGTACATGTACAGCCTGTACATATTTCTTTTGTACCCGTGAGACACCCTGTTTTGATCATTTGGTAGTGTTTGTTTGTTTTTAGAAAAATGTATTTATGAACCATCATATTCTTATCAGATAGAAGTAATGTTTCAGTTTAAAGAATTGCTGGCTGCACACAACTTTGTTCAGACCCTGTGTTGATGTCGGCTACAAGATACAATGCTGGCAGAAGTAGCCTGTCACTGAGCATTAGCAGACTCCCCATTTGGTTTGAGAAGTTTAGGCTAGCCTTCTAGGTAGCCAGTGTTAATGTTACTAGTGTAAACCAGCTTGAAGGTGGCAGCTAGCATTCTTTGTTTCTCGCTAAGTTAACAAGGAGGCTAGCTGTGTTGGCTAGGCTAACACTGAGGGCGGTTAGCTGTGCCACTTTGGCTGCTAAATAGCGGAAGCTAGCGTCAGGGAGGCTAGCTGTGGGGAGCTTGGTATCTGAGTTGCTGACACATCCTGAGTGTGATTGTGGGAATCAGAGTCCCTGCTGTCATGCAACAAGCACCCTGAGAGCCCCTTCACTACAGGGCTCGTAGCCCCATGATTCTAGAATGACCAGCGGACAACCAATCACCACCAAACGCCCCCGCCCCCATCTCCTTTCTCTCTCTTTCTCTTTCTTTCTTTCTCTCTTTATCTTTGTGTGCCTCTCTCTCTCCCTCTCCTACTTCTCCCCTGGAAGAGGCTACGCTAATTAGCCAGGCTCTAATGAGACAGAATGGCACTGATCTGGTCTGCCGCTGCGCCACCAGGGGGGCCAGGCAGGGGGCTGGTGCAGTAGGGAGAGCGGGGAGGGGGTTGGGTCGAGGGGCTGGTGTGTGCCATCTGTCACCCTGCACCCACCTGGCACGGTACCCCTCGGGTGGGGGTGGGGGGTTGCAGTAGGGGCACCGAGTGTCTTGCTATTCTAGAGTGGAAAAGATGGGGTGGGTGAGAGGGGGAGGAGTGGGTGACGCTGGTGAAATTACTGGACGATCACTCTAACAGCCCCCACCTCCCCCTTCCTGCTTCTCGGATGATTCATTTCCTGGGTTAGTTGAAAGCCTTGTTTTTCGGTTTTGAATGAGGACAGCCTGATGGCTTTGCATCCCACTCAGATGTCTCAGCCTAATCCCAAGTATTTTAAATGGGACAAAAAACTAATTCAAATACCTGGTGTTGCTGTGGCCAAACCTGGGGGTGAAAATTTATAATTGTTGTCATGGACACAGCCCACATCAGTAAGTGAAAGGTGTTTTAGTACTTGTGTGGAAGGTATACCCAGTTTAGTCTGTTAAACGTGTCTGTTTAACATGGGTCTCTGAATCCAAAGAAATCCTGATGATACAGAGAGATTATAGCCAGGATAGAACTAAAGTGTTTTTAAGGTGGCCTCAAAGCTAAACTTCTCTTCTTTCAGTGGAAATCTATCCAACTATTATCGGTTTGTTTACAGACTTAGGTGTCTGTCTTTCCCCTGAAATTTAATGAGAGCTTGGTACCAAAAGGGAAATAAAGCCACACATGTTTATTAATTGATTTATTTATGGTTATTAGGTTGCCGTGGAAACGATGTGCAGATTTGCTGCATTATTAAAGACACTATTCCTTGAACTGTAGACCCAGATGTCTGAATAATTAATTTAACGAATGAATGATCTTGCAAACGACAAAGTCCTCCTCACACTGAAATGAGCCATTCTCTTATTGTTTAATGGACAGAGGAATCTCCCACCGCCCACCCCCCCCCCACCAGCATCCCACCCTCTTTCCTTAACTCCTTCCACCTCTCCACTGATTCATGAACCCCCTTTAGCCAGGACTGGAGTCACACTGAGCATGCCCGCTTACACTCTCCTGACCTCTTGCTTCTTACTCTCTCACCCTCTCTCTCACACCTCCCCCTGTCACTATCTCTCACTGACTTCCCCCTCTCCTCTTGTCCTCCTCCTGCTCTACCCCTACCTCTCACTCTCTACCCCTACCTCTCACTCTCTACCCCTACCTCTCACTCTCTACCCCTACCTTTCACTCTCTACCCCTACCTCTCACTCTCTACCCCTACCTTTCACTCTCTACCCCTACCTCTCACTCTCTACCCCTACCTTTCACTCTCTACCCCTACCTCTCACTCTATACCCCTACCTTTCACTCTCTACCCCTACCTCTCACTCTCTACCCCTACCTCTCACTCTATACCCCTACCTCTCACTCTCTACCCCTACCTTTCACTCTCTACCCCTACCTCTCACTCTCTACCCCTACCTCTCACTCTATACCCCTACCTTTCACTCTCTACCCCTACCTCTCACTCTCTACCCCTACCTCTCACTCTATACCCCTACCTCTCACTCTCTACCCCTACCTCTCACTCTATACCCCTACCTCTCACTCTGTACCCCTACCTCTCACTCTCTACCCCTACCTCTAACTCTGTACCCCTACCTCTCACTCTCTACCCCTACCTCTAACTCTCTACCCCTACCTCTAACTCTCTACCCCTACCTCACTCTCTACCCCTACCTCTCACTCTCTACCCCTACCTCTCACTATCTAACCCTACTTCTCACTCTCTTCCCCTACCTCTCACTCTCTACCTCTCACTCTCTACCCCTACCTCTCACTCTCTAACCCACCTCTACTCCCCTGTCCACAGTCAGAGCCCAGAGTGGCCCTCACCCTCCATGCCCCCACCCACTCTCCAGCTCAGGAGTGAAGTAGATTGCAAGCCCTCTCCCACTGTCTCCTCTCCTCTGACAGACCACACAGGGCTTGTTCTGAGGCCCATTCTCGCTAATCTGATCAGGCAGGCAAATACGCCGGGAAAAGCGCTTTAATGATCCCCCTAATTACCTCAAGTCAATACCAACTGTATTATTAGACTCAGGGAAAATATTCCATTAGGGTGCCCCCCGTGGGAGTCCCCCGCGCGCGCCGATGTCACGCGCCGCGCGCCCCCCACGCTTGTAATGAATTTTATTTACACACGCAGGAATGCACAAGGTCGCACCTGCAGCCCGGAGCCGCTCGACTCGGCCCGCCTAATCAGATCTGTCATAATTACCATTCTGCATGCTTCTGACACACGCCGGGAAATATTTCAATTTGACTATAGCCACTAGCTCCGGCAGATGCAGTGTGTGTTGAATCGAGAGTGTGTGTGTGTGTGTGTGTGCGTGTGCGTGTGCGGTGTAAGAGTGAGGGACTGTATGGGGGACATTAGGACCCGTTGAAGTGCTCAGGCTGGTGCTTACTAGTACTCTCTACCTCTCTCTCTCTCTTTCTCTCTCATACACACTCCCTGGTACTAAGATTTTGTTTACCAGTCTTTGTTGATGCTATTTGGTTATTTGTTGACCTCTTTGAGCATCCTCTTGCAGTGCCATAACTCAGGTTGAAAACCCTTATTTTAATCATCTCATATTTTCAGAAAGTTATAATTTCTTCATAATTTAATTTCTCTGTCATCATGAATCATATACTTTCGCCCCCTTAACATTTTCCACTAAAGTTGGAATGTAATGTAGGAAACATTGGCCCAAGGTTTACTTTCAGGTAAAGCAGACCATTCAATTAAGAATACAGATTTAGCTGACACGCACAATTAGCAGGTTCTCTGTTATTTCAATCCATAATTTAATAAGACCAGTTGTGATTTATCAGCTTAATTCTGCTCTGATATTAGCAATTAAACCTCAGCTTTGAATTAAAACTCAATTAAGCTTTTATAATTGATGGAATCCGAAACGCACTTCTCGAAGGAGCTGGATGTGCTTCTAATTCTTGTGCTATTAGCTGTTTGTTGTTTATCTGCATACTTTCTCAACCTCTCCATTCACCCCCCCCCCCTCTTGTTGTTGATCTATGTTGTATTTACCATCCTAACTGCTATTGTTTCATGCCTAAACCACTGTATATACACAATCTATAGAAGTGTAAGTGTTAAAGAGTATTGTAGCTATGCCGTGACTAGCATTGCAGGCTTTTAATATATGTAATACATCATCAACAATGTTACCCTAATAGTTACATTTAGGTAAAGGATAACTGAATCAAAATTATTTGGGATTATACAAAGTATTTTTAATATTCTCTACACCCAAGTATCTATGGGTTTCAGAACACTCATGGACAATTTCACGATTTGAGCAACTGTGACATATTGTAACACCGAATTGGTTACCATTGTAATGGGAGTAATTGCTGACAAAGAGCCCCATTTCCTGAATAATCATGCCTCGCCCTGCAAGCATGTGCATATGAGCAGCCAGTCTGTTATCTTTGTCAGCTGGGTTATTGTGACTGGTGAGGTCACAGCCTTTAACTCCGTCAACACTGACATCATAGGTTTCCCAGCTGAGGACCTTGATATCATTCCATTCCCACTTCAGTTCTGAAATGCCTTCCCAAGTCCCACTTGGAAAGCAGAGAAGCAGGTTGCCTTGTTCCTTTCAAATGAGCAGCAATCTTCTGCTGACCATGACTACAGAAGAGATCTGATAACCAATCAAGCAGCTGTCTCCAAACTTAATGGTAGGCAATTGGGCACTTTTTAGAACATCTAATGATGCTTCTTAAATGGTGATAAATGTTGCAGAGTTCATGTAGACAATATCATTGCATAGTGTGTCTAATATCTAATATAATAACCCAATTTAAGATGCCTTGCCCTCTATTTAAACTTCAGGTCACTACTGTATGTGAGCATTTAGGCCAGGCTGTCTGACCCAAGTCCTCATATGAGAGGGTTAATATATAAAGAGAAAAAATACATAGAATAAATAAATGAAATGAATAAATAAATAAGCATTGACTACATGTAACTGAATCTTAAGTTTACCCTCAGGGATGATTAGGAGTTCAAATAAGAGGGTTGACCCATTTCCCCATTCTCCCTCTTCACTCTCCATGCCAAAACCATGACCTTGAATGGGTCTTTCAAGCTACCCTATTTATATGACAAATTCCTGCTTTGAAAACAGGGTACATTTTCGAGCAGTCAATCTTTGCTTATCATAGCGGGAGATTCACATATGCCTGGACGTCTACCCAAAGCAAGCATGTTGTAAGTCGCTCCCCCAGTCAGCAGATGGACGTGGTCGTCACGGCGTACCATATTTACGACCCATCACACGTCATTTGCAGGGCACGCACCCGTGCATGCTCACTCGGGAGGAGAAGCAGGTTTGAACATACCATGTTATCGGCTGCGTTTATCTGCATAGCATTGTCTGCCGGCTTTGGCCTGCTGCCAGGTCTATGGAGGGAAAGACAATAATGCTTTGTCACTCCCCTGCTTGTCTTTCTCCCATTCGGACATGAGAGATGTTTGTCTGGCTGATGAACTTCTAGTAAGCCACAACATTCCCAATGTTTTCCTCAAAACTTTTTTTTGTCGGTGTGTGTCTCGGACAAGGTTAAATCTGTGACATCTAAAACACACACAGTACCTTTTGTTTCGTGGTAGAACATTGCATGATTTTATCATGCTATAATCCTGTCTCGGGGAGGGGAGAGAAAAAAAAAGCGAATTGATGGACATCTGTCGGCTTGTTTGGTGCGGTGAGTGAGGTCAGGCTGATGGGGTCTGATGATAACCAGTAAATGAGATTACAGTAAGGTGTTGGCCATGCCGTGTGACAGAGAAGGCCGAGCTGGCCTCTATCTCTCTCTCGCTCTGGCTCTCTCACTCTCCCCCTCCTCCCCTCTCTCTATCTCTCTCTGGCTCTCTCACTCGCTCCCTCTCTCGTTCCCATGCAGGGTTTTCACAGCAGAGCCACTTGTTTATTAATGCAGTAATGTGTCTCCATTTTGGGGTGGGGGAGGGGGGTGAATACCATGCTGTTCTCTGACAGACCAGGCCTATGCTCTCATTGGCAGCTTGTGACTGCTGCACACACACACACACACTCGCTCACACACACTCACGCTCACACAAGCACACGCATACGGTGTGCCGCTGCATAGTTGGGTAAATCTCGCGCATGAATTCAGCCATTGTGTCAGGAGTGAAATATTTTTATCAGAACGCCTGCTTGCTATTTATACCGTGGCCACACAATGGGAGCTCTACAAGGCTGCATGAGGACCGCTGAAGACTTTATTACCTTATAATTCTGCACCTTTTGACCCCAAGGCATGTACATCTGCGCTGAAGGTTCGATCAATGTCGTATTGAAATGGAAAGGCTAGGTGACTCTCCTCTACTGTCCTTTACACAAAATAAGTTCACACAAAAAAATAAAGTTGCTTAATAACAATACAACTTCAGACTTTTAAAGCACCATGGAAAATGCAAACTATGTACAGGGACAGAGAGGGTGTTTTCAGCTTCAGTTTTGGGCAGTGTTTTTTCCAAAAATTAACTTAACTAATTAAAAGTAACTTAAAATATAATTTATATTATAGAGATTTTTCTTTTTTTTTCACTTTTTTGTTGAGCAATCTGAACCTGGAAAATGCATTGCTCTTTGCGTAGCATTTTTTTTTTGTCATTTTTCTCTTTGAGGACTTCCCAGCATTAGGATGGAGTTCACATTGAGCTTTTGTTTGATTGGCTCTAGTACTTTGGGTTTAATCCTGTTGGTTTGGGGAGTATTTGAGTTGGATTACTGTGCGGCAGTGCCGTGGTAGCGTGTTACTTAGGCTTTGAGTAGAGACTTGGAGGCATGTGGGTGAGGAGGAGGAAAGGCAGGAGGGAGAGGCTATTCCTCACTGGCGAATCGGCTGAAACCACAGACACCAGAATCGGAGCGCTGCCGTCCAAATCCTCCTGCATGCAAATTAAAAACGCAACAATAAACGTGGCAAAGGAACAAGGTGGGCAGGCAGTCTTTATGACCCTCTCTCTCCCTCTTTCTCACTCACTCACTCTCTTCCCCCCCCCCTCTCTCTCTCTCTCTCTCTCTCTCTCTCTCTCTCTCTCTCTCTCTCTCTCTCCCCTCTCATCCAGCTTTCTCTACAAACCCTCCTGGGTTTGATGTGGCTTAGGGGAGGAGTTGGAACAGGGGACAACAGAAATGCTGAGTTATCTCTTGCATGCAGTGTGGCAGCATGGCTCTGCCCTGTGTGTGTGTGTGCGTGCGTGTGGAACACTGCGTTGTAATCCTGTGGAAATGAAAGGTGCTGCCGCACACTGGCCGGGAGATTACAACACCACCCTGTCACCCTGCCAAGACAGGCTACCAGCTGAACAACACGCGCGCGCGTGCGCGCACACATGCACACATACACACAGTCTGATAACTCTACTGTCCTCCACCCATTATGTCTGTCCCTCTAATCTCCAATCTACTTTCCAAATGCATAGGTTCCTATTAGTTTTTGTGTCCACATTGACATACGCAATGGTAATGGATGGCAGTTAATTACATTCAGTACTGAGGAGGATGTGAGATTGAAAGAAAATGTCTAGCAGTGATTTAGGAGGCCTTGACTTTTAACACTTTTCCTGGGATTGTGACTGCAACTAAAGTTTCAGTTCACATGACATATAAAAATGCATACATTTAAATATACCTAAACTAAAACAAAGGCAAATTATTCACTGCCTAATCCAATCATGTCTAGCCTGAAGAATAACCATTTATTATCCCATGTGAATTAATTCATTTTTGGTGGTAAGAGCAGGGGTGGTCTGGCTTCACAGTGACAGACTCACCCCTTTATGCTGTTTCTCTACAAATTGCTCACATAGCTCTTGATGTGTGAGTCCCAGAAAATCTTCATCCATCGGAAAACTACTGTACGAGTCTGTCTTGTACTCGGTACATGTCAGCTGCACAAATAGAAACCACCTGTAGCGGAACTAAGAAGCAAGTACAGTGGGTATCGTTTTGTAAGCCGACAACCTCATCTCTCATGGCCCTCTGCTGGAGTGTGTTAAGCATGGAAGATAAATGTTATTTATTTATTTAATCCGCCTCCTGTGACAGAGCTGTGTGCTCGAATCCAGTTCAGTTGTACTCGTGACTTTCCATATTGCCAATATTTGTTTATGAAACTTGCCCAAAATGTTACCAGCAAAAGTTTGCTGTACAATCACATTTCTGTTGTCCTTTTGTTAGATTATGTAGCATAATCTTAAAACCCATATTCATACTGCAGGGTCAACCAAAACACAGTCAATGACCCGTCAATGTCTCATCATTGTTGTGCCTTGTGTGATGCCCTCCGCAGGGGTGGCTATGTGAGCTGCTTCGATGGAAGGAGGACCCCTCTCCAGAAAACCGCACACTGTGGGAGAACTTGTCCATGATCCGCCGCTTCCTGAGTCTGGCCCAGGCCGAGCGGGACGCCATCTACGAGCAGGAGAGCAGCGCAGGACAGCAGCACCACACAGACAGGCCCCCCCACATGATGCATGTGTCCACCGACCCCATGCAGGTGAGGCAGACCCCACACACAGGCTGAGCTGTGCAGTGTGCTCTCTCTCTCACACACACACATACATACGCGGGGCTGTAAACACCCAGACACAGTGTGTTCACCCTCACACGCGAATACCAACTCTGATATGTGTGCCCACAGACCCCAACTCTGATGTATATGTCTACAGACCCACTGCAGGTGAGGAGAAAAAGTTCCTTTACACACTAAAGCACAAAACAACTCAATATTCCTTGATATATTTATTTTATTTATTTATTCATTTTTCCATGTTACACAAAACCCAGTTATTATTCATTCTAATTAACCTGTTTGTTACTTTTTTGTGTTTGTAACCTTAACCTAAATTATATGTTTCAGATGAGTGTTAGAATGTTAGAGTATCAGAATAGATCATGCTTCTACTTTTAATGAAAACCTTTTCAAAGTCAAGTTAGCTTCAGCTAATCTAATAGGTTTCCTTTTTAAAAGGACATTAGCAAATGAGTGCAAAATTTCTAAGGCTCACACCCTATAAAATAGTGTGTTGTTGATCAGCACAAAAAAACACATTTGAAATAATGATTTTTCCACCTTCCGATAAAGGTTAAAAAACACTGGAGTTGTTTGATAGGAATATGAATAAATAGCTATTTAGTCTTAATGGTGCTGAAACAAACCTGATCATGCATAATGTTGGTCCTTTTTTCCATTTGTAATAATAAATAAACAATATCACACATTTTCACTTAATCTATGAAACCATATTAGTTAACTCCAATTAAAATACTTTTCAAATAGATTTCACACACAGTGAAGTACAGAACAATATATGAGCTTGCATTGGATAACCTGCCCTTAATATAGCTCCTAGTATACTTTTATTACTGTAAATGAGATATTTGAGAACAGCTGTGCAGCTGCCTGATAAGCTATCTGTAAAGTGCTGTGTTTTCTAAACTTCATTATGAAACACCCAATTCGAGTGGCTCTGACTCTAAAAAAATACACAGTTTTGTACGGTCAATAGGGACCACGAGTTGCCCACTCAACCTCTCTCTCCAACCAAACAATGAGACATTCTAGGAGTAATGTGTCATGTGTTTACTCTAACGGATACAGCCTGCAAAGCAGAGCCATCGATAGCATTCTCACAGCTTTGCAATCGACAGACATCTCAACGTGAATTGTACACACACAGTTTGTTTATCTCTGTCTGCAATAGCATTTGAATAGAGTCTGATAAGCTTTTGAGACTACCATATACAGTTTCCCTGTGAACTGTGTGTGTGTGTGTGTGTGTGTGTGTGTGTGTGTGTGTGTGTGTGTGTGTGTGTGTGTGTGTGTGTGTGTGTGTGTGTGTGTGTGTGTGTGTGTGTGTGTGTGTGTGTGTGTGTGTGTGTGTGTGTGTGTGTGTGTGTGTGTGTGTGTGAATGAGCAATTGTTTGTAATGTGTTCATGTTCATTAGTTTGAGTATTGTATGTGTGTATCTTCAAGAGTTGGTGGCTCTCACCCTCTTACAATAAGACACAATCTAAACACGCACAAAAAAAGTTTTTTCAGGAGAACTGATTACATTCAGTGAGATATCACTTGGAAATTCCTTTAGCTAAGCAACCGTTCTATACACAGAGGGGTCATTTTTTTCCACGCAACTCAATTGATTTCGTATGAAAGGGCTCACTGAGCTGCCGATAAGTGTTTGCTGATCACACCCCCGTCTCCCCCACCCCCCTTCTTGTCTCCTCCTCATCCCCACCCTGCTGCAGTCCCAGCCTCATCAGCCCCCCCAGCCTCATCAGCACCACCAGCCCCCCATGTCTCTCCAGCATCCCTCCCAGCCTCTGCTGTCCCAGCAGCCCATGCAACAGCAGCCTCAACAGCATGCGCCCATGGGCCCCCGGCTGCCCCCTCGCCAGCCCTCCACAGCCTCCCCGGCGGAGACCGAGGACGAGGGCAGCCGCGGAGGGGCCCATGCCAAGGCTCGCACGGGCGGAGGAAAAATCTCCCTAGAGGCCCTGGGCATCCTCCAGAGCTTCATCCAGGACGTGGGCCTGTATCCGGACGAGGAGGCCATTCACACTTTGTCGGCCCAGCTGGACCTGCCCAAGCTCACCATCATCAAGTTCTTCCAGAACCAGCGCTTTTATGTCAACCATCCGGCAAAGCCGCCCAAGGAGCCCAGCAACGCCACGAACAGCAGCACCAGCAGCAGCCCAGCCTTCGAGGAAGAGCTGTCGGACTTCAGGGATGGTGGGGAGCTGCTGAAGGAGCTTGAGGAGAGCACTCAGACCAACAACACCATCTTCTCCATCAAGATGGAGGAACAGCTGGCACATGCTGAAGCCCAAGCACAATCAGAGCATGAGGCCAAGGTGTAAAGCAGGCTCCCAAACAGGGTCTGCTCTCGGAGAATGGTGATCTCATACAGCCACAGACTGTGAGCTATGCTGAACAATGGCGCTCCAGAAAAGTAGTGTATTTATCAGAGTCCAGACTGAATGCATACGAGTAGTGTTTATCAATTGCAGACTGACAGGCCAAGCAACATGTTCTCACACTGGAAAGCCCATTTTCACAGACTCAGTAATACGAGAAGTTTAACTTCTTTATTTTGTACTTGTATTATTCACTGTAAAGACTGATGCACCATTTAAATACCTGCACAAAAAAAAATATTCTAAATACATTGCCGTGGATATTTGCTGACTGCACTTGATGTCTGTTGTTTTACACTGATCTTCTTTCATTTTGAGCTACTGATTAAATTAAAAATCCCCCCCCACCCCCACCCCCCGCCCCCCGGAGTTTGATAGGACTCCGATAGGTGTTTACGTATGTGATGTTAACTGATTTTCGAAATGCATATGAAACTGAGGACCAAGTGGATGACAAGGCCTTAATGACGAGGTACAAAGCCTGGAGCCTTCTGGCATGTTAGCTATTATTTAAAAAAATATATATATAAAATAAAAAAAATACATGATTACGGATCATTCAGACTGTGGAATGCAATCCAGGAGCATTACTGAAAATGGCTCAATCTTTACATATTATTTGTTAAGGAATAAATATAAATATATATAATAAGACATATATTTACTGTAAAAAGAAATACAGTCTTAAAGAAACTATGCCAACAAATGCCTTGTACTATATGGCACTGCCAATGTTAGATTATTTTGTGAAACCTTTTTCACTGTAACTTTATGATACGCCACACAGTTAAAAATGTGAATCACAACCTCTGTTTTATTTGTTGTCCTACATTATTTATTTGCACTCCATGCAGTGTTTTTGATGTAATTACTTTTTTGGAAAGTTTGTTATATACAGTAGCGCTTTTTAATTTCACTGATACTTTTCTATTTATAAATGTAATTTTGATGGGCAGTAAAAAACAAAGTGTCTTAACGTTTTAAATGGAAAATGTGCTTTAAAGGTTGCCTATAAAACGTGCTGTATGTCAAGCAACTCATGCTACAAGCTTCACACTTAATGTTGTATGCAATTTTTACTATCATGCAAATAAGCTTAGGTAAATGACTAATCTATAGAACACATTAGAGAGAAAAACATATGCAATTTGTGTGAATATCGATGTCTGCGATGTGTCTTCCTTTGGTTAACAATCCAATTCAGATGCTATTCCTGTATAAATATTCTGTATAAAAAGTATTTCTTTTTTATGAGTTTATTTCAATGAGAACACCAGTTATTTTGTTACGACTGACTGTTTTATAAGTGTTTCTCGGTTTCTTTATGCAGAACATGTTCTAACTAGGAGTGGGTATTGATTGTTAATGACACAATTAAACTGTTTGTATTGTACCAGAGAATCTCTGCATTAATTTGACCTGCCACTATACCTGAGTTAGGTTATGTTTTACATATATTTAAATAATAAAACATAGTTCCAAAAATCACCAGTAATCAGATAATTAGTTAATTATTTGTCTACAAAACTATTGTAATTGTAATATTTGTAAATTTCACATTTTTGAATTTTAAGATGTAACAAATTCAACTTTGCTGCAGAAGCACAAAACTCAAATCTCTTTGAATTTGATTTTTTTCTGTCAAGACTGCTGTATTTGGGCTTTCCTCTTATGCATTTTATTTTTCATTGCAGTGTGTCTGAAACACTTCAATGATTTTAAATATATCTAGGTGTGTTAACACCTGAATCATAAAGCCCTCTACAGGGAGGTAACGTGTTAGAACAGCACAGGTGTCCTAACTTCACCTGAACCTCAGGTGAAGTCAGATGTCTGCTCCATGAGGAAACACCTGTACCCTGTTCACACCCTTGAATATGTGCCAGCCAGTCTGTTTTGCTCTTTTGCCCAAATAAAAGTCAGTGTGTAAAATCTTGTGTCCAAAGGGAAGAGCGTAGTTGGAAGAACTATGGTAGTGTCCATACTCTGGCATGAAGTTAGTAATTGAATGCAATTCCTCATTGGGTTTAATATAGTGTCGAATAATGAAAGGCATGCTTTTCATGTATTTGACTATATCATCTTCCAACATATCACATCCATTTGTTAAGACAGTGTGAATAAACTGTGAACAGGTCTCTATCAACACAGCAACCCATGCATGCATGCATTCAGCCTGATGGTGGTGATTTATCGGCCAATATCATAGTAAGGTTTCTGCAATGTTCACCTCCAGTAAAATAGGGATGTTATTGTCAGGTTGCTGCAATGTAACGGAAGGTCTGCCTCATGCAAGAGAGCCCTATATGCCTACCTAACAGCACTTGGGACAGTGCAGTAAATCAAACAGAAAATGCAGCATAAAGTCTAATAAACTTATTCTAATGATAGTGATCTCAGTGATTTACACTGGGTGACCCAGTGTACATCAAGTTCCCCTCCTACCGAGCCTTTTGGCAAAGCCAAACACTTTGAAGCATTTTTTTTACCCCTCCCTAAAGTGTAAGAGGAAGCAGAAGGTTAGGGTGTGGGAATTAATAACATTAATCGCAGAGCTGCTCTCTCCTCTGCTCTCCTGCCCTTTGCCTTCCAAAAGACGAGATTAAACAAGGACTGGCTCGAGGGGGTTGGAGCATCTTTCTGAACACATTAATTTGAGCATCACACTCATATGAATATGCATGGTATTACGTGGAAAAAGTAGCACAAGTTTTTATATTATCATAGTTAATGTTATGATCACATAAAAAAAGGATGTATGCTGCAAACGTAATTCCAGGGTTTTCACACATATTCGGACGATTTCAAGAGAACCTATGGTGCATTGTTCAGACAGACACCCTTCCTTGAACCTTTATCACCCTCAAAGCAATTTTTGTTGAAAAATAATTATTTAAAAAATCATGTCTCCACATCGTGGAGGCTATTAGCCTCTGTGTTGCTGTAGAAGTTCATGTTGGCTGAACATGATAATGTTCTGGGCTGATTAGGTGTGAAGGAAATTAATGACCTCACATTCAACTGTGTGCTCTCATGAACTTTGCATGATCTCAAGATGCACAGATTGCCAGTGCTCTAACATGTCTTCATGCTTGTATGGTGTCCTGTGCTGTAGTGTGGGCAGTGTAGTGTATCTCTAAATCACAATGGACATAAGTTGGTACAGGAACCCTTCACACACTTCTTAACATGACATGAACATGAACATCCTTCAAACTGTTTCATTGACCACAGAATCAAATCAAAATCTCAACCGGTATATGTCCCATCTACAGTAATTATCATTAGTCACTTACTGTCCTTGGACAACATACTGTAGAAATGTTGCCTGGCAACTGCAGTATACAAATATGAGGAAGTCCCTTCAACTAACAACGTCTATAGGTTTCATGCAGGGGTGTCGTGGTGACTGACAGAGTGGATATACTCTGATACAGGAAGAGAGAATTCCACCGTATGTACTGTATACCCAGGGAGGTAGACAATTATGGTGAACAACAACATCATCCCTATTTACAGAGTCTATGCCCTCTTGTTCATTTCTGGGAATTTAGCTCAAGTGGCCTCTTGTTATTTGAAGTACCATTTCCCTTTCTAAACCTGTCTACCTACTTCCATTTTAAAGCAATAACTCATCGATGAACAACACCACTTATGTGCAACCACTTGTTTCAATGGGTCTACTTATGCACTGACCAAAACAGACACAATACACAAAGTCATAGTATGATTCTAAGCCATTGGTTCTATTCTGAACATGAGTGAGTCCAACCACTTATCACATTAATTGCAGAAAATGTATTCAAAGTTTTGGTTGTTTTATAAACTATAATAGAGATCCGTACCTTTCCTAATATATACCATTACTGACTTCAGCAATATGGATACAGATTTGTTTTTAAATCAAGTTACAAACATCTTGTTCAAAAATCTAAAGGACTAAAGCAACTACTGTATTGTGGTTTTACTGATAATCTTGGATAACCCCTAATAGTTGTGACACACTTCAGCTATAGTAACTTTAAGTTAAGTGTGCATTTGTGTGTGTGTGTGTTTGTGTGTACGTGTACGTTTGTTACAGGACTGTTTGTCTGTCTGTGTGTGTGTCCATGTGCTTGTCGGAGCAAAGACATTGAAATAATGATCCATCAACAAGCAAGGTCAAGTTATCTACCCTACAGAGACTCCTGGCCTCCCATCCCCAGAAACCAGCCATCCACACAGCAGGGAATGTGTGTGGAGCGAGGCAGGGTGTGGTACTTTATTCCGATATTCCTCTCCCCTTGTCATTACGGTACAGTGACAGATGGGAAATGGCAGAATGCACGAGTATTCTGAGAACGTGACCATGGTTTCAAACAGAGTTCCTGTAAACATCCAGCTTTCAAGTGCCTTTAGCACCAACTTGACATATTTTTAACCTTCTAATAGCATTAGATAAAATCTACATGCTGTACAGTAGGTATATTATTTAGGCGTAAATCTAGAAACATAATTTTCAGGAACAAGGTGACCATCATTTCTAGTTATAGATGCACATGCCTTTTCTGTCCTCACATAGGTATCTTGCCAAAACGATCGTCAAGACAGCATTCTTCATTGTGGTACAGTAAACACACTCAAACGAAAAAGGCGAGAGAAGTTGTTAAATACCTTTAACAGCTGTGCAGGGGGATGAATAACTCATTAACTCAGTGCATTTTAAGTCATCAAATCCCAAACCTTACTCACCAACTCATTTGAAAAGGGGACAGGAGTAAGGTGCTAATTAACGTGATAAAGAGAACAAATATGATGGTAGCACAGGCTCCTTTTCTGTATTACGAGGCTGGGGGGGGGGCTACTGTTACATCTGTATTCTCAAACACTAAAACACTAAGGGTAGGTGTTATTTGCATGTTTTATTAAGCTCTCTTGAACTGCAACTTCACAAATATTTTCCAATTAGAAATAAAGACGTTTTACTAGTGGAAGATTTGCATTATAAAAGAAATCCTGAGTTAAGGTGTAGCCCTCTTCAATACCCAATATGAGTTCATACTTTTATTCTGAAGTTGAGATGGATATCGATCCTCGCCTCAGATTTACAAAACATGGTTTTGTTACATGGAAGCAGAGTGGACCCAAATGCAGGAGAAACACTGCAAAAGAAGGGGGGCAGGGGTGGTGGACAGGTAGGGCAGGTAGGAGGGGAGGTAAGAAAGGAAGGAAGGGCACGCAGGTCAGGTAGGCAGGCTAGCAGACTGGCAGACAGGTCGAAGAGGACAGGTAGGTTGGTAGGCAGGCAGGAACTGGGGAGTGAGTGGATTTATTAAGACAATCAGATTTACTGTTTAGTTGATGAGTTGATTGAAGTCAGGTGGTCTGATTGCAGACTAGGAGCAGGTGTAGGTGGAGTAGATTAGTTTTTTAGTTTTGCTACAGTTTATTTGTTGAAGTAAAATAAATCATGACCCCAAACCCACAATCCTAATATCTAACTTCATCCCATAAGTGTAATGCTTGACTGTCACAGGAATGCACACATTGGGATTGTTTGTTGAGGTTTTTATAAGTGACTGGCAGCAGATCCCCTTATGGACACTAAGGGTAGTGTAGCTAAGCATCCGAGTCATGCTATATTGAAACTTTATTTAGTAGACAATGGCTTGTAACTGATCTGTTGCAATAATAGAGTTTAAAATAAGAAGGGAGAACGTATACTTTATGAGTATGGCTATATTTGTGTATTTCTAATTTCTCTAATAATGAAGCACTCAAGGTCAATACTTTCAATACTGTTTTACGTGTTCAGTCATTTTCACTAATCAAGGTGGTATTTTTTTGAGAAACTCCATATTCTGGCAAATGACATAAAACCACTTAAATAAAATGTGCTTCACCCACTGGATATATCTAATATTATGGGTCTGACATCAACACACATTTTCGCAGCATTGAATCCCTTAACCCGATTCCAATAAAGCCAAAAACAGGCCTTTGTGCCTCTGCATTTCCTACCATTGATCCCACTGAGAACATTTTCATTCTCCCAGGGAGCAGAGCCTGCCTTCGTCTTTCAATTACCTTGAGTCAAAGTGAATGAATTCCTAAAATAATAACATTACACTGAGTGTTTCACCATCTCTCAGAGCACCACAATGGAGCAACTTTTCTGTCACCACTGAGAAAACACAGCCTAATGTATCATGTAGCTACTACAGTTGACTTTAGAAAGACAGCGTTGCTTGAACACAGCACTAACTACAGCCATAATGAATGTACAAGTTGAACAGGGCCCTCTTGGTCAAGTGGATTTGTATTTCATCATTCAGATTTGAAATCCTATATGTGTTTAATTTATGGGCTCTGGGTGCTTAATTGTCTTGAGTGGGCCCCTCCAGACTAAATATATTCAGCATATAATCATAAATTTACAACTTTCCATCTTGGGCCATGCTGCCTACAGAAGCTTCGCAGGAGCATACGGGCAATGGGGACGATGAGAAAGTGTGTGTGAATGTTAATTGTGCTTGCAGCTACATAGCCACCAAATACAGTGGCACACTGGTGTTCCCTGAGGTATAAAAATTTAAAATGAACTAAGTAGAAAAGAAAGTTGCCGTAAATGGGGGGAACATGACGATGGCGTATCCAAATGAAGAGAGAGAGAGAGATGCGAGCTGCCACAATTCCCCAAAGATGGTTTATTATTCCGTGCTAAAATGAAGCGGGTGCAAGGAGTGGTAGTCAGCGATGCGTCAGAGTTGCTCTTTGAAGACATTAAAAAGCTGAACACACAACAAAGACCAGATGTTCCAACATGCCTTATTTATGCACCCATCAGCCAGCTTCCTATGTCCACAAAACACCAGCATATTTTTACCTTTTAAACCCACACATAGCATATTCTGCAAAAGTGGCACTTTTTAGTAATTTTGTGCAAGTGTCAAATAAAATCAGGAGATAAGTACAGTTTGCACACATTACCAGCCAAGGTAACTTGAGGTGTAGTAGAATTGTAATGGTATGAAATAGTGCTCCACTATTAGTGTAAATATGGCAGTTGAACAACGTAATTCAGAAAATAGAACTGTGGTAAGACAGTTGCACATTTCAGTTGCATATAACAGCTGCTGTTGTCACCCCTTGACCCACATCTACTGTACTGGGGGTCTTTGCTATACTATGTATATGTGCATGCGTACTTTTCTGTATGTAAACCAAAAAAACACACATACAGACACCACAGACATAGAAATACATCATTTGATAATCTTCCATTGTATTCTATATGACACACTGACAAAAATCAAGCACAGTATTGTTCAAAATATGAAACGATTTAAAAGCAATTGCTTGCATGACTGAAAAGAATCACCTGTTAATATTGTTTTTATGCTCCTCATATTTACACTCATATATACAGTATATATATAAAAATACAAATGTAGGAAATGCAAAAGAGACATGAGAAAGAGAGCCTTAAACAGAAATCTGTTTTGGTTCAATTAAAACAGGAGATCTCTCTTCCAGCATGGGAGGGGATGCTGGAAACAAAGAATGCTAAATTGATGGCACCACAATAAAAACTATTAGCTGGGGAGTCGACAGATGCTGATGTGCCGGTCTCCTTTCCAGGGATTATTATTTATTTACACTTCTCAATCACAGCCTCCCAGATGCCACCCTGGACCATGGTGTGGTATGTACTCAGAGAGGAGGGGCGTAGAGAGGAGAAATGTGGGTAATAGACTCAGGTGATGAGAGAGGGTTTCTCCCACCATCAGAGGGTCAAGGGGTAAAACGTGGGTAAGACAGAAGCATTATATATTTTTTTAAAGCACTGGCACTGCGCCAGACACAAAACAACATCTGAAATACCTGACAGATATCTTTCTGAAGCATCCTCTGGAAGATTCTTAATCGTCAATTTTCTAATAGGCTTGTGCACATCTGTCACTTAGATGCAAATTGCTTCATTTAAAGACAAGAATTTTGTGCACGAAATGTATCCAATCTTACATAAATACAAAACCAGGAGTGCAGACACGTGACTCAATTTGATTCAACATCTTAAGACAATGCATATTAATCCATACGACTATTGGGTCGGGATGAAATTGCGAAAACGTTCCCACCAGCGAATGAAACTCCTCCGTTTTTAATGGGACCTTTCCTTTAAATCTTTCCTCCCCCTGTCTCCTCCGTCCTCCCTCCTTTCCCCCCTTCTCTCCTGCTGTCCTGCTCCCACATCAGTGGCTGTGGCACTGATTTGGACTTGTCAGTAACGATGGAGGGCTTTTCCTCACATGTCTATCCTTACTGTGTGCCTGTCAGGCCTCTTCTCTGGCCTGAGTGTGTTTGAAGCGTGCTCACCCACCATGCTCAGTATGCACACGACCTCCCCTGAAAAACATCTTTATTCAGCTTCTTCACTAATGTCTGCGGCACAGGCATCAACATGCTTTGTGCGAAATGAATTACTGCTAATTAAAAATCAACAGAAATGAGCATGCAACACTCTGTGCCCCATTAATATTTTAACCAGCAGCAGCAGTAATTAAAGCCGTGCTAATTTTTTCCCTCTCTCGCTCAGCATCCACAAACCAGTCAATAAATTACATCAAAAAGTACAGGTGTGTTTCCCTGTCAGAGCAGTAATATCATGATAAATCGGCATCATCCCTCATAGTTAGCGCTCCCCCTACTACCACACTCAGCGCCAACTCACTACTTGCTGTAGTCTTTGCCAGTGTAAATGGGAGGAGGTCTCTTGTTTGGGTGCAACGCGCAGGTGTCTCTGTGCTCTTCATTTTCAGGTAGTAAATGGATGCAAAGAGCACAATTAATGGGGATGTACATTTTCCCTTCGTCTGTGTGTTTTTAAAAGACGATCTGAAAGAGGAATCTGATGCTTCTTTCACAGTCTTCCCCTAAGGCAGGAAAGCATGCCATCACTCAATGGTAACACTCATGTATCTTATCAGGCAGCTTATCTCATCCACATATTCAGTTGACTTGGTGACTTCTACACTTCTGTCATGTAAGTCGGTCTCGTCTATGTGGGTACTACACCAACACAGCTTAACCCTTGTGTGGTGTGCATATTTGTGTTACTCGTCCAATGTTCCCCAGTCTGACACTTTTTGTAAACCAATCATCAGTTTGAACCTGGCCTACAAAAGAGAAAGAGTGCGATAAAAGCAGGAGACATTCCGACAGGCTGGGAAACAAACAGGTTCTTGGTACTATGATCAAACAGCAGGGCTGGGGAGGAGAAAGACAGAGTAAATACACACAGAAAACCTTTTTGTTTAATTCCTAACTTTTTTTCACCTACACACTTTTATTACCCACAGGTCTATATGACCCAAAACACCACTTATGTAATGTAAACGTGTAAGCTGCACAGTGTGCACTGAATTCAAATGTGTTGTCTTACATGTTCTTCACAGAAAAGAAAAAAATCTTCCTTATGAAAGTCATTTTTTTTGAAGACTGAAAACATTTAGATTTTAAAATTAAATACAGAGTAGAGATTGGTGGATTCCATAACTTTTTTGTTAATACACTCAACTCTGAATATGGATGTGGCATGATCCCTAAAATGTTAGTGCCTTTTTGAAAAATCAATAGCTGTCAGGATCTACAGTATTTTTTATTTTTTACTTTTATCATGATGTATCTACAAACATGCTTGGACAGGTTGCTTGGTTCTTGCAGGGCTTAATATTGGTCTCCAAAGCAGAGTCCAGGTCATGTATGGGCCCTCTGTTGGTGGACCCCAATGGTGCCAGCAGTCCCTAATTGTACAGTCCTTGAGTATAATGCCATGTTTTCTCTAATAGTACAATTCTAAGCAGATAGACATAGACCAGTGTCTTTGGTAGTTTCATTGAAGTACATTGATGACCCATTTGACATCAAACACGATTTTTTGGTGCTAGTTGGTGGATGTGACAGATGAGTCAGACTCATTCATTAAACAATGTACAGTGCACTGCCGCTTCACAGCAAAAAGGTGCTGGGTTCAATTCTCACATGGGGCTTGGTTGGGTGTTCAGGGTCTCCTGGACTTTTCTCCCCATGCTCACATGGGTTTCCTCTGCAAAAGAACATGCAGAACAGATCACTCTCCTGGCAATACCCCTGTCCAGGACATGGGTGAGCACTTAGACTTTACCCCTGAGGTACACTGATGTGACTCCTAGCTCCATGGCCGGAAGGACAGCAATTAAAATGGCATTGATGGCATATAGACAATGAGTTTTATCACAAGTAAATTGGGATCTAAGACAAACATACCATTTATTTAAAAGGATCTTATAGTTTGATATATTTGGCCCCCGATTTAACAAACTACGTGAGACAAAATTTTGCACATTTGTCTAACTATGTAAAATGTTATATCCAATAGACTACTGTACAATGTTTGTGGCCTCATCGAGTAGCTGAATCCTTTAGATTGTTACTTTGCCCTCACTGGTTGTGTTCACTGCAAAATGAAATTACACCATGGTAAGCTTCATCTCATAGAGACAGATTCAAGCCCCATTTATTTGAGATTGCTTTTAGTATAATTCAATAAGGTCTTTTTTACTCATTTATTTCCATGGTGAAATGAGTGCTGAGGAAAACAAGGCCAGCATTTCCTTCATTAGCAGTAATAATAACGGTAATAACAATAACAACATTAAATACTGTCAGAGAAATCCCCTGTCATTGCCAGTGATACACAGAAAAAAAATGTTAACTGGACATCTACAGTATGAATATTAAACAACATTAAAGATTAGAAATAGCACTCGTTTTTGCATGCTTTAAACCACTGAATTTATAGGTTCAGGTGAAATATTAGAATTGTAAATGCCTTTGATGCAATATAAATGTGTTTACATACTGTACATTTAACATACTATTTATTGTTAAAAACATTAACTCCAAGACCATGAATGTTATGGACAAAGCACCATGGGTCTTGGAGATGACTTGTTTAAATTGACATCCCTTTCAAATAAGAGATAGGGAGATATCCCTGGAAGTTAAAAAAGGAAAGGGGTGTGGGCCCCTGCATGAGAAAACAGGCATTGTAAGGAAATGGAAGGAGATGGTTGTTGGTGGATGGGTGAAGAGGAAGAGAGGGATGATGGTGGCAATTCAAAATCCACCCCTGTGTCGTCACATGCATTTTCCACCACTGGAGGCCAACTGGCTATCAAGATGGCGTCTTCACAGATCAGAGAAAACTTGGGCTCTGGTGATCTCCAAAGCAAGCACGGAATCTCTGAATGCCCTGCAAAAATAAATATTTGAATATTCTCTCATGCTCCTAAACCAGCTTAAATTGGATCATTTCATTGCGTCGCTCGCCCCTGCCAAAATGCCAAAAGAGTGTGGGTCTTGGCGAGCCTCTTGTGCCGAGGCATGCCACACTCCCCCTGGCCATGCCCACCCCTCTGCACTATCTGCTGACACAGAGTCTGCCCCCGGGCCAGCTGCTTTCTCCTCGGCCACCCTCCTGCTGGGAGAGCTGGCACACAGTGCCCACGTAAATGCCCCAGACAAACTAAAACAACCATTGGGCAAGAGGAGCTTTAATTCATAACCGTCAGGTAACTCTGCCGTCCCCTTGGTGGTTAGGACTTCTCACATTCAATATAATCATTGTATGAAATTACCTCCTGGGGGTGAGGGCTACTTCATGTTACCCTAACACTTGACATTACCTTTCTCTTGACACGATATTCTTACATGGGTAATTACTCTGCAACAAGTGTCGAACTACACTGTTAAAATACTGTATGTGAATATGGAAGAGTTGGTTACATACTGTGAATGTTTTTTACATGGCTTGAATCATTCTTTTGGGTTAGCTCAAAGATGTCGTTTTGTGTTTATGTTCAAGATTTACGCCAATAAAGTATGGTGTTAGCATTAGCATTGTCAAACATTGCTATGCTAAGTCTGCAGAATCCTGTTCCAGTGCTTGAACTGAAGCTGCCAGGGATACATGTCTTCAACTGTCAGAGCCCAGCTGGTCTGTTCTGCCTCTTTGAGGGGTCTCTTACAGTGAGCAATAAACTACAGTTCTGTACCTGCCCAAGCAGTAAAAGCATTACTACACTGCTGCACAAACAAGTTAACCAACCTTGCACTGTTCAAACTTTAATGAGGCTTGCCTCTGTCCTTGTTGCATTTCAATCTTAAAAACGTTTCATTCTTATCTATTCTACTTGTATATTTGACAACAAAAAAAGTGTTATTGTACTGTTTGTTTTGATTTATATACTGTATAGTTCCTGTTAACGTGGACCCAAACTGTGGTTGGAGAAAGAAACTGAAATTGGTTGTAGGCCTACACGTGGAAATAACCACAGCACGTATTCTTACAATATTTATTTTTTAATTACAGTGTAATTTACAGTTAAATTACACTGTTAATTACAGTGTATAGAGTGAAATTACAAAGCGATGGACTTTGCGTTTGCTTTAAAGAGTCTACAATGTTGAGGTTGTTATGATAAGATTTTGTTGAAATACTGCAACTTGTGTAGGGATAAAAGTTAACTGGCACAATGTGAACAACGTAGCAAGGCAATTTAAAACAAACAGCTGGAAGACTTCAGAGTTGGGAGCACTTTCCTGCATCTCTCATGCAATGCTGGAATACATCTGTTTATGTTGCCCCTTGCTTCTCATGACTGGTGAAAGCACGTTTTGTCAAAATTCACTACTTCAAGTATTTCATACTTGGGAGATGAATTCAGTACATGCAGGTAATGTTAACAGCAGGATGTTTGAGAGTGTTAATGTAAACAATCTCACAATAAGTATGAAATGTGTCTATGTTGTGAACTTATGGTGCTTATTGGTTGTGAACAAATACATTTGATGACATTTTAGGATTTTTTAAGAATGTTGTATTTCACTCTCCTCAAAAAGGAGTTACTGTAAATGTAAAGAACATTATGCAACCAGCTCTGTCCGGTCCCCCCCCCCCCCGCCCCCCTCGCCTCCTCTCTGTCTCTTTCCAACAGTGCAGCTGCAACGTCCTTAGGGCTGCTAGCTAACCAGATCAGGTGCTAAATGCACTAATTGAATAATTTCTCTGGGCTCCACAATGGGGCCTTTGAAAGTGCTTGGTCTTTGTGTCTGTCCTCATGTGACTGTAAATGGTACGTGTTTTCAATGAAAGAGTAAAACACGGGTAGTGCCTAAAGACTAAAGCTACACGGATTATGTGGCAGTTTAAAAACCTGAATGTTTGTGTAATGTAACACTATTATGGCTGAAGTCTTCCTAAGACACAACGATAATAATACTTGGATTGTCTTGTCATTTCCAGACTGCTTGTTACATAGTCTGTGACACCTCCTAGATGCTCAAACCAATGAATGTGCGCCGGATAAATATGACTGTATGTTATCGTGAATGTCAAGCCAAAGGTCAGGACACTTAACCCATGACAATATACCAACATGAAAACTACCTATGGAGGGGGAAAGTACAATCTCCTCCACTATTTCTGCTCCCGCAATATCTGATCCTCCGCCAAAGATACAAGCTTCTTTAACTTTTCCGCTTGCTTCGCTTTCCCCAACTTTGGAGCTGAAGGCATACGGCCATGGCTCCCCATTTCGAATCTTCCTCACCAGCAGAACAACATCTATTGTGAAAGATTGATCATTCTTTGGCATTCTACTGGCCGCTTCTCAACCAGGCCCCTCCCTCCCTCAGTTCCCCAGGCTTATGTTGGCCTCTGGAGTTCCCTCAGCCAAGCTCCAGTCGTTTCAACCAGACTACCAGATATTCACTTTTCCCTCTTCCCCCAAGTTTCTCAAACGGTGACCAAATTTTCCTACTTTAGATTGACCCCTTTGATCCTCCTTTGTGCTGGCACCAAGATTATGAAAGTGGGCGTGATGCAGGGGGAGAGACTGCCAAATGTCTGACAGACAGGATGTCTTTCCTGGGATCCTCAAGCCTGAAATGTCCCTATGCCATCTTCACTTCGGCCTGCATCAGTCTATATGACTTATGGAGTTTGGGCCCCTCCACTGCCAATCCCACTTAGAGTGCAGTTTTCTGATAAACAAAAGCACATTCAAGCTTTAGCTCCTCATTTCACACTATGTGCTTTGGCTTCAGGCAATGCTTTCCTGGAGCCTCTGGCCTAGAGTCCAAAGAATGGCTCCAGTTGGCTTTCCTTTAAAAAAAGAAAAGGCGCCACATGTGGAGGATTAGGCTCCATCTTTCATCCTCCACGCTCTCTGCTCGCCCTCTACTACCGAAGCCATCACTGCTCCCCATGTGCTAGTGAACCAGCCCCCTGGACAAACACGCACTCACACCCTCATGCTTTTGCACACACATACACACATTTTTTCTACTGTATGTCCAACACAGAACACAAGCTCACCTACCTTCATCCCATCCTCTGCACCCTCTCCTCGGCTCAACTCATCCAACCTTGGGCATGCGAGCAACAATCTCTTTCTTTTCTTTTTTTTTTAACCAGGGTTGGATTTAAACTTTTAGTTTGGTGCGGGGGTGGGTCTATTCTTTGCTATTGTGTGAATTAGCTTGGCCAACTTAGCAAAAGCTGCACAACTGTGCAGAGATTTAGACTTCATTCAATTGAATCAAGTTTCTGGTGTACGTCATGGTGACAGTGAAGATACAGTCCACAAACGGATGAATCTGTGTGCAATTTATGAACTATGAATTCCAGAACCATGGTGCTGTTTAACACATATTTCTATTGAGAGCATGTGCTATCGAACGTGAATTTATTCAATTTCAGAGGTGTACGTTTTGAATATGCTTAACCCACCAAGTGTGAACAGAACACCAGATGGAACGATGGGTGAAACGATGACAAACATAACTTTTAATGCTTCCTCTATTAGAAATGTCATGGCTCAGATCTGACAGAGAACAGCCTCAATCGTGGCCCTTTGTCTTCTCTGAAACGGAGATATCAGAGCAGTTATTGGAGATGTGTTTGAAACGCTAGTCGAGGCGCGGGGTGAACCCCAGGGCTTTGCCTATCTCAGGGAACAGATGTGCCACCCACTCGCAACAGTTGTACCCTACCCACAATGCCCTTGTGGGAGATAGTGGACAAGTTGTGGACTGAAGATGATACCTCACTTAACTAGCTCCCCTGTTGGCTCTGGGAGAGGGATCAGCTCTTTGTGTGGATGGATGGAGGAAGAAGCAAGAGAGAAAGAGTGGAATAAGATGGAAGGTTGAATAGCACACACATTTAGTAGATCAATATTTACTCAAAATTATTTTCTAGAGCCAACACCTGCTGTATCTTTGTTTAAAGTGCTGGAGAAATTATATTGGCTGTTCTCCATGGAAGATGCAGTAAACTTTTTTCTTCAATAATAACTTAGAAACTTCAAGTTATGGTTCCATCACAGTTTGCTGTTTTCCAACAGTGGAACGTATTAAAACAATATATCTAATATTCAAAAATTGTTAAGGTCATTACACCATCCACGTTTCTTTGTCATTTTTTTTCATCCTTAATGAACAGTTTCATTTATATCATGCTACTGGAGAAAATGCATAGAAAACTGCATTGCTGTCTACCGAAAGTAAATTCATTGCTTTTTGTAAAGCAATAGTTACGTTTAATTGCTTTTTAATGTTGAATGTAGATTATAATATTGCATAAAAAGAAACTTTGTATTTAATTTGTCTTATTTCCATCTGCAAATGTTATTCAGATTTGTTATAATTATTATAATATGCACAGTGCTGATATTTACACTAACTATTTTCTTTGTATTATTTCATCTGTGCTTTTAAACTACCATACTTAAAAAATAAATAATGTTATGTTTCTTTCTGAAAGCAACATTTGATAATTTAACATAATATTTAAAATATTTAATGTCTGTATGTCTTTGGATGTAAGAACTGTCAACATATAAAATTCCTGGGTGAGTATATGTAATATACAGAATAGTTTCATTCATATATGTGTTCTTTACTGTTGTGCTATCATATCAAACATGGCTGACATCTTTATTCAGAGGGTTCATTCCACAACAGTCTTTTCTTTGACACATTCAAAAAGCTTCACAATTGTCAACACAGAATTTATACACCAAAGCCTTCTTCCCTATGGGAAAGGGTAAAGTAGGTGGCGGCATTCTAGCACAGGTTCTAGAGGGGTTGTATAGGGATGTGGCTTCCTTCTGTTTCCCCCACATCTTCTACAGACAATGTTTAAACTTGCATTGAAGAACAAATTAACGCACATTGAAAGAAGAGGAACCGGCAGTAGATAAGAGGAATGGTTATCATGGGGCAAAAGCCAGATTCTCTAAGTACAGATGTACAGTGTAAAAAAATGCAAATGTCAATTTAGGCACAGATAAGCCACATTTAATTGTGTGTCATGAACACACAGACACACAAATACTGAATTTTGTTAATTCACTATGGGAAGTTTATATGAAATGCTTAAGTGTAAAGCAGAGTCAGCCCAATAAATTTACCAAATTATTGTAGGAAACTAATACAATTTATTTGAACTCACAGCTTGACTCTCCATGCTGTAGGATTGTGGAGCTATAAAGGAAGATAGACGATGTGAGAGTTGGGACTAACTGGAATGAACTGTGTTGACACCAAAATCAACATTTCTCACAGAAGGCCTTTGCCCCAAAATTCATTTGTCAATACATTCAGTCAATATGGCTGATCTGTGCCAACCTTCTGCTCTACACTCTACTGAGAAAAACAAATCTGTCCATTGATTTCCAGTTATCTATCTATGTTTATCTTGTCAAGATGTGTATTTTGATCACAGTTGTGTCTTTTAATATACCCAGGATCCAAAGTTAAAGAAACCTCATACAAAGGGGAGTCAGGTGGCTGAGCGGTGAGGGGATCAGGCTAGTAATCTGAAGGTTGCCAGTTCGATTCCCGGCCGTACCAAATTACGTTGTGTCCTTGGGAAAGGCACTTCACCCTACTTGCCTCGGGGGGAATGTCCCTGTACTTTCTGTAAGTCGCTCTGGATAAGAGCGTCTGCTAAATGATTAAATGTAAATGTAAGTTTGACCCAGGTCAAGCATGTGGGTCTTTGTGGGTATGCAGTAAACACATCCCTCCACTGGTGTGTGGAGATGCTTTATCACTGAAAGAAATCACAATACGTGTGATACCATGACTTTTAATAACAAATGAGGAGCACCAACTATATCTCTTCCTCCCCCTCTCTTTAACTCTCCCTCCCTCTCTTTCACCCACCCACTTAATGCCAATCAGAGCAAGATGGGAAGACTCCCTCAAACTCTTGAGATACAGCATGTGTTGCTCCCAGAGGGTGAAAATTAATTCCTCCTCCTCCCTCTCGCCGCCAAGGTGCATCATCCTCCCTCTTTCTCTCCCAATGAAAGAATACAAGAGAATGAGAACCTTTCCTGAGGGGATCCTTATACTATTTCATCCACATTTAAATCCTTTGATAAATGTGAATATGAATGCTTTAGCAGGAAACTTGCTGAATAGAAAGTGAGATTATTTTCTGAAGATACTAATATTAGTTTGTTGGCATGGGGTAGCGGGAATACCATCCAAAGATATGGGACTATTGATTTGAATATGTGAGCTTATTTTCTGTAACCAGTTCACTGCCTGTCCTGAAAAGATTTATGTTTTACGTACAGTACCTCTATGTACTATTCAATATTGAATTTGCAATTGAGACTACATCAAAAAACTAATTTGATGGTTCCCTGCAAGTCTTTTGATCAAGAAGTATTTCATCATCAAAATCATTAGATTTTCCATTACAAGAAAGGAAAACTGTATGATCCTATAATAAAATTGTGATGACAGCATGCTGGCTGCACAGTATGTTGTTTGTGGAACCAATGTGACAAGAGATTTTGACCCAGAAATAACTGAAGGAAGATATCAAACTTTCAGGCACTGTCCGTTTCGATGAGCTCATGAACAACTAGATAATAGGATTGCCAAAGCCAGGACTTCAGTAGTCCTTTATACAACATTGTAGACCTCAGCTCTCAGTTATTGTTAACTATGAATTGTGGGAATTGTGTGACTTCCCCTTAATCACTCTGATGAGTCAAGAAAATCAAATCACAGGCATTGTTGGACTTTGAGCAAAAAAAGTAGTTTAAGGCCAAAATGTCCTTCGCTTCAAAAATTCACACTTACACACCACTGTAAGTGGACTTTCTTCTTCTAGCAACAGCCCTCTATACTGATGCTGTAAGGAACAGACTCTCAGGGCAGAGGGTATTGAATCCAAGAGCGGTCTTTATTGTATTTAAGTGTATTCAGACAAGCAGGGGTCATGAAAAGGTAAACAGAGCAATGCAGCTAACCCGAAAGGGTAGTAGGTCACAAGCGTGGGTTGGGCGAGGACATATTTGTCGTCAAAGGCCAGGACAAGCTCAGTTTCCAGGGGAACAGGCGAAGGTCGGGATCACAGCGTCTAGAACAAGGGGAGAGCAGACAGGGTCGTGGACAGAACAAGGTTGGTATACGAGATACTAGAGAAATTAGAAATGCTCAGAATTACAGGAAAATACTAACATTGACTCCCGAATTACACTCAAAGTAACAACATCAACACTCGACCAAGAACTGAACACATAACAGGGACTTAAATACAACGCCAAACAAGACACAGGAGAAAGTAGTCAAGCTAACTGGCACACTGAAACAGGCCTATAACAAGACACAGGTTAACAAAATACACAGGCTGAGGAGACAAAGTCTCCCAGCTGCATCCACCAACCCTAACCCTAACCCCTGGAGTTGAACAGTTAACCCTAAGTAGGATTTAGTGGTTAACACTTTGCTGTGTTTTGTTCAATAAGTCAATATCAGGTTTGGTGTCATTTTGGTGTCATTGTTTAAAGTGCTACTTTAACTTCAGGCTCTTGAAACTGCTCAATAACACTTAAGATGTTTCCTCTGCCCTCACTGCACATTACAGTGATACTGTTAAAAGTTTGTTAGATTTGTGAAGGGACTTTATAAGACTAATGTAGTCATGAATCTTTGAGAATCAGTTAGACAAACCCTTACGGTTCATGTCTTAAGTCAAGCTTAAGACAAATAAATTAAAAAAAGGTTTCAAATGTTCCTGTTAAAAGAAATTGCTAAATATTTCTGAACCTAATAAACAAAATAGAAATTACAAAATCGCTGCACAATACTACAAGAGTGTTACCATGTAATCTGAATCAAACATTTGGCACATTCATCCTTTTACATTTACATTTAGTCATTTAGCAGACGCTCTTATCCAGAGCGACTTACAGTAAGTACAGGGACATTACCCCGAGGCAAGTAGGGTGAAGTGCCTTGCCCAAGGACACAACGTCAGTTGGCATGACCGGGAATCGAACTGGCAACCTTCGGATTACTAGCCCGACTCCCCCCCCGCTCAGCCAACTGACTCCCTTTTCCTCACCAGACACATGTAAATAAGCTTTGTTACAGTGTGGAATGATAAAAACTTCTGAATTCATGGCTTATTTGAATCATTAAAATATTAATCACAGATTAAGCTCCTTAATGCCTGATGTATTGCCATTTTAGAAAACAAATACAATAGTTCCCCCACTCTTTTCTTTGAAGAAACCTCCTGGCGCCTCTGAAATCAGTCACATGTTTGGGATGTAAAAGAAAGGATGGAACTGTAATCCCTATCAATGCACTTTAGAAACCACCTTCTCCCTAAAATGTGTGACTAATGGGCACAAATCTGCAGCTTTAGAAGCTGTCAGCGAGGACTGCTGGAGCTGTTGTTCCGCCCGTCACCGCACAAACGTAATAAACCCATCCCGTTTCTTTCTGCCATTGCTGAAGTCTTTTTGTCTCTCCACTGAGCAAATGTACCTTGAGGTCTTGTGTAGGGTTTCTCTTTTCAAGCGGCGCCTTTTTTCCGCCGGGCCTGCCCGCTTCGTATTGCCGTAATGACATTAAAACACACACACTTAAAGGGCTTTCGGCGAGAGCTGCATTGTCTGTTGTGAAGGCTTCCAGAAAGGAGCTTTTATTATGTTGTGGGATTTAATGCCAGTGTGTGTTACCTGATAACATTAAGGCAGAGCAGGCAGCAGGCAAAGGGAGAACATTCCCCAACTGGCGTGGCTTCAAGAATATTGACCACCAACAGAACCGCAGCTGATACTGACTATGTAGTCATCGCCTCAGAAACAACTGATAACAGATTTATATCTAGGGAGGTCCAGTTAATTAGATGTATTTTTACCTAGCTTGAAGTACAGGGTATCATGTTCACACATGAGTTCAAGTGCTCAATTTCCCCACAAACTAGATGCACAATTCTGGATTGCAATCCTGTGCAATTCATGGGTTTTGTTAAACCTTGACGGAAAGGAAAATTATTTGAATGACTCGCTCTGTCATAGACCATAAGACTCAGAATCAGCCATCTTAGTTATGAGGCTTGAAACTTACAGTACATTTACATTTACATTTATTCATTTAGCAGACGCTTTTATCCAAAGCGACTTCCAAGAGAGAGCTTTACAAAGTGCATAGGTCACTGATCATAACAACGAGACAGCCACAAAACATTGCGAGTAGCCAAAACATGAAGCACACATTGTGAACAACCAAAGTAAGTGCCCAAAGGGAAGAACCATAAGAGCATGTAGTTAAACAAGTTACAATTAAACAATATGAACTGCTATAAGTGCAAGTGTACCTATGGAAAAAAAGACAAGCAACAATAATAAAAAACAATATATCACAGCGAGTACAAACAATTTTAAATCAGTTACCACTAACCACAAGAGCAACAAGTCTCTGAGCAAGAGTCATTGTGATCCTTGAGGAAACTAACATCGGGTCAAGCGAACCATTCTTAAGTACCGTTGTACTCCCGGAACAAGTGCGTCTTGAGCCTTGTTCCGGGAGTACAAAAACTTCTTTAAAATCCTTACTAGAACTTGAAAATTTGAAGCAGGTGTGATCCAAACCTATTTGTTGAGGTGTTTTTGCAATGACAGTTGAATACATTTTTGGGAAATGAATTGAATGAAACATATAAAATGGAGTGTGCTTCCAGCTGAATAGCTAATGCCGTTAATCCAAAACTAGTCAGTTTTTTCACTGCTGTATTTGAGGGAAATAATGACAGTGTTTTATGTTGTTTCATTGCCTTTTGCAATTTGAATGCCAAATTTGTTTTGCAGGTGTTGCTCATGAAATAATGGAGCTGTAAAATGTGGATAAGGTGTTGATACAGTACCATACACTTAATATGCATTTTAGAAAATGAAAATGGTTCAAATTGTTTCAAGTGTGTCTTACAGATGTACATTTCAGGCTGTGTTGGAGTTGCCTACGTGAAAAGTATTTTTTCAGTTATGAAACTATTCTCCAATAGACTGATTCACCCTCATGTACTTTCCAATCGGTATGTGAGCGCACTGAGACAAGTGGTCCCCAGCCTCAAATGCAATCAGAATGAGTTTACATTTGTGATTCTGCTACTATGCTTTTACACATTCTAAAGGGGCTACTCACCACACATGATGTGCAGTACTCTGTCATGAAATAGACTACAGAATGTGCAAGAGGATATTGTATTGTTTTGCAATAGCAGCTGTTGAAGCTGTAAACCAGTGCAGGCCCCACCACAGAGTTGAGCAAGCTACATGGAAACATCTACCACCAGACAGTCCCTGCCACATTGCTTTGCCTGCACTGTGCTTCTCCTTTCCTTCCTGGCAGGAGTCTCTGCCACACTTACGTGCACACATACACACACAGCACAAACAAGACAATTGCTATTACCAGGCACACCTGGGTTCCCGACTGCACCATCCTCCTAATATCTTTTAAATCTCCACATAAGGTATGCCTTCCATAGGGCTTACAATACCATTTGCTCTAATAAATTCTTTTGGCAGTGCTGAGCACAAGCTGCTTCTCCCAGGCCCCTGGTGAGCCATGGGGATGAGAGAGGGGTGAGGCAGACCAAAATATAAGGATAAATAGTGGGGAATCCTCATGGACTACGGCCTGGTAATCAACATTCTTCCAACTGGAAACATTTTCCAATTCTTCATCTTCATTTAGCTTCTTTACCTACTAATTCCTAGCAGCGGGTGGTGATAATTTGTGCTGACGCTTAAAACAAAAAGCAGGAAACAATCAAATTGAAGTTTTGTTCAGTGGGAGCGGATAGAGGGGGTGGAGGGGAGGGGGAAGGGGGTTAGGAGGTGATTGTGATAAGCAAATTAAATTAATGACGGTGAGTGTTTGTCTAGCGAAGACAGGAGGAAACTCGTGGCGGGTGCCATGTTAAACACTCCACATACGGCGAAGTAGCTAATCCAGTCTCCCTTCCTCTCAAGCCTCTCTGTGTGTGATTAGGGGAAAGACACTCCTTGCAAACGCCGCGGAGCAAAGCGGTGGCCCTCGTTACCACACAAGCTCCCTCGAACGAGAGCCTCATTAAGGCTGAGGAAGTGGGAAAAAAAGATTTTTAAGTGTTGACTAATAGCGAAGCTCAAAGGTATTTATTTCTTATTGTTTCCATGCAAATTCATTATACCAGAATTTCTTCTT
This sequence comes from Osmerus eperlanus, assembly GCF_963692335.1. NCBI lineage: Eukaryota > Metazoa > Chordata > Actinopteri > Osmeriformes > Osmeridae > Osmerus > Osmerus eperlanus. The sequence goes on from NC_085024.1 coordinate 17,417,099, forward strand.
CTCTGACGGAAACCAAGACGTCTAAGTAAGGGAGTATGTGTGTTGGTGCAGGTTTGTATGTTTCCTCCTACTCTCTTCCTCTTTGAGGGATAAAGTAGTGTCTTTGGGCTTGCCTGTTCCTTAACATACAGATGCACATTTGTTGTGGGTCTTTAGCCTACTCCGGTAGCATATGAAGTGTCACTTATTATTTTAAATAATAGAACGCCTCTCCCTATTCCCGGCCTGATTTCGCTGGCAGAGCAGAGGATCATGAAGACAGCAGAAGCATCTGTTAGACCCTTAAATTCAAACCAAGAAAGTTATTTGTAGCCTACACATTTAAATTTAAAATCTCATTGGTACATTCATGTTTGTTTGAATAGAATTCATGGTAAATCATTTGATTTACCTTAATTCGAAAGTGAAAATCACTCTTGCTAATTTAGCAGTTCCGTTGAAAATATTTAACTTGTTGGTTGACATTTTGTTTCTCATTTGGCCTTTGGTAAGAACATTTCATGAGGTTTAGCGGTTTCATAATGGTACAGATATTTGAATATTTTATTCTCTAAATACAGCTTTATGAGTTTTCAATTGTCTTAACAATAGTTTAATTGTTGGGTTAGACGCCCACTCAATAGTTGGGCAATACAAAAAGCAGTAATGGCTTTGCAAAGAAACAGATGAATGAAATTAAAAGACACCTGCACACACCTCTTCTCTATTTGAATAGAATTCTTTGTTAATTTTCAAAGCGCTCACTGTCATTACCTAAAACAGACACTGTGCCCTAAACAGCTTGCAACATTTATCAGCACAATGGACTATTCAATTACATAAATAAAAGATACAGCATCTGTTGCCTTAACTTTGAAAACATTTTTCCTACTGTGTATGGAATAACATTAAATGGTGCATGGAAAAAGTAGGATTTAACTCATCATCTCTTTATCAATGGCCTTAATCAGTTGGTGTGTGGTTTGACCACTTTAGCTATGACTAATTTGTCTATGGATATGGAAAAGCAGAGTTGGAGATCTTCTCTGTGGGAGTTTGCCTCTCTTTCATCAGCAGGAAGTTTATCATGTCCTCCACTCTGTCACACGACCCCTACTGGTAGAGTGTGGGACTGAGGCTGCAGCATTAAGGTTTGTGAACCGGTGTGCATTTGCGAGTGCGAGACAGAGACTGTGTGTGACACTGTGTGTGTGTGTGCATTCACATGCTCCCGCTTAGTAAAGCCAACCACCCTCTGTGTCTCCAATGGCTTGGGGCCTTTTTTCCTCTCCCGCAGGGGCACTTGACTAGGGCCAGAATTCCTCCACGTGTGTGTATGTGTGCGTGTTTGTGTATGTGTGTGTGTGTGTGTGTGCGCGTGTTAGCCACAACGGGATTGCGTTAGACAAAGGAGACATGCTTGCCAGCAGCTGCGGCAGACGCAGCAGCATCTCTACCCCCACCTAAAGCCCTCCTCATTGGTTCCCCATCCTCACCCAGACTCCCTCAGTCCACTCAGACAGCCACCATGGTGATGGCGGCAGCTCAGGAAAAGGGCCCCTTAGGAGACTGGAAAGTGAATAAAGAAAAACGGAGAAATAGAGAATAAGCATTTTTCATGCTTTTTTTGTGTGGAATGCCGTTTCCAAAAATAATTTAGGCCCCGGAAAACAGAAGGTAAGGTTTATAAGAAGAAACACACACAAAAGACACACACAGACTATGAATGGTGGTTTGGGTTGGGTTGTGAGTACCTGATTCTTTCCCCTCTTTTTTTCTCATCTCCCTTTAAAAATCAGCAAATCCATTTGCTAAACAGCTGCACCTCTGTACTGAACAGATAACAACCTGGGCCAGACTAGATTTGCAGCGAGCGAGAGGCAGATAGGCCCAAATCTCTGGCCCTTTTTTGAAAATGCTAATGACGAAGGAACACTTCGCCGGCCAAAAAATTCTCTTGTAGATCTGTCAATTGCTATTTTGACAGATATTTGCTTGTAAGTACACACAACACTTGTTCCCACTGTCTTATCTGGCGCTCACCAGAACACTGACCTACATTACATCAAGCACAATATGATGCACAAACATGCTCTGTTCAATAGCTGTGTTTTTCAATCCCCCCTCTCGCCACCCCCCAGTCTCTCCTTCTCCTTTTCTCTGTATGTAAAAAAAAAACAGACGGAACCAAATGAAATCCTATAAACAGAAGGTATTTTCTCCCAAATAAAACCTTGTGGCTTAAAGGGAGAATCTTGTGACCATCTCTGGGTGTTTGATTGCTCCTCAAAGAGCTGCCGCAAGAGCACTCGGCAGAGGAGAGTAAATATTGGAAATTCAGCCACAGCTGCTCATTCACTCCAGCTCTCTCTCATGCTTTCGTATGCTCTCTAAAGTATGACTATAATACAGCAGCTTTTTAGCTGTTTGGGTGCGTTGTATGTTCAATTGCATGTATACTGCCATATATATGTCTGTAATCGTAATCTTTGACAGCAATAATGGGAATAAGCTTTCAAAATGATCGTAGCAGAACCACCATTTCCATTTATGTTGCTTTCTTTGTACATTGTTTTCTTCTACCGTGTTGCAATCGTACATGGCTTCTCCACCTACTTTCTCAGTTTTGTTTGTCTTTGTTCATGGTATACAAAGTGCGTTCTGGGAATTGTCCTCACTTAGTTTGACTGACATCTTTGCTCTGAGATACAGAGGAAGTTTCGCCCCCTGCATCGTGCCTAGATTGAACGTGATTGTGAGACCGCCAGCTAACTTTAGATGCTATGAAAATTGACAGTTGGTTTAAGCAGTCAGTACTTACTGGAAATATTGTGTGTGCATGTTTCTGAGTGTCCTCAGAGTGGAGGTTATACTGTTGACACTACAAATCAATCAAAGCACTGTCAGTGTCTATTCCTATTTATGAAGCATTTTGTATGGAGATGATTTATCAGTAGTAACACTACGACCACTTAAATGTAGAAGGGTGGAGACAAAGGAAAGGTATTAGCCTTGTAATCCATGCTTCTTTAGGTTAAAACTATCTAAGGGCATAACATTTTGTTCTAAACTTAACCACAAATTGAATGTAGAGTATAACTTAATGGAGTCAAGGTATATCTAGAGGGGGTCAGATGGCTGAGCGGTTAGGGAGTCAGGCTATTAATCAGAAAGTTGTTGGTTAGATTCCCGGCCGTGCCAAATTATGTTGTGTCCTTGGGCAAGGCACTTCACCCTACTTGCTTCGGGGAGAATGTCCCTGTACTTACTGTAAGTCGCTCTGGATAAGAGCGTCTACTAAATATAAATATCTGCATTTCAGTACAGTACAATACTGTAAGTAAAGCATGCATAGGGAATAGCTTTTGTATAGGGTATTGAATGTCAGCGTGGAATATAAATATGTTGGTATGACAACATGTTTACATAGAGGCCTACAATATCGATATCGATAGAAAATTGAAAAAAGGCCTTTCTGCATCCTTGAGAAAAACAGGCGGTGACAGAGTAAACAGTTTGTTCCTGTGAAAAGCTCAATGCCAATCAGCGATTAATGAGCCGATGCTGAACACCACCGGCTGAGAGAAGTTAAACTGAGCTGAATTAAGGAGCAATATCATCCCTCATGCAGGTGCTCGCTGAACGAATAACTGCTTTAATTACTGTTATTCAATCATTCGCTTTTTTCATCGAGCACAAACACTGCACTGGCATTATCAGTTGTTCTTGTCAATTTACAAATGCCTATCACAGGCATAATGCTTGCATGCTTTGCTCAGAGCACTCAACCATTTGTGACCTCAAAAGGGAAAAAAAACAATTAGCTTTAAGCATTGTGAAGACAAGGGGAAGATACTGCAAGGTGCGTTAAGTGAGTCCCTCCATTTGAATAGGTCCTTATCTTGGTTTGTAGTCTTGTGGGGTTGTGGTAGCCCTTGAAGGGACACATCTGTGTATGGGGGCTCACTGTCAATGAGGGAGAGAAGACAAGTGGGTGTTTCTGCACCTGCAACATTATTCTACTCCACAATAGTTATTATTTCAGTCAGAGGTATTTCCATTTGTGCCACCAGGCTTGACTGATGGGGACCATGTTAACTCTGTCGGCTCCAACAGGTTGTAAAGGATTTAGCTTGAAAGCGAAATCAGTTGAGTTTATCATCTACAGAGATTCAAGGCACGAAGTATGTAGGCAAACTGAACTGAGAACGTTAAGATCTGTTACAGTTTGCTCTAGGACAAGTTGACTTACAGTGTACAGTGAGTGAAGAAGGTTTTTGTCCCCTAAATATCCTTAATGTTCCTGGATATTAATTTCAAAAGTAAAAGATCTCTAGCCATTTGAGTTGATTGACTCTAAACAAATGTGGTGACTTAGTGATGTGGTTTTCCTTCTAGACCTGCATGCTGACAAGTTCTCTAGCCCTCAGAGAGAGAGTGAATGGAGATGTTATTGTTGCTCTTTGTCTGAGAATCTCACAGGACCTTAGCCCTCAAGGAGCCACACTTGGCCTCCCGCCCACTCTCGCAGGTGCCCCTTGGAAACACCCCTGTGCTGGTGAGTACTCACGGGACGGCACAGTGCCGACAAAGCAATCTGACTCTTGATCCCCTCAGAGTATAGTAGTCTCCCCCTTCACCGCCCCCTCCCTTACTCTTGAAACAAATGGTATTCTGTTGCTGATGTCTTAACAATGTACTTACACTGAGAAACATGCACCTCCTACTGTATGTGCAGTCTTGTGTGATCCGCAGACAATGCCATTCCTTGTTGTTGTCTTTGCCTTCTTTCTCTGTCAGCCTGTCTTGTCAGCAACATTCTTATTCACACATTTGTGCATTGTTTTTTTTCCTTTGTGTACTTTGAAATTGGAAAACAGCTATTTATTCTCCTCGGCATAGAACACTGTGAAATTGGGTGTTCTTCAAAAACGTTGCCTTTTTGAGGAGAACATCCCCTTTGTCTTACAAGATTGAAATTATTTTTCAAAATTTCTCACTAAACAAACAAGGTTGCTGAATTCAATCCAAATCAATGAATGTGTGTGATTGTCAGCATAAAAGGTTTGTCTTGTTTACAGTAAATACTCCCCAATTTCCAAAGCCTTACTCTTAAGTTTAGCACTGTGCTCAACAGGTGTATACTAGAGTGACCTGTGAGTGTTGAGGGAAACACATATTTGAGAGCTAGTTCTATTAGATCAACTTACACCTGTGATAACAAATAATGAGTCTTTAGGTAAAAGGGTCACTGTTAAATTGAAAACACTCAAATACATTTACGGTCGTTTCTTTCACATTTGAGTTAACTGACAACAAAACTCCAAACGTCCCCAACAGGATCATTGTATTTTCTTCCTGGATCATATCTTCTCATGTTCCACACTATCTAATTAGCAGTGTCATCCCTGACAATGACATGAATGCTGCATTTAAAACCCTATTGTTACTGTTGCCCCTGATATTTACTCTTGTCATGTTCCCAGTCATTTACTGAGATGCAGCCTGTGAATAATTAAGTGCACGGGTAACTGCTAAATGCATTCTTAATAAGCAGGAAAGAAGGCATCTCACAGCATCTGAATGACACTGTTACTGTTTTAGCATTAACCCTCCAAAAGTAATGGTTTTGTAATAGTTCAGTAAGATACAACATTGTTGCTGCTTTAGTACTGATGTTGGGTAGAGAAATGGGTCCACAGGAGGCAGAGCATGCTGGAATCAGTAACCGCCCGCTCTCAGACGGCTTGTACGACAACCCTGTGGAGAGTACGGTGCCATTACAGCATGCTCAAACAGCGAGGAGACAGGGGCTTCTCATTTAGCTGAACGATCACTTTGCTCCAGAGCGGTGGATGAGATGGAGGTAACCCATGGAGATTAGGAGCAGTTTGAGGAGTTAGTCAAACATTTTCAACACCAGAAATGCCACCAATCAACGAGGATGGCTCATATTTACACTCCATTCTCTCTATAAAATAAATATAAAGGATAATAGTGCATCTACTAAATATTTTTAGGAAAAGAATGGTGGCATTTTCTCTGTTGGAAGTAAAAGTTTATACTCTAAAAGGTTTATTGGATTCTTATTGAATATGGTTAAACTGATAGTGTTTTTCTTTATACCTTACCTTTACCTTTAGTCATTTAGCAGACGCTCTTATCCAGAGCGACTTACAGTAAGTACAGGGACATTCTCCCCGAAGCAAGTAGGGTGAAGTGCCTTGCCCAAGGACACAACGTCATTTGGCACGGCTGGGAATCGAACTGGCAACCTTCAGATTACTAGCCTGACTCCCTCACCGCTCAGCCACCTGACTCCCTCTTTATATGAGAATTAAAAGGTGGAAATGGAGCAACCTGCACCAAAAAGGTAGAAATGTTTTGATGAAGGTATTTCAATGCATAACTCAGAGATCATAGGTTATCATGGCCTACAGAAATGGTACACCATAGTAGCCCTGGAAAGCCTAGAAAACCAATCAACATTAGTTCCAAAGTTTATAACCAAACTAAACCTGCAGGCATAAGATACAGATTTAAGTATTCCATAATTACATTTAATGTCTTTATGAATGAATTGTGAACACAATGATTAAAATGGAAATGAACAAATGACAAGGAGCATTCTTAATGCTAAAATGAAATGCTTTATTTTTAGACAACAATACCGAACATGTAGGTTACACACCTATTGTACCTATCAACCCCAACCTACCACCTTCCTGTTAGACACAATTACAATGGCAAGGTCCTTGTCACTGAAGATTGCATTACGGCAAGGTGTAAAGTTCAACATAATTTACGCACAATGATTCTAGATGAATGTGATGTCTGTAATACTGGGCTACTGTCAGGAAAAACTGCTTATAAGATGTGGAGAATGCCAATAACATGTATAATTACATTTAGTAATTTAGCAGACGCTCTTATCCAGAGCGACAATTAATCAGCATTACAAGGACCAACAAGATGTTTTGAAGCTCAGAAGTTTCTTTGAGGGTTACTGCCTGTCCATGCAACAAAGCATGTAACCACAACCATTTTTAATGAATGAAACTTAGCTAAGTGTTATCTTGCAGTCTCTCTCACTTTAGTGTCTCCGATAGGACATTTTCCATGATAAGAAAGGTATAGATAGGTCCTTGATTAAATGATTGTCTCCACTCACTTTCAGAGGTCAGTTCAAGATATATTTGGGTTTCAAGAGGAGCATAAATGTTTTAAAACTCTGTAGAATGCAAAAGTGCAGCATTGCACAGACTTTAAAAATGACATGAGAGAGGACATTGATAACAACATTTAAAAAACGAACTTTCTGTGCAGTGGGTTATCATTTCAGAAAAGCTTCTTATGTGTTATTGGTTGGTGGTGAACGTCTGGCAATTGAGAAAAGGTATACCTTGAAGAATATTTAATAATTCCAAATTGTTGTTATGAACCCCCCATGGGGAAAGATTTAGCTAAATAGATTCATGCATTTTGAAATGGTTCCACAAAAGACACCCCCATGAATTACAAACTGAATTCTAAAAACACAGGCCCATATGGTAATGTTCCATAATGCAGGAAGTTTAAAGGGTGAAGCTATGTTTGAAGACAAAAAATACATAATAATGTGAAATTTAAGGTTCCAGTTAGTTGAAGCAAATTGGGTAAGACCCACTTTGTAACCAACAGGCATATGTGAATATTCTGCTCTAGCTTTATCAAAATAATGAAGACAAAATCTTAGTCTGAAGAACAACTATACTGTACCTCATAGTTAATAAGATTTTAACCTGTGACAATGCCCACAAACTTACAACACTGCATAAACCTATTCTACGGCTGTGCTCATTGAATGTGTAAATCACAACTGACAAATGTGTAATAATTTAACACACTTTATCAGATTGTTTCACATGAGCTTCAAAACCATCTGTGCAGTATTTCTCATGCAGTGTAATACTTGTATTTAAACTGTGACTGTTTATCAAACGATTTTAAAATGTGCACTGAGAACCATTTAGTCCATTTAGGAAGTACAATTTTAAGTCTTATAAGCACATTCAACCCAGTATAAATAATCTATTTTGTAATTGTTGTCAACTATCAATCTTTTTACTTTTTACTTACAATTTTATCATTTTATAGAAAGGTACCCAATTCAAGTCAAAGTAAATTCAGAGAACCCTTATCCCTATTGTCCCTGCCATGCAATTATTTGATTCAAGTTTGCAAATGTTCTTCAAACTTTGCCAAGGAAGCTTTTTTGTGTTTTCAGGTTTTGTCACAAGCTTCTTGGAAGGCTGTTCACACTGACCATGTCCCTCGCGCCTCCAACAAACACAAATTAAAACCAGTGTCTCTGTGCCTAACCCTAGAGGTCTTCAAGTTTACAATATAATTTATAATCTGTGACTTTTCTCCCCGTAACCAAAACACATAAAAGGTATAATCAGTGATCCTAAAATGTACCCATAGCCAAGAGCAAATTGATTGTATCCATTTGAATCTATAGGTACCAGGCTAAACTAGATCTGAGCAAACACCATGAGAGTAAGACAGACATCTGCAACAGCACCAGCAGTTAAATACAGAGAGCTTTCACACAGCAAAACTATCCTTTTCTTTTCAACATGGCAGACGAAGCAAGGAAAATGAACAAAAAAAATATATATTAGGCTAGTAATTGCTGTACGATTAGCAGACGCAGTGTACTTGGCATGGCTCAAGGTTTTCTCACAGTTTGGAAGAAACACACCTACTGGTGCTTCCTGATACAATAGAGCAGCCTTGACGGCCATACATCCTGCATGTCTTCCTCAGTCTCCCTCTTATTCTCTCTCTCCACCCACCCTCTTGGGTCTCTCCCCTATCAATCCTTCCCCCTCCTCTGCCTGTCTGGACTGGGACCAGCTGGCTTCATTAGGGACCTCCTCCATTCCAGATCGCCTATTTTGTCTGTTGCACATTTTTCGACTGTTTTATCTTAAACACTGTCCATCCCTGGACCCTCACACATATTTACTTGGCGTTTCAGCATCCAAAACAACAGGCTTCTAATGAAATAATGCATATGTCCATTGTACAGTTTCTTTGTTTCTTAATCTTTGTGCCTTTTTTCAGGGTTTAGATTTTCATTGTTTAAAATCTGCATTGAATTCCTTTTAATTGTTTGATGCAGTAGTGGGGGAATTTACATTTACAAAAGCAATGCTTAGAACATTCAAAAGCAATACCTGTTCAGATTTAGTTTCATTTATCATCTATGGATGATGAAATATATGGCGTCTGTAAAAACGGTAAACCAATTACAATGAAGTAAGAGGTCCACATGCTTTTAGCCAACATCATGTTATTTATTGTTGCCTCATTGTCCACATCAAAAGCTGTTTTTTAAACCTTTTTTTATTCAAAAGGTTTCCATCCATTAATTCAGTTCTAACTGTTGGGAATAGTTAACTTCAGTACCCAGAGAGCACTACAATTCCCCTTCTGTTAAATATGGTGATGTCATAACTGGACTGGTGACTGGAAGCCGCAGAAGGTTCTGCGGATTATACTTCTGTCTCTTGATAGGGTAAGGGTCTAACAGATGGCTCTGGGAAAAGGACATCCTGAGAGGGGCAGAGCCTTTGGAAGTCTTCACCACTGGTAACCTTTCCATGAACTTAATTCTAAAGGTCAGGGTGAGTGCCCATGTACACTTGAGAGCCCAGTCTTATCCACAAGGGGTCAGGCAACCTGTTCAATGTAGTTAAAACCGTCAGATAAATAAAATGTCAAATATAATGTCTTTACGTTTAGGTTGTAATTACATAGTTTTTCTCACAAGGCTCTTGGATAGATGCTAGAGTATCCTTGATTTGTATTCAGTTAAGACTGGACTCTCAACTAGAATTAGGCTTACCAAAAAGGTTGTCAGTGGAGGGATAGGGTTGGGCTCAAAGCACAGAGCATTGCACATGAGGTTGTGTTCAAGAAGTGGTGCCCCAGCTCCAAAAATAGACCTGATATTTATCTGTTTGCGTCTATTGCTTCATGTCAAGTGACAGTCCCTTTAGATATTGAGGCATAAACCATTGTTCTTACACTGTCAGCATACTTTATAGGACAGTTTACAAAACCCCAATGTCAAAGACATTTCCCTGAGTATCATATGAAACACTAAAGAAGAAGGACTAGCTTTTAGGACTATAGTTATTTGTTTGTATTTCATGCAGGAGTTTGCCTGGTGGAATTATTTATTATTATGCCTTATTTATAGGCTGTTGTTACTTATTTATTTGATTATTTTGTAAATTATTTATCTATTGAATTATTAATTCATCTTCATGACATGCCTTATATTATTCATGACTTAATTTGAGATTATTGCTTCTAGATGCCACATTGTTGTACTGTAGGATTGCCTTTTCACATCAATTCAGACAAGGAAATTAAATCTATCTCCGGGGCTATTTTTACAAGAAATGATCTGAGAAGTTGCTATTTACATACCTACTGTTGTGATACAGGGAAGGAGAAAGGCCCATTTGTCTTGTTCACATAAATGTGCAAATAATGTCACTAGGTCCCTTCATTATGAAAGGGCAAATTTGATCGTTTCTTTACTTATTTACAGGACTACTTGCCGATATTTATAATACAAATTCCCAGTATATGCTGTTAATATGCTCATTGGCACACACTGAGACACCTTAAATTGTATGAGAATGCATTATACTGCATGCAGTGCAGTCATCTGGGTCTACACAGTGTACTGAATGGAAATAGTATCAAATCATGTGGGGATGCATTTGTTTCATATCATAAGCTGTATGTATACAGTGCAGTGGTATGACCAGCTAGCCAAATAGATCCCGAGTTGGAGTTAAGATAGTAAAAAAGCCTGTAATGTTACATTAAAGGGAAGAGCTGAATCTCCAACAGCTTCATGTGGTTAAGAGTTTAAGAGTTCTATGAAGCACAATTGAGCAGCAGTGTATTTGCAGTGGCTAGTTCATTACCACTGCTACACTGCTGGGATTGCTGTGCATATGAAAAGCAGAGTCAAGTTGAAGTTGAAGGATGTTCAAGTTGAGCAAAGACCCCAATGCTTTCATGTCATTTCTTCAAAAGACATCAAACATCAGCTTAATGATTTTTACTCCACACTTCCCACTTCACGCTTGTGATTGACTTGACTATAAAATGTAGATAAAACGTAAATCATAAGACACACTGTAAAGTCTACTTCTGTCTGCTCACACTCTATAATGAAGCAGTCATTATGATTATTTTATAGGACTGAAGTTTTTAAAAACTACAAGAACGCATTACTCTGCATAATGAACAGATGTTGTGGCAACAAGCACATACATTATGCATAAAAAAATATTTCAATTTTGATTGTAGATGCTGATTTATTGAGACAAGTTTAGCTTACAACAGTAATGGATTTAGGATATGCTTTTGTTGTGTTATTTCCATAATTAATAATAGGGAGACAGCACATTATATAGCCTTTGAGTTTCAAGTATAAGAACACTTAAGCTACAATAAATAAAATGTTGCTCTCCAAGTTTCATAACAAAGATAATTCTACAAAATAAACTAAAAAGTTTTAGACATTGCCCTTTTTGTGTTTTCAGCATGTTAGAAGGATCAAGAGATGTAATCATTGCCTATGGTTGGTTTTGGACTGAGCTATAGAGACAAAAGGTCACGACCCCATAGACAGTAAACAGTGAAGGGCTAATAAGAAGGACTAATATGACTGCTGGGCACAGTCCCAGACTTCTCACAAAATGAACTTGGGAACCAATCCTCAACGTTTTTGGTACACCCAAATGCCACATGGAGTGGAATGAAGTTTGACTTTACACAGTAGAATTAATGATTTGAAGACACATAGTTGGTGAATAATTGATTCTAGCCCTGAGGAGGGTTAGGAGCTGAGTAAAAGACTAATAAATCATTTGTGGTGCTGCCAGTTGTCACTTCCAATTATTTCTGGGTTTGTGATAAACCGCTGCACCTGCCAGCTGCTGGTCCCACAATCCCTTAGAGCAAAAAGGGACGACTTCATCCCAACTTTGCTCCTTCCAATACCTTCTGCTCCTCCGGCTATTGCTCTTTCGCCTCTGTGAACTTTGCAGTTGTATAAAGCCAATTGAAAGAAGGGTTTTATAAATGTTACTTTATGGAATGCCTGGCAGTATGATCTCAGTGCATTCAGGTTGTGTCAGGAAGTAATGACAGGTAAAAAAAAGTTATTTAAAAAGTTGAAAAAGTACTGTATCTTCTTTGGCTGTTTCATGATCTAGCCAGATAATGAACCCTCAAGCACCCTCAAATTTCCCCTCAAATTTCCGGGAGCAGAAATCCTCAGGGACACACCTCCACCATAACCCTGGCTGGCAAAACCTAATTTTGCATTTCTCATTTTCAAAGTGAGCGATTCAAATGTTAATGAACTGGTCCTTAAAGAAGCCGACCTCCAACGTATTTGCCACCTGTGCAGAAGGAAAGCGGAATGGCCCTCGAAGTTGAGAAGTGTTGAGCAAACAGTCCTCTGCAGCAGGTGCAATCAACACTCCCGGAACGGCACTCGCGAAATATCCATGTGGAAGACGTGTATAGGATCTTATTAGTTAATGACAGAGTAGGAGGTAATCAAGTTGAGATTGTTGTTCCTCTAAAAGAGGGACAAAAGGAGGCACTGGATTTGAGTAGCCAATTCGCAAGAAAGAAAAGATGAATATAGCTGAATTTGGAGCACAGGCTTTTCTGCAATGCATCTTTTTGAGGTCTTTGTTTCTTTTCTTTTAACGTTGCCTTAAGCTTTTTCTTTCTTGAAATATGTTTTAAATGACATGTTTTGTATTGTCCTGTATCTCAGATGATTAAGCCAAAGCTATAATGAAAGTTAACCGCCCATTTCTCCCCTTCTGTAACATGAATGTTTAAATTATACAGATTAAGAAAGGTGGAAAGAGCACTGGACAATTCAATTGAAGAACAAGTACATTAAATCGATTTCACTTAAGAAATAGTCCAAACATTAGCTGAAATGATTGAAGCATAGTCAATTGGACATGTTTTTCTTCTTTGTCTTATTTCTCTCATGGCATCTGTAAAGAACCAAATATGGTCTCTAAAGAAAAATCATATTTCACGACAGAAATGCTGGTAATAACACTATCCAGCTAATGAACATAAGGAGCTAAGAGAATGGAAAGCCTTGAAGAGGAACCACAAAGTGGCAGAAACTGTACCCTCTGCTCAACTGCTGAGTAAATGTGAACAGTTACTTTCCACCCCTGCTGATTAACACTTTTTGTATTCACATGTATTTTCACTTGATTATAAATCAACAGATTGCATATTGTAAAAATATGTGACTGTCTGTCTAGGTGTAAAAAAGTATTTTTGATTCTGTGCAACAGCAACACATTGCAATTGTTATTAATATCAGAGACGTGTCAAAAATTCTTATGTTTTATCACACATGATATTTTTTACATGAAACTAATGCAGAAAACAAAACAAGTTCTTCAAGTAGATAATTAGAGTTCCAGCTAAGACTTTTCTTTAGACCCACAGTTATCAGATCCTTGATGTACTGTGCGCCGATTGGAAACAGCGCCACACTTTCAATACTTACACGAAACGTGGTAGTGCTGTACATCAAAATAACTGCACAAGATTTTGTTTGATTTTGAAAGCACTAAAATATGCGACTCAATTTCAAGCTCTGATATAGTATTGTCTCACATTTAAGCAAACTGAACTTCTAATCATCATGATAAATCCTCAAAAGACTCTAAAAGAGTACCACAGCATTAGATGAATCTCTGACAAGGACAATGACGTTGCACTGCTTTTGTGCTTGTGACTAGGCTCCTAATACATTGAGACAGTAGTTACACATACTGAGCCCCTATCAATTCCAAGTCAAAGCCAGAAAACAATTTGGTCAGAAATCAAAGTCCATAGCAACATGGGAAAAACAGCATCGCTTTGCCTTCCCAAATGTATCATGCTATGCAGTGTTTATGTTCCAATATGCATGATGCATCTGCTAATAAAACAACTGAGAAACGAGTCAACATGCATCGCTTACAACTGTATTAGTAGTTAACACCCTCTCTCTCTATTGCACACTTACTATGTTGGTCCTACACTTATAAATGGAGATTAGAGTGGGAAGGTGTCTAAAATTGGTTAGTGCCTGTAATGAAAGACAATTGATTTCTTCAACTATCGTCACAGGCCCGGTTTGGTGGTACCATACTGTGATATTGTGGTTGACAGTTGATAGCAGGCAAGTGCTAAGTAAACAGTAATGTGGGGGCGTTCATCTAAGAGAGCGAGAGAGAAATAGAGAGAGAAAGATGTGTAGCGTGAAGTAACCCCAGAGGAGGAGTAGCACACTCAAACAGCATTAACAGGAGGTGTCCCCGCCTTCACCACAGCTTTCATGCCTCACTTCTCTTATAACGCAAATCAGAAGCAACACAAGTTATCCATTTGAGATATTGAGTTGGTATAGATATAAAACATGCACTTACGCACCACGGTCATGAGATAAATCAGCAAGGGACTCACAGCCTGTTTATCTGTCAACCACATTAGTGCAAGCAGTTGCTTGCTGTAGGTGGCATAAAATATTCAACGCTAACCTCATTTTGCTAACTGACCAGAGCTAACTTGACTTGTCTGTCAAAGGGTTGGATGAGGTCGATTATATGTTTTTTTTAACAAACCTGTTTGCATTCCCCTTTTCATGTGTTTGGGTCTTTCAATTCCATGTGTGAAACCTTGGGAGATTTGATCTTTAATCTTGTCTTAATGTCACTAAAAGGAGATCTTTGACTTGTGTTTTTGTGAAGATGCTTTGCAAAGATATGCATGTTTCTATTACTGTGTTCTTCGGCTCCTATATTCAGTGGGGGGAAAATAGACTCAAAACCTATTACAGTCAAGTATTATATTTCTATGTCATAAAAAAAGAGTTAGAATGTAATTGTTCCGTGTATACATGTACACCAGGTTTGAACTTGATCTAGAAAAATGACTATACAAACGTTACTCTGTCTTAAGTGCTATCCAGAGCAGCGAATCACGTGAGTGGCTGAGACATGAGATGTGGTCATGAATTAGGAGTGAGCAGTGAAGTGAGAGAGGCAGCGTTGGGGGGCAGTGGGCAGTCTTCTGGGACCTGTAAGGAACAACAGAGTTGCTCCTGTGCGTCTGCTCCCTGACACTTCCCTAATATGATAACGGATGACGACAGGTTGTCTTTCCTGTACCTGGCAAGTCCCTTCACCAACCTGCACAGGCGGATTTCGGTGGATAAGGCCCCGGCTTGGCAAACGGCAGGATTCTCTGGAGAATAGTTAAAGTGTGATTAATCATTGTTTAGGCACGGAATGTGCATGGAAGAATAGAAAAGCAACGTTCCACACCTCTGAAGCAATTAATCCCTGTGATCTCCACCGGGTTTGTCTTGTAGATAAGTCAGGGTACAAAACTGTTCCTAATTTATCAACCCACTCATGCCATCCGGCATGAAACACACAATTTATTTCCAATCATTTATAGTCAAATTTCTAAAAGGAGTGACTTTGCCACATCCAAGTATGCCTTATATTAGCTTCATATAAACTAACTACCCCAGATTACAATGGGAATCGTGTTTTATTGTGCACATCTGGTAGAGTCACAATGCATTTTTGCATTCTCCATCTGATTTTTTGAGTGATTGTGGCATAAATCATTTTGCTAATCAGAAACATAAGTG
Source organism: Osmerus eperlanus (assembly GCF_963692335.1). NCBI lineage: Eukaryota > Metazoa > Chordata > Actinopteri > Osmeriformes > Osmeridae > Osmerus > Osmerus eperlanus. The sequence goes on from NC_085024.1 coordinate 17,432,850, forward strand.
ACATGTAGCCATCTCCCCTCTTGGAACAAAGGAGCAACATATGGCTCAAACAGCACTCAGGTCTTTTATTTCCAAGGTACTGTATATAACCTATGCGTAAAGCAAAATTATCAGTCTGATTTGCATTTTTCTGTCATTTTGGGTATTTTTCACATTGCACATCTTCACAAATACTTCTATAATCTACAGCAAACACTGCACACTGTTTAAATAGGGAGAACTATATGTAGTTATTACTGTTTTACATGAAGGTTACATTGACCTCCATATAACTACATACTGTACCTTTAACAACATTGTAGTGACATGAGAACTGCTGTGCATACATGTTGCTTAATATAGTGGTTAATATAACATTAACATTAAAGTGTTGCCAATCATTATAATTCAATTAACATTAAATTAACAAGGTTGAATGTGCAGTGTTGGTGTAAAAGTTACTCCTTACTACATTCGAGTGGATACTTGGGATACCAATTCACTTCACCAACTCTGCTGATCTAACATGGTTCCTTTGCCAATTGTAATACAAACCAATCCAGTACTGAAGGCAGAAAAAACAAAATAGCCAAAATATTTACTCTTCTAATAAAGTGCGTGGACAGATGAACCGAAAACAACACTGATAGGACAAGATGAATTCCTTTATTATGAGTGCGCTCTCTCTGGATGTCTGTGCATGGCTTCCAAATCATATTTGCCTCCTAAAATGGGGGGAAAATAGACCTGCTTGCCAATAATAGTATAATGGTTCCTGTTTTAATTGCATCATTACATACCCAATATCATCAGTCTGCCTGCCAATATCAATATTGCCATAGCATGGGTGGAATATAGATGACCCTGGGTATGTGTGGGTCTTCCATGAGTATCTTCCATGCCAGGCTCATCCCACTGCCCGCTGTGCAGGGAATGGGGAAGTAGGCCGGATTGCATCTCATCTTTCTAGTGTCCCCCGTATTCCCTTAATTGCTGACGGATCTAGTTTGGATTTTGATGGCTGCTCAGAATCTTTAGTTGCAACACATAGGAATTGATTGGCCTACCGGGAAACATCATGTTTCTCTTATGTGAATGAGTGAGCGTGTCTTTGTGTATGTGTGTGCATGTGTGCGTATTTAACCACATGCAGCAGACACACTAGTGAATAAAGTATCTTACTTATTGACAGAGTGACATAAAAATGGAGGGTAATATGATGCATTCTGTGTGACACGTGCATGTAAATACTATGTGAAGGAGTGTCCTCATTACGAGTATTATGTGTCCAAACTTGGCAATGTGTCACCTAGTGGCACATTTGTTTAAGGTTAAGATTAGGTATTCAGCAACAAGAAGACCCAACCCCCTGGTCCCGTTCTCCTCCCAAATCCACCCCCTCACCCATGGGCCAATACCCAGCAGGACTGACATTTCCCCTAACTGTGGCGTTAACAAATCATAACAACACCAAGTAACAAATAAACCCCTGACCCCTGCTGCATATTTCCGGGCAGCCCCTCCCCCCAAGACACAGCATTTCAATACATTTTAGACGTGATGTTTACATTTACATTTATTCATTTAGCAGACGCCTTTATCCAAAGCGACTTCCAAGAGAGAGCTTTACAAAAGTGCATAGGTCAATGATCATAAACAACAAGATAGCCCCAAAAACATTGCGGATAGCCAAAACATGAAGCATATATTGTGAAAAGCAAATAAGTGCCAATAGGAAGAAACATAACAGCATGTAGTTAAACTAATTACAAATTAAACAACATGAACCTCAAAAGTGCAAATGTTCCCATCACTTCAAATCTACAGGGCATCTGCTTAAGTTCATAGGACTATCTTCTGTGTCCCTGTGATGTCTTCAAGGTTACAGTTAAGGCACTCAAAACCACTACTGTGGTTCACAGTAAAGCCTATATTGTACCAACATCATTCAATAACCATCAGTGAATGTAAGAAAACTACCTCTAAATTCCTTTCTTTCAATTATTTTTTCTGACTCAACAAGACCTCTTTAAAAAAACATGGAGTGGAATCTGGCTTGTGTTGTCTGCCACGACTGCTGTGTTGTATATCTGGCTGACTGTTATTGTTGTGTCTCCTGATGATTGGCCTGTGATTGATGGACAAAGTCCAGGACATCTAGATCGACAGCTGTTGATAGCTTTGAAATCGAGAGCAGCAGTCAGAGCGTAACATGGAGCTCATTGCTATCCAGGCTTGGTCACCAGTCCAACAAACCACAGCACCTCATGAATTTCAACTGGAGTTTGAAGTTTAAGCACACAATGTGACAAAGACTCTTAGAGGACTTGAAGTTTAAACACTCCTTTATGAGTTCATCTACAGCACTAGCATGCGAGTGGAATAGTTTTAGTATTATTCTTGTGTATTTGTGTTCACCAACTGAGTAAAACTCTTCTCCCTTTAAATACATTTTTGTTAAGATGTTGTCGAATGAATGTTCAATATAAGCTAGCAGAAATTTATATTATGCTCCATGGATAGTCTGATGCAGTCCTGGTTTTGGATTGGACACAACCTTGTCATGAGATGTTCCTACAGGGGTTTGAGAAATCCTCTGAGGCTACAGCAGAATCATTGCTGAATCTATGCACAAATTAGCATTCTGGGCAAGTCAATAGCTCCCAAACCTTAATTAAGGTAAATTCAAAAATGTTGTTCATCATTTGTTTTATATTATCTTAAACCAAGCTATGCTTATTTTGGCAGCTGTTTATTTCTTATATTAAACAAGAAAACATTACAGTGGATGATTTGGCATCTTATTTGAATTTAAGCTCCTATTATGGGAATTGTAGGTTTGCACAATGATTAAATGCTTAATAAAAAATGTTAATTCATTGTTGTTGCCAACATCTGTATTGTTGGACTAACGGCTCACTAGAGTGTGCAAGACTTGTAAAGTTTCCAAACGTGTTGAGAACCCTGGAAAGTTCACTGAAGAGTTTGCCTTCCTCATTACCAAGCTACTTCTGTGTCTGCGATTAGACAGACAACATCTTTAATTGCTTTAAAATCTGAATGCATGATAAGAATGGATTAATTTGATTTTTCTGTTTCTACAAGTAGCAGATGGTTTATGTCTTCGGAATGCTCATGTTGTAAAATGAGATCCCCCCAGCTAGTTTCTGATTGGTCACTGTTAATGAAGCATGCTGTGCTGATTATTGATTTAGAAAATGAGGAGGACATGGATATTGTGTGTGTTGCTATAATTAATTAAAGAGTAGTTTTTTTAATAGCCGGTAGAAACACAACTTAAACAACATCAAATATTATATTCTTCATTTAGGTAGTCTCTGGCCCGTCAAAGTTATTTTACTGTTTATTTAAAAAGATGCACTTTTTATAGTTAACGCTAACAAGCAGATGGTCGACTTGACTTATTTGTGTTTTGTGTTTCTGAATGACCGATCAGATGCATGATGGGAAATGAGCTGCTTGTCAGGAGAGAGACAATTCACAGGAGAGGGCCCGCCAAAGCTGTATACAATCCCAATTTACTCCATCTCCCCGGTTCTTAAGGTTAGTTTTTTTTTGCATTATTATTGGCTGTTGCAAGAGCAGCTGTTCCACAGCCCTTTTTCCTTTTGAATTACCATCCTCACACTGACAAACAGGCAGCTGATGGGGAGCGTTACTGTGTGCATGAGGAGATCCAATTCAGCCATGGAAATAATGTTCTGTATCATGGGGGCTGACTGACTGTCCAGGAGGACAGGGTAAAGATCCAGCCTTGACATCTGGGGGCTGAAACACAATGTTTGTACACAGCCAAAGGCTGGTCAGCAATCAACGATGTTTGCCGTGGTGGCTGTTTATCAATGTTAGTGTTGTTCCTCAAAAGAGTAATGTACTGTCTTTCTAATTAACTAGTGCACAGTGCCCATGATGCAGTCGTGATTAAGATGTCAGTGAGGAACACACACACATTTCTGGAACTATATATAGATCGTACACAGTCCTCGTGATGAGGTCTGTGACACACACACACAGATTCTTGAAATCATAGATAGGTCACAGTGCCCGTGATGCAGTCCATGCACCAGAAAGGGAGAAGCTGTTAAGGTGAAATCCTGATGCCATTTTTAGTCAGTAGGCCAATCACAGCCCTGGAAAATTACTTGGTTCAACATCTATTGCATGCAGCCATTTAGCACCCACCCCTGGCAAACTATTTACTTCATCTTCACCTCTATTGATATTCAGAACAGACATTTAACAATGTCTTTATATCACCCTGTATTGAATATCCAACAGAGGTGTTTTACCACCTGTTACTAATCGTTTTGTAAGTTCGTCACCACATCAGTCATGATTCAAACCAACACTATGCACTTCCAGAACTCCCCTCAGAAACACACAAAGTGGCAGTGGTGCAACGCTGTAGACCTATGGGAGCCACTTCATGGATTTTTTGCATCATTTACTATTTATAAGTTGCCACTTCGTGTTATTTACACTGGACTGATGGTAATGCTATTCAGAACTGCAAAGCCAGCCAGGGACCCGCTGGGGATGTTAGGAAGTGGGTGGGCAAAATAGCAAGTGTGACTTAAATATTGTACAGAAATGCTACCTGCAGACGTGAGAATAAGGTAACTGTGCTCTGTAATTGACAAAGAAGTTCATAATTATGGACAGCTAGACTTGTTTTATTACATTGGTACAGCCTCTGGTGTGGGTATAGTTATGTTCCAGATAACACAACCAATGTAGTTTTATGACGCAAATAGTCAAATTTTCTGGAAACACTTTTCAACAAGCATCTTGACTTGGCAGTTGTATGTGAACCTCACTTCACACATACAAGATATACCTACTGGAAATATACATTCTGACTCGTCATTGGCCTCAAGAAATATTCAGTTGACCTAGTTTATCTTTTATTTTAAAACCACATGAAAAATTTGTGTCACCAGTTGGCAGAAAATGTGTCATGGAAGAAAAAGACCTTTTTCCACCCATATGCAGTCTGTCTCTTTAGTAAGTATTTAGTTGTGTCCTGTTTCTTTCAGTTATTTTCTTTTGGGGGATTTAAAGGCCAATGCAGAATACAGTCTGTACAGTAGGTAACTAGAAATGTCATGACACTGAAAAGTGTCAAAAAATCTGTTTCGCAAAACATTGTATGCAAACTGTAAATGGAACACTTGCTTAGTGTTCTATCAGTCTAACAGCTGTCATACTTGCAAATGTTCTACAGAGGAGACTGGACTTGCGTGAAATATGAGAATTAATGCCTGCAGATAATAGAGACAATAAGTCATGGTATGAATTACTGATAAACCTAGTTTTTTTTTTATTATTCCAATAAATTCCAATTATTTCATAGATTTTTCCAATAAAGAATATGCAACAACAGATTTACATTTACATTTACATTTATTCATTTAGCAGACGCTTTTATCCAAAGCGACTTCCAAGAGAGAGCTTTACAAAGTGCATAGGTCACTGATCATAACAACAAGATAGCCACATAAACATTGCGAGTAGCCAAAACATGAAGCACACATTGTGAACAACCAAAGTAAGTGCCAAAGGGAAGAACCATAAGAGCATGTAGTTAAACAATTTACAATTAAACAACATGAACCGCTATAAGTGCAAGTGTACCTGTGGAAAAAGCAAGCAACAATAATAAAAACAATATATCACAGCGAGTACAAAAATTTAAATCAGTTACCACTAACCACAAGAGCAACAAGTCTTTAAGCAAGAGTCATTGTGATCCTTGAGGAAACTAACAGAAGAATAATATATTGTTCAACGATATGGATTGCCTCCTTGAAAAGTATCTTATTCATCTGTTGTTCAGAGCTGAGTCTTTGCGAGTTGTCATGAAAGTCTGTTTCTTTAGTAAATTGATTGCTAGCTCATTGTTAAAGCATTTAATTCCATATGACACTTTGTGTATGAACGTATTGGCACAGTCACCACTTCACCATGGTGCTTCACTGTAGTACTGAATTGAGTGACTAAACAAGGTTTGTCTCTTCTGACCAAAATCAAAAGAGTTCCACTTGTTTGCATGCTGCGTGCTAAAGCGTTACCTTTAGTGCCTCTGTTGAGGGTTGTTCAGTTCAGAAGAATACATTTGTTTTCCCTCCCAATTCTGCCAAGAGCTCTAGTCCTCTTTCTGAAATGTGTTTATTTTGAGTAAGTGAAAGAGTTAAACCTGCTTTCAAGATATTTTAGCCGTTGTGCTTTATAATTTATTAACATTTTAGCAGCAAACGTTTTAGAACTTTATACTTATATAAACTACCCAATGCCCCTCTGATGCTTGTACCTACTTGTTCTCACCTACATCCTCTTGATAGCAGTGAGCTCACACACTGAAAGGGCCTACAAGGGTCTTTGTGTTAACTCATTAAATGTTGCAATTTTTTATGGTTTTATAACAGTCAAGGGCCTGTGTTTTATCTAGCCCATTATCAGTAAATCCAATGCTATTCTTGTGCCTATGTTGATATAAAAAAGCACAAGGTGTTGTATATGTGAGATAACACTAACTCCACATTACTGACCATTGATTTGGAATGAGATGTCTAACAAGTTCATGTCAGTGATGGTCAGGTGTCCAAATGCTTTTGGCCATGTAGTGTATGTGCTTCAAGATTTATATGGCCAACCCTATATACAGAGGGTAAGTTTCATTAAACATGTATATGATGAGCTTGTGAATAGCCTGTCAATAACATAAAGGGAGGTTGTGATTTGGAATGCCTGTAACCAACACTCAAGAATCATTGTAGTATGATGGTGGTTATCTAACCACATGTGCCCAGGATTTCCTTTAAACTTGGTTCATTGAAGGCAAATATTTAGTCACTGAGGCTTCAAGGAGCCGTTGTGACAACTAGAGTTCAAGATCTTGAATTAACAGCTCCCTTTAATACCACCCTTTAACTATAACTATAATTAGCCCAAATTCAACACAAAATGTTTGCTGTGATTTAATTATTCAGAACATTTATTTAATTTGTCAGGGGCTCAGATTAAATTGTTGTTTTAATATGTGATTAATGACTAAGCCCTTTCCTGAAATTCAGTGACCGTTTTCAGTTTGTTTGTCTTTTGATAAGCTTTGTAGATCTAGAGTATGTCCATTGAAGAGGTCTGTCATTAGCCACTGATCAATTGACAGTAATTAAAGATTACAACTAATGATTACTTAATGACTTTTATACTGTGTTGAATGTTCTGAACATAATAAACAATGTTTTATGAGTACCCAGCTATATTAGCTCATGAGAACATGACTCTTGGTCATGTCCAGGAGAGAAATATGCCTATTTATGAATTATGTTGTTTGTATCATTGTGCTGTTTGCTAAAGCTTGCTTATGTCTGCATAGCCATAAGTTAGTCCTTTTGTAGGATGCGACTAGGAAATGTCAGTGACACTAGATTGTAGGTCCGAGGTCACAATGTTATCAAAGTTTACAGTGCCAGGCAACTTTGAATAAAGAAAATAGGAGGAAGGTCAAGGCCATTTCTAGGAGCCCTATCTAAAGACTAAACAAAAGCTATCTAGCACCATGAATGCAGCGTCTTCTTTCTGTGCTTTAGAATCTATGCTGATTGTCACCCCCCTCCCATGTTGTGAAACTATTTAACTGCCCTTCATTCCTGATTTTTTTGTCCAGTCCTCTGAGATGCTCAGCTTGAGTGTATCAGACACCTGCACTTTACATATATGTAATAAATAATTTAAATTTGTCTTGAACTTGTATTTGGCAACTAACTTCATTGACTTAGTACTTTCACAGCAATTGGGTACAATAAGGGACTTCTTCAACATACAGTATTACTGTGGCTTTCATTAACAACATTGTAAAATATATTGTTTAAGCACGATCCCCAGTATGGATTTTCTGAAACAAAATGTACTATCTACTGTAGTAGTTCCAAAAGGTCCACAATAAAGTATGAACCAGTAAACTTATTTACTGTTTTTTTTTCACACATTATGTCAAGAGCAAGTCTCATGTGGACTACAGTATGCATAGTACTAATCCATTGATTAAAGACTAATAAACTGGAGATGACATTGTACCTCATTGTAAGAGCACAATTATGGAAGTTCATCACTTTACAGGCAGCCATTATTCTGTGACTTGAGGGGATGAGGTAATCTGTTTTGCACTCTTAATGCAGACTGTGTGTTAAATCCAAAACAAAAGGAGAGGGAGAGAAAACGCTCTTGAAATTTTGATTTGCTGAGATTGACATACTGTACAGATAAAATGGATAAAGTAATAATACAATGATGGTATGACAATCTTGGCATGGGTGTTATAGCAATGAATAATCAAAAATCCTTTTATCAATGACACATCAAGGAGCATTTAGGTTATGCTTGTGATAATCCCATTGAATATTCTGTGTTTTCTCCCCACATGTTTCTTTTGATTTTCTATATTTGTCTGGTAAATACAGAATATTCAGCCTTGACAAATTGCAATGCAGCCAAAATCCCATTAGGGGATCAAACAAGTCTTAAAGCCCTTGATAATGTTCCTTACATGCTTTTGCTTGAGTTGCATGGACTGTGGTATTGTGGTGTCATTAATGCTGCAGTTGTTTGTTTGAATGATCATGTGCAGGCCATTGCAACATAACAACAATGTTCAAGATAATATTTAGCAGGAGATAATGGTCTGCGCTACACTGTTTGCCTCTAAATATAAGCTGCCGTTAGCAAATCAAGATTGGCGCAAGATGATAGAGACTGACAGATATACAGCTTCCTCTCACAACATACAAAATGTTGCAGACAATGTAACCTTTCTTAAACCCCTTGCACCACCTGCACATTGCATTTTAGAATTGCATGGTCTTTATCTTGAACAAAATCTGCCCCCAAATGAGAAAGCGTACTGCTGCAGGTGTGCTTCGACTTCAGGAACTGTAAGGTATCACATGACCATAACCTCATTGCCTTAACCTGGAAGACTTTTTAAATAATTTGTCTTCGGCTCAATATGCCGGTGTGACAACCTTTGCGCCACATTGGACCAGTTCTTTGCATGTTTGGGTAACTCTGGGGAAACTCTGAGAGCCTGTTGAGCATGATTGGATTTTCAGAGACAAGAATTATGATAGATTAATGGTCAATAATTCAACATGTGTGTCAGATGGACTATATTTACAGGACCACCTGATGTTGCCTGAATCAAGATTACACAATAGGGAGTAAATCAATAATACAGTTTTTTGACTGCATTTTAATACCATTAAATATTCAGCTATTTGGATGATCAAATTTGCTGCTAAATTACAGCCTCCCTGTTGATAGGATGGCCAATGTGCTGGGAAACCAGCCAGACTTGAAAACCAAGCACACATTCATTTGTTTGTGACACACACTTACACAGAAACATCCATGTGTGCAAACACATGGTTTATGTTCAAATATACTGGTATATTCAATGGTACTCTATGTATCAATAAGCTCAGTCAGTGCACTATTTTAATGTCATAACTTGTATTCAACCTGTCTTTTTAACCTGCTTAACTCTTTATTTAATCAAGATCTTTCTGGGATGGTCCAAGATATATGCAGATGAATACAGTTAGTAAACATTGAGTTTCAGAGGTCTGTTCACCTCTTTAGAGATTTTAGTGGTAATAACAACCACAGACAGACCAACAATATTTTTGCATCCAACTTTGATTAGTGAATTGGTAACTAAAATGAGAAATGAAGCAATTAGAGAGGTTCACATACATTATTTAGCTCTCATTAGCTTCCTGTGACATTGCAGGCTCCGGACCAATGAGAAGTGTTGGCCAGGCTTAGGCAATTAGTAAAATTAGTGGCGCAGGATTTGGCGTTGGTACAGGCCACATGGCCCAGAAGATACCAAGCTGGTGTCACTTGTGTAATTTGTAACTTTTCGTGGGAAATAATGGGTTTGAAAAATCACTAGGGCTACCGATATGTCAAACTGTATTATACTATGTAACAAAGGTAGTCCCTACCATACAGGAAATGAGGACAGTTTCCACAGGTTTCAGGTTGCTGAGGTAGTCAAGGGGTGGAGAGCAGCCATTTTGTGTCTGACGATGAGAAATAGGGACAGAGGTCCAACCAACTGGTAATTAGCAGTCTGGGTTGTGTTTGTTTTCATTTACGCATGTTTGTGCTGATAAAGTTTGAGTTGCCAAAAATTTCAGTCCCATGTTGGAGCTCGCTCAAGCTGTTCTGTGGTATCCTTCAGGAATGAGGGAAAATCTTCTCCAGTGCCACAGGCCTCACAGAGCGCTGAAGTTGATAATAATCACAGATAGCTGGACATTAAAGTTGTTCTTTTTATGAATGGGATCAATGCTGTGAATGGAATAAATCTTGAATCTTCACATATTTGATGTCTGGCAGTTGTCTTTTTCATAGATGAGTTTCGAGGTACAATGAACTGATGTTAGTGTGTGTAGAGTGACATGCCACTTTAATATCTTGCAACTGTTCTTGCAGACCTTCGAGAACAGGGTTTATGTCTACTTCAAGTGATCAAGGTCCAGATCTAACACAAATGCATAGTTAACCATCATTAAATAGCTCCTTCATCATTATCTGAGAAAAAAAGAGTGAACAAGCAAACAAAGTAAACAGGTGTTGTGTGCTTTAGAAGCCGCTAATGCCAACGCGTTCCAGAATAGAGAGGCATAATTATACTGTGCTGGATTATGGAAAACATTGTGCATGTTAATCAAGGCAGGTATGTTAATTGATTTTCTGTTATAATTCTTAAATTCATCATTAATAATTCATTTTTCTGCTAGCCCTTCCATTTGTCACACACCTGTGTTGTTGCTGATTTGAATGAAGTGGGTTTAAGATTTTTCTGTGGCAGTGTCATTGCTCACGATCATTATGTAAAGTCATTTTTACAATGTTCACGCCCACTTTGTTATAATTTGTGTCCTTTATCATTGAAAAAGGACCAACTCTAACATGTGTAGTGTTATGTATTCTATTTTTTTTACTATAATATATATATTTAACTTTTGGTGAAAGCAAGGTCATGGCAAATCTTTGTTTTGGGCTTTTAACATTACTTTATTCTATTCACAGGAGCACTAAGCGAGAAAAAAAAAACTATCTTGTCTGTCATGCAGGTGAGTAGACTTTTGCTCGTAACTATGTCATTTCCCGACCTTTTTTAACCTGTGCCACGAGAGAGACACTTATCCTCTCAACTCAAGAACTCTATCCTCTTCCTGTCAAACAAAACGACTGCATCCCTCACGGAGCAAACCTGTGAAACAATGAGGGGAGAAACAAACAAACAAACCAAGAAACAACAACAGCGGCCAGAGGCACAATCAAGTTTGTCCTTGAATTTCCACACCTGTGAGTGTGGAATGTGGCAGGGCCGTCAGTGAATTAGAGGAACGCGACATGTTTGTCCAACGTCAACTTGGCGTGTGTTTATCCCCTCGTTTCGAGCATTGTTTGTCTTCCCTTTGTGGAGCTGAAATGCCTAAATTGCATTTCTCAGATGTTTGTTTCCCTGAGGTGTACGCTTGGCAGCAGGTGTCTGCAGAAAACTAAAAGAGAGAAGGAAAGGAGATGGACAGAGAGGAAGAGAAAGATCTCCCACTCACTTCCAACCACGGTTGAATTTATTCTGAGATGCTTCATCTATTGGCCATAGATACTCCTTAGCAATGTAAATGATTGCCCTTGGATCTTACATCTTTTAGAAAGTTTTTAGTAACTTACTCTTATAGAGAGTTCATTGTTTGGCAAGAGGAGGCACAAGTGGATGGGTTGAAATGCAAATAACTGGCATATGTTGGTTTTCATGTGTATATTTGTTACCAGATTGTTATAATACAGAGTACAGTTTTAAATAATAAAAGTGACTTACAATATCTAAATTGGACAAGGATACATCCATTCCTTCAGTGGTGATGTATATTTATAATAATATGATCAGGCCTTCACATTTTTGTTCACTTACTCATACTTGAAATCAGCTTTTTTGTTCAAAAGTACTATACAGAACTGTTGAATTCACTTCATTTTAAGAGACCCTCGGTCTCCAGGCACTGAATACGAAATAATAGATATTGAACTGTAAATTTGCATTGAAAGTCCAGGTCATTGTCCCTCATTGACTTTAGACCTCAAAAAACAAATGATGTCTTAGTTGAGAGAAATATATCAAAGGATATCAACAATTACGAGTCATAAACATGCCTGGAGACGTGCCTGGCGGGCGTATAGCAGCAGGAATTAGCATGTTGAGCTGATAAATATGCATGTAAAGACGCTCCCAGGGGAATAACACGCATGTGATTGATAGCTTTGGAATTGAAGGATGTGTAAATTCCTTTTATTCTGGGGGTTGTGCTGTTGTACCACCGAAATACATTGCACTTGTTAAAAGTTTTACCAACTTTATAATCCTTAATGCCACATCTGTTTTCTGTCTTTATAGCGCCTGTAAAACGTCATTAAATTATTACCACCAGCTGGCCTCATCGCACAATAACCTCACTTATCTGTTATTCTCCTGGAATACTTTTGATTTATAGACCCTCTTAGAATAAATGATATTTTATACATATGTATATATAAATAAACAAGGGGAAATGTGTTATTTTAAATAATTCATGAGTTTTACTTTGAATAAGTTACTTGGTAGAAGTTTGAGTTTGTCTTTTATGGCACATGCAGATTGAGCATAGCAACATTTGATAGGTTTGCCTTCTGTCAATCTTCCTGATCTTCCTTCTGCCTGGGTCAAATTCTGTATTTGTAAAAGGATTAGCATTTTGTATGTTTCTATAACGTTTACTTCACTTGATGATGTTTCTAGATTATGTCACAGGAATTTAGTTGTAACATAAATTCATTTTAAAATGTTACACAATCATATGTATGACCAAAAATATTTCGGTAGATTGGGTATACAAAATTCAACAGCAAGATCCACGGAATAAAATGGAATAAAATTATTTTGCCAAGGATAGGCATTATGTTGCAGACTCTTGAGAAAGATGCATGTCTTTAACGAAGAAATAGTATTTTAAAATGTGTTGTTTTCAAAATGTATATCTGAAGTTCTGATTATTGACTTAACAATCAACTTAGAAGAATTCCAGCACCACCTAATGTCTATATGAAGTTATTGAAATTAAATGACTGACAAAATTGACAGATATTAAACTTTTTGCAGCAATCTTTCCAACTAAGTTAATTGATATCAATTATATACTGTAAATATGAATGTTGAGATTATTTAGATTCCAAAAAGCTGAATTCTCCAAAAGTAAATCTACAAGAATGTAAATTGTTGGAGGACTGTATATGTGAACACCCTGGAGTAGCAATAAAATATGTTTGCATAGCTGGTATATGTTTATTGTCTACACTTAGAGGATGTGATAATGTATGATTGCCCTAAGCAAAGGGAGCATCAACAGTACCTGTTTTTTGAGTGTGGTCCTCTTGGGTATCTTCACTTCTGTGCTAAACTGTGAGCAGTGGAGGGGTAAGATGGGGTGGGGGGAGCAAAAGAATATTGTGCCTTAACATGTTCTTTTTTAACCTTTCATATTTTATAATTGCTGTAAATTTTATGTACTTTAGCTAATGTCAAACCTACTTGTGTCTCATGTATTGCTGCTCTACTGGGTGCCATTAATTACAATTGCACACATGGTATCAGTCTGAGGCTGAGAATAAAGGGGACTATGAATTTGGCCAGGTTTCCATGTCAGAAGAAATGTGTGTTTGTAGGCTTTAGAATGCTTTTTTCCCCACACCCTGCTGTTTCCCCCTGATAATGTAACGTCCCTTTTCTTGTGTTGAGGTTTTAAACCTTCAGAAGTTCCCTCTCTGTTTGTAGTTTATGAGACTGCACAGCAGGGATGAGAAACAGACACCATGCACACTGGATTTTCTCTTGTGTAGCACACCGAATGGCTAACTAATTAAGAGGTTCAAAAGGAAAACCATTGATGTACTTGATTTGGCAAATTCTCGATTAATCTGTTACTTTGGCAAAAGAATGACATGTGTAAATCATTTGATTGGAAGGACACTTGGGCACTTGGTTAACTGTCGACTGGTGTTCACTGGTGAATGTGTTTGTGTGCGCGCACGAGCGCTCGTGAGTTGGGGGGTTAAACATCAGTAACATTATTTTACAGCAAGCACAGAATATTACTAAGAAGAGTGTGCTTCAGAAAAGACCAGGCAAATAATCATCTGGACAACAAAATGTTTTTTAAACTTTCATTGACCTGGTAACCATACACTTACTCTATAAACATACAGTTACATAAACACTCTGTTGAACACAGCATGTGTTACATACTTGCTATAGCACTACATACTTACTACAGCACTCCAGTCATTCCACGTGCTACCCTGTGTAAACCTTTCACAATCAAATCCACATGCTCTGAGGAACAGGCTTCCTCTGTGTACAAGTGTTTGTTTTTTCCAAGCAGTAAACACACTCATTTGGTGAGAGAGGCACAGGTCTGATTTCCCAAGAGGTCCCTGAGGGCCGTGAGCTTTACCTGTCAGCACACCTGAGCACCTCCGCAGTGCGCGCCATTCTCGCTGACACCACCGCTTCTGCTCACCATGCGAGCAATATTAACAGACTACAAGGTCATCCAGAGTGTATCCTCTTTATCATGGGACACCCCATAAGGGAAACTGCTTGAGCCATGAATGAGGGGGCTTTAAAAGGTTGGTGGCGCTGTTCAGCTAAGCTAAGTCTGTCTAATGCTGAAATACTATAGTAGAAAGCCAGGAACAACAAGACAACAAACATATTCAGAAGTGTGAACTGAGGACATTGTTCATTGTTAATAGAGTGGTTACTCACAAACCACTGTTGTGCATTTTTGTTGCTGTTTGTAATGTAAGCATATGGGCCTTGTTGGATTTTCATGATTATTCTGTAGAGGAATATGCATAGCATATAATTTGCAGTTATTAGCAATGTTAGGAGACTGAACCAATAACTAACAGCAATATGGTGCATGATGCCAAATTGTGGCTTGGTGGTGCAGAGATACTCACACACATTAGCATGCTGTCACTTTACAAGCTTCAAGCTGGAGGGGCGGAGTGTTTGATGGTCCCTGCACATATCACCTGCTTAGCTACTTATCATGGCATCTCCTGACACTGCTAGCATAGTGATTTCACACCACCAAGCCACATTTCAGCATTGTCACCTATTTTTAGGTGTTGTCTGCCACAACATCAACAAGACTTCTGTTGGAACATGGCCTTTGACATGCTTAACACATTCTAGGCGCATTTACACATGGAAAACCTATATACATTCAAACCGACGATGCACTGTCCAATGTTTCAAAGTCTACTGTGGATGTTATCCTGTTAATTTATTTTCCTTTATGTCTCATTAATTTAAATGAATAATTACCATTAAAGTAAAGTATTTTTGCCAACAAGAATCAGCATGGTCTACTGCAACACTGCATGTTATGGAACAAGAAACTTTAGCAAAAAGCAAGAGCTCAACAAAAAGGGTTGCACTGGGCTGGGACTAAATTCCGGACTCTTTCCCTATAAGCACAGGTTCATAAAAACATTTTCAAGATTTTAAATAATACAACACATGTTCACTAGGCATACTTAAAAATCAATAACAAGCTGCAACAATATGAATTGTTCTTGCCTTTAAGAGGTTCACCGTCTTAATGTTTTATTATTTAAAATTCCAGGCATTGCAAAACCTATAAAAGTATTGATAGAATTTTAACCATGTCAAGGAAAAGAAACCACAATGTCTCTGAAAACATTGTGGTTTGGGCGACACTTTATATGAAGGTTACATTAACTACCATTTTATTCATTTAGCAGGCGCTTTTATCTAAAGTGACATACAAATACTGCATACAGAAAGTTCAGCAGAAGATCAAGGATTAGAAGTGCATAGTTCTAACAGTATTTTGGTGGTCAGAGTGAGGAACAGTCTGTATTCACTAGCCATATCGCAAGATAACCACATCTCAGCTACCAGGCCTATGCACCTACAATCTTTTTACTATACTGTAGGTATTGCTGTGAAACTTCAATATAAAGTGTTGTAAAATGTTGCCTTCCGAATGGTTTGAATGTGTAGTTGTGTTCCATACACAGCTTCATAGAGCACCGTGAAGAAACGTGTTTTTTTTTTTTTTCTCATCACAAAGACCCAGAACCAACTTCCCAGTGTAGAAACTAGAGCGTGACTGCAGCATTTGAATATGAAATAGCAGCAGATTTGGTTTCAGACACCTTGTACTGTGTGCAAACAAAGCACCCTATTCCACCAGAGAAAGGGAAGTAATTTAAAGTACCTTTTTGTCGTTGTTCAGAACTGTGTTGTCTTTGTTTCTGTTTGTCTCTTTTTTGGGAAAGAATGGGATAAAATAATTTTAAACAGTAATTACCTGGCTGAGATCCGACACTGAGGGATTAATGGGTGACTGAGGAGCATCAGGTTCTGCTGCATGTGTTGGAGGGTAAGAAGAGGGAAACACTGCACAGTGGAACAGAAGAATGAAAACCAACAACTGGCAGATTCCTGGGACAACTGTCTTTTCTTTATGCAAGCACGAGTCACTGTCTCATGCCAATTCTTTCACAAGTGAACAAGACAGATTTAGCCTCACTTTCACCCTTCCTTGAAATCCATTTGGAAAATGTGTAATATTCTAACGTTTTTGGTCATTTTTAACTCCATACTTTTGTCCATGACTTTGAAGTCTTATGGTGGTAAATAATCACTCATATAAGTAAAAAGATCTATATTTCAACACTGTTTTGTTTTGAGAGTAATTAACAGTAAAATGTAGGAATTTATGGTCTTTGGACAGCCCTGTCTGTTCTAATATGGCAGTTAAAGTAACCTTAATGTAAAGTGTTACGACACTGTACTGTTAATATGTAGGTCTACTGTACAAACACTATGACTATTATAACTCACCACGTAAACTTTAGTATTTTGTTTTTTTATTATACTTTAAACTTTAAAGCAAATCTTTTTTTTAATATTTTGGATAAACAAATGCACAGAGATGGTGTTGCCTCTTACAGTATAGAGAATACACCCATGGCTTTGTCAATATGACTAATTGTGCATTATTGAACTGTATTATGGAATAATGGCTTGATTGGGACTGCATACAGAGTAAACCTATCTAGCTTAGTTTGTTTGACAGAGGTCGAAGACTCTTGGAAATGTTAACATATTGGCCAAAAAAGCCAAGTGATTTGATGATCGAAAATAAACACAAAAACAAATGGGTTAACTGAGTGGAATTCTCAAGTATTCTTAGAAACCTCTAAGTTTCATAACTAACAGACAGCTGTGTGGGTGTGTCTACAACATTGTCCATCATGAACTGGTTTGACAGTTTGTGGTTTGCACTTACTGTAGCTGTTTACAAGCATTCACATTTTCCAGATCTTTCAAGACTTTGAAGCTTGACACGTGTACAGTAGGTCACCATGCAAAATATATAGTGATACAGTTGAAAGGAAAGTAAGTGGTTCTTTTTAAGGTTATGGACCATATTTGTATCAGATCTGAAGTCAATGTTGTAAAATATGTTAAACTGGACAAATGATATTGTGTGCGTTACAGTCTGCAGTTAAAATCAACAGTTGTGAAGTAGTGATTCTGATCACTAAGTTCTGATAGTGTATAAAAGCTGCTATAGTAAATGTATTGTACTTGTGGTTTGATGAAACATCATAATTCTACTCTGAAAATGAAGAATATAAATAATAAGCCAGACAAAGCATCTTAATCACTTACATGGCTTACTGTAGGCTACATGCCAATTTTGAAACCCCTAACCCTAATTAATGGACATAACCTGTTATTTCACCTACATCCTATTGAATAAACTTGCACAGGAACAAACTATTTCCGTTTGTATTCCCGTATTCACACAAGAGGGAGTTGGATGAATAAGTTAGTAACATTCCTGTCATGTAGTCCTCTGGTTGTATTTTGCCACTTTATCCTGAAAAGCAAATTGAAGTGCTGGGCCTGTGGACTGTTATCTTGTCATCCATGTGCGGCCCTAAGATGTATTTGACAGCGTCTCTGACAACCAAGGCTGAGGGTTTTATTGTGGTTTGAGCCTCTCATTGAAATGATTTATGTGGACGGGCCAGATGTTGTTCAGATCCTTGTTTTTCATTCAATTATGGAATCTTGCTGTTTTAATTATCCAATGAAAACCACCATATTCCTCCTCTTTAATGCTTCACTCAAGCCCATTCTCAGGCTCTCTGTTCTCATCAGGTACTTCTATCTTGCTCCTCATCTCTCTGATAGCCTATTGAGTTGTCAATGAGTTGAGTTAGTTTGAGGGCTTTGGAACATGATATTTTGCAACCACTTGACTCTCCAAAGATCTGAACCATGGCAAAGGTGAGTGGTTTCGTTGAGTTGCACCAGATACATAAATGTATTTATTTATGTGGGTCAATTAAGACATTTTTGTTAGAAATTACGTGGAAAAAGTTTAAAAGTCAAAATAAGTAATACAGTTATAAAGTACAGTTTCATCATCTAGTAAAGGCTGCACCAGTAGTCTACTTTAGGAAAACATCAGATTCCTCTTGATTGATTGTTCCATCTCAATCATTATGCACCATGCTGATCTTTTTCTTCAAATTAACACATCCACATCCAGTGAGATGAAGGCCAGGCTAACTACAGTGCATAATTTACAGAGGTGGTGTTCGGCTGCCTTTAGTAGGCTCTAAAGCTATAATTACATATTTGCTTCATTGAGGATGTTTTCATGTGCAATATCTATTTGATATAGAAATTATGATGGTCCCTGGTCGTGTTAAGTTTTCCTCCAGTGACATTTTATTATCTCTGTATCCAACTACCAATGGTGTCTATCCTGATTAATCTTATTGAAAGCAAAGAGTATGTCACTTTACCATACTGAATACTTGAATTATCGCTGAATTATCAAATGAATCCACGTAAGATAAATTATCAGAGGAATTATGCTTCTTGCAAAGCATGCAAACATTTGAAGCAAACATTAATTAAATTAATGACAGAAATCAGAATGTGCATGTTGTGCATGTAAACATACACACATGAGATGGACTCACTTTTGGCGCACAGAAACACATAATATGTAGAACATGTCAAGTCCTGTTTGAGCTTTGTCATAGCACCTATTGTTTTCCATTTTTATGAAAGTGTAGGCTAATCCAGCCTCATCAATTGCAGGTCAGTATTTAATCACATCTGCAAATATAAAGACAGACCACAAATTAGGCCTTACAGATTCATATTGCAACAGAAACTGTCTGATAAGTCTGATAGTGGGAGTGGAGGTCACTGGCTGTTTAGGCTCTGGCCTGAGTTTGCCAGAGCCTGAGAGTATATCTGAGTATGTTTTAAACCTAAATCTAGTGTTTTTGTCATTGCTAATTCAGTTCATGTTTGCATAGTAGGTACGTACTAAGAAATCAAAGCCTAATCAATATTCATCTATCCTTTTGGCATAGTGATAATGCACATGCTATAACCTATATATATTTATATAATTCCAGGAATCACAGGTACTAGTAACTCAAAATGTAAGAGACGAGGATAAGGTAGGGTAGGGCCTACTGTAGCGTATTGGTGAAAAAATGAGGTATTGGACTGGAACACATAGTGTTCATTGCTGTTGAAGGCTTGTCATTTGTAAATGTAGTTTCTGTGTTTGGTAATAGCTGTACTGATAATCACTGTTTGTTTGCCTGTTTTTTCAACTGTGACCACATTCAAAATAGCTCATTTTGGTGGGAAAACCGCTAACCTGGCAACGCTGCATGCATTACTTCAAATTTTTTACTTTACAGGTATCTGAAAACCCGTGCCTTGAAAATAAACAAGTCTTTATCAAATCATACTAAGGTAGCTGAGAAGTCTTTGCTTTCTCAATCTGTTTTGTCAGTCGCCTGGTTTGCATTGGTTGGCATGACAAAATGCAACTTCCCACTTCTTTAAGAAGTGCACTTCTGTCATCTGAAGCTCTCTTCCAGTCCTCGGGGTATCATCTTAGAGGCAGACACTACCTGCCTTCTTTTCTGTGTTTGTGTATTTCTTTCCTAAGTGAGCGCTGAGCGCTCCACGGTTCCAACAGACCTCATGCATTTTTATTGCCATCTGGAAAATTCCAACAGGTCTTAACGGGAGTCTTGCTGTAAAAAATGTTTTACCTTAAAGCCAGCTGCTGAGTAAACTGCACTCTTTTGACCGGTCAAGCCCCTGGTCAAACCCTGGGTGTGTGTCTGTGTGGGAGAGTATGTGTGTGTGGAAGATTCAAAGAATACATGTGTGTATGAATGTGACACAACTGCATTTTTTTTTTTACCTCTTTACTTCTCCTTACAAAGAGCTCCACAGTTTGGTGTGTTTTTCCACTTTGTCCCCACTCCGACCAGAGGCTGCATTACATTAAAAAATGCACTCAGACAAGAAACTGAGCATCCCCCATGTGCATCTCTCTGTGGGGAGTGCAAGGTGAGCAGAACTTGAGTTTGTCATGGCTGCACGCCTCTGACAAACATAAGTAGATGCTAATGGCAAAATCGTGCCAGAGCAAAGTCCCACCACCATATGGCTAATTGCCACAACAATATCCTCTGTGTTATTAATCACGTTTTCATTGCATGCCATGATAATTGGAATAATTAGAGTGGGAGCAGGAAATGTGATGCCTTTGGCACCTCCCTCAGTTCTGAGAGACAGACCCAGCAAGAAAAGTGTCAGTTTGGGCTTTTCTCCTTTTCTGTCCGGAACAACCCTTTGTCCAAACTATTAGGCAATGTGATCTCAGTGTCTTTCCTATACACCCCATACATCTTCCTTCTCTGCCTTGGTTTGTTCTTACCCATCTCTCGACATTCTTTCTTTTGTCATCCTCTCATCCTTTCCCGTATCGCACCAATCACTTTTTAGTTCCCCATTTCCCTGGTTTACAATTTAGCTGTGAAATATGGAGAGGGTAATTAATGGAAACAGTGACAATTGCCTATCAGGGGGGCCTTTGAAACCAGAGCTTGGGTATGGTGAAGGCATCTGAGGTAGTTGAATGAGTGCAACTGCAATGAAAATGATTTTGGAGCTGGACAAAGCAGATGCCTTTGATTCCAAGTGCATGAAAAGAGTTGGACAATCATGTTCCAGGACATGATTCAATAGGTTAACTTTTTTCGTGTCTATGAGCACGAAAATGGGTTATACCAGGTTGGGTCAGCAACAACCAGCCCATTGGGCTGTCCTGGCATCCTCAATTCTCTGGTATGATCTGATTGTTCTATTGAGGATGCTGGTATATACTATATAGGATATTTACTTTATCCTGCGATTCACATATTCTACTGCCCCTTCCATCAGTAGGCCATTGACTTCCAAACAGTAAGCAGAAAGACCATCACTGTACTAACCATTTTACATTCAGGCCCCTTGCCTTGTCATATATTAAACTGTATATGTTTTGAAACGTTGAATATCACTTTCAATTTGGAAAGCTGGTGAACGCTGAGTAGAGTAGAAAACCTTTATCCTTTCCACTGAGGACCGTCTCATCAAACTCCCAGATTTGGGGAGGATTCTAAGATCTTTACTAAAGTAACCCTAGTCTTCTGCAGCTACGGCAAGATTGAGCTTGCTTCACAACATGTCATCCATGCTGCAACATTAGAAGAGGAAGCACCCTTTCAGGTCTGGCATACATTAACCATGTGGATTAGCAAAGCTCACAGCCTTTATTACGCAGTCTGCTGTAAGGAGGGAATTTGATGTAACTTTTACTTAAAGGGTTGATTGGTATTAAGGTGCTAGGAAGTTTAGTTTTACATTTGATGAAGAAGTAAAGTGTTTAGGGTATCCTTGGGAAACCAATGGTTGCATCTGCTATGAAACAAGATGCATGTTTATAAAGGAGAAACTCTCTCGAACAGCATGTCTCTTCTGCCTTTGGATGGACTTTTTCTCTCCCTCCCATGTTTCTATAAAGCATATTAAAACAATGGTTTTGCCAGTTCATTTTGTATTAGAAATGTGATTCATCATCAGAATGATTGACAAAACATTTAGCTATACCAAATTATATTTATTCATTTAGCAGACACTCTTATACAGAGCGACAGGAAGTACAGGGACATTCCTCCCGAGGCAAGTAGGGTGAAGTGCCTTGCCCAAGGACACAAGGTCATTTTTGCACAGCCGGGAATCGAACCAACAACCTTCTGATTAATAGCCCGTTGCCCTAACCGCTCAGCCATCTGACTCCATGCTAAAATAGTTATTAGTGACAACTCTCACTTGGGCATCTACTAATTTGACTCATATTTACATGCACAAGCATCCACATGGTATGTTTATTAATTATGATAACTATGCTTTATTCAGCAGCAGCCACAAAGTCTCAGAGCACAATTGGGCATTTGAAGTGCTCGACTTTATTGATGCTGACAGCTGGTCAACCAGAGAGCAGTCTATGGCATTGCTGCTCTATTCTGTTCTTCAATAGGCTGGTTTGTCTAAATAGCCAGAGATCTGACCATTCCAATGACTCCTTAATGAAGTATTTTCTTTTCAATAAAAAAGGTCTGCTATCTGAATAATAAGAGAAAGACTGAGGAGATACCATTGGCTGAGTTGATGAGAAAGGGACATTGCAACAGCAGACTGAAGGATTCGAAACTAAGGGCCTGTAGAGGAACATTAAAACAATGGATACAGAAGGGGCCCATTATACATATTGAGGAAATCGTGCATGAAAATAATTGATATAAGGAAATAATTGACAACTGTATTCAATACCTAAACATAAAGCCCCCTATTTCCTCAGGTTAGGGTTGACATCAGCCTTTGCATTGAAGGTTAGTACACAGGATTGGTACATGTCTGAAGAAAGAATAGACTTGTATTCTCCAATCACTTTGAGGTCTCACCAATGACTTAAGTCTTCATTGTGCCCTGTCTGAGGTAACTTAATTAATTTACACCTCTTTCAACATCTCTTATCAACACCACATCACACTGTCAAGGCCCCTTGTATTCTATTGCAACCTAATTGACATATATTAAAAACAACTCTGTGACCTGAGTTGTTTATGTTTAATTATAGCGTGTGTGT
Source organism: Osmerus eperlanus (assembly GCF_963692335.1). Classification (NCBI taxonomy): domain Eukaryota; kingdom Metazoa; phylum Chordata; class Actinopteri; order Osmeriformes; family Osmeridae; genus Osmerus; species Osmerus eperlanus. The sequence goes on from NC_085024.1 coordinate 17,456,033, forward strand.
GTGTGTGTGTGTGTGTGTGTGTGTGTGAGTGTGTGTGTGTGTGTGTGTGTGTGTGTGTGTGTGTGTGTGTGTGTGTGTGTGTGTGTGTGTGTGTGTGTGTGTGTGTGTCTGTGTGTGCATGGGGTGGGGGGTTGGGAGAGGGGGATTGGTGCAAGAAAACATTGAGTACAGAGTTGGTAGAGGTCAAAGTATTTCATCTCCTTGTGGTTAGCTACAGTGCCTCCCAGATTGGGAAATTAAAGGCAAGGTTACTCTGTGTTCTATACCCTCTTTTTATATGAGAAAGAATATCTGGACCATTCAACTTAAAAGAAAATGTAAGAAGTATGTAGTCACAAATCGTACCGTAACTTCCAGTCCCAAAAATTGGACTGCAAAGAACATCCCTGACAGACTGCTAAGGTTTTCTTAGAGATTAGGTAGGGTCTCTGATGTTAATATCTATGGGTTTGATATTTGTCAAGCCCTTTGTGACATTGCTTGTGAAAATATATATATTTATATATATAAATACAAATTAATAAGATTGGAAAGACAATCTTTTATGACTGTTTCAGGGTTGGAGAGGCCTTTGTAAAAGCAGCTTTCCTCTCTAGAGGTGAGCTCTAGGTTGCTTCCCATATTAGTTTGCTTTCCACTTAATGAGGCAGTGGAGCATGAAGGTCCAAGCACTCCTTAACGCTGTGTTCATTAAACCAATGGTGCTTAATGATGACGGTAAAGACACCAGCGACCTGCTGGCTCCTACTGAGGATGCTGTCATTACTGTTACAGCCAACCAGCTGGGGACAACTGAGGTGTTGTCAAGCTAAATACTACCACAAGGACACCTAACCTGGATAAATGACTCAATAGAATATAGAATCATCTTTATTCAAAACTTATGAGTAGAGTTGGATCAAGATAGTATTCAACTCATCATTGTCTTAATAAAGCTGTCTCGCAAACATTGTATTTTTAGGTAACCACTTCAAAACCAGTAATTACTGTGTTGAATGTCACACTGATGCAATTATGAATGACAAGGAGCTTTGTTGCAAGATAAGAAGTGGGGAAATGGAAAGAGGCAGGCTGGCATGGGAGGATGGGTGGGAGTTTAATACATTTACATATGGAGCCACGGCTGAGCTGACCAGCGAGAGCATAATATGACTTTTATATGGCAGCTCACAATGTGAAATGTAACTTTTGATGGTCCAGTTTGGTAGCAATATGTAGAACTAACTTTACATGACATTGGTGAGTTATGACATTGAACATCACGGCTTAGCCATATACTGTCATTCGAGAAACATATAGCCTGTGAGATTAGGTTGTGTGTTAACTCTTTAAGTCATTATGGCCATGAAATGTACAAATACACTCAAATACACTTAAATACACTGAAATTGACAAAATCACTGGAATGTTATTGTTATAATATCTATTTAGAAATACCATATTTGTTATTTTGGGTTTAGTATATACATGTAGCTGGAATATCAGAAATGATAGAGAAGGCTCACACAATTATATTTACAGTAAGGTTTTCTGTCCAAACTATTGGGACACAGCCCAGTCCTCTATTGTTCTACTTTTATGTGATAAACCGCATAAATTACCTCAACTCTTTCTAATGGTTTTCCACAATGTTGTGACTCACCTTGCCAAGCATAATTATTTTCTTTATAGAAACTATTTTCAAAAAGAAAATTCCACAAATGTTCCATTTTAGTCCTCACCGTATCCATAAATACAGGAAGTATGAATGTGTGGTCATTTGAGTCTGTGGACTGCATCAGTGCCCACACACATCGTCAGCTTGTGTGTTTACCCACATATCCCAGAGGACACAGTAATGTATCCAAATATATTTAGAACAGATGTTGCATTTTATTTTTCATGATAAAAAAACATTTTGGAAAATGTACTTCAAAATGGGCACAGCAAGTTTGCTTTTCTTTTTTCCCCTGAGGTTCCTCAAGTAATACAAGAGAAGTATACCATCTACTGGTGGTGAATTGTACTTCAGATTAACTGCTCTACATGCTGTAAATCTATAATTCTCTCAAGAAAAGTGTTTGCTGTTTAATGTTGAAATACTGTTGCCACATGCAGAGTCAATATGAACTTAATCATCTGGACATGAATGTATTTTAATCATGGTTAATGGGTGAAGACAATAAAGGTTGTGATGTTTTATTATTCTATTTTGGATCAAGATCATTAACTATATTTTTCTTGTAACTTGTTAACTAGTTGATATCAAGTTGCAAATGAAACTACATAAACATGGAGGAAGAAATATTTAGGTAAAAAGGTAGAGAAAGACTAGAAATGTAATTGTGGCATATAATATGAAAAATGTGGGAGGATTTTTTTTGAAGTTTTGTGTGAAAAGGGCTATACAATTTGGTTACATTTTGAAGGGTGTGACTGGTGATTACAGGTAGTCTAGTAGATCAAATAAATTAGCGTGTGTGTGTGAGAAAGAGAAAAAAAGAGAGAGGGAGAGCGAGAGAGAGAGAGAGAGAGAGAGAGAGAGAGAGAGAGAGAGAGAGAGAGAGAGAGAGAGAGTGTGTGTGAGAGAGAGAGAGAGAGAGAGAGAGAGAGAGGGTTAGAGAAAGTGCACAAGGGGTTGAGTAAAGCCTTCACAAATGAAAGCAGATGCCTGGCGTTCTGAACTTGTCAGCTTGCAGATGGGGGCTAGGGTGATGAAGCTGCAGCATCCCCTGATCATGATTACTCACTCCCCGTCACCCCTCCACCAGCTCCAGCACATTCTTTCCCAAGAAAGAAATATAAATACAATTATTCTGCAATACAAGATGGTGCAAAGAAGGAGGAACCTTAAAGACATGTGATTAGTGGGCAATGTCTGGTTGAAAGAGAGAAAAGAGAGAACGAATAAAACTTTGTTTCCTCTTTCCTTCCCTCTTCAGTACTCTTTCCTCCTCCGCCATTATATAAAGCCCAACTCTCTTAATTGATCTTGGCATTTGTGTGTGTTGATTGATTAGATTGCCTGCGGAACATCATGCAGCTAACTATTCTCTGTGAGAGGGGAGTTTGTCAGTGTCATTGATCTTCTTGTAAATGAAATGTTCCATTTCCAGTGCATTTCATTGTTAAATGCAGTTCATTAGCTACTCTTGAGATTTATGGTCTTTTCTCCCAGACTAAACTAGAGAGCGAAAGAGAGACACAGAGAGCAAGAGGGTGAGAGAGAGAGAGAAGAGGGTGGGGGCCTTTGAGATGTGTTCGATGTATACTTCTAAGCGGAATCTGAAATTGTCTCTGACAATGACAGTTAAGCTTAGATAATGATGGGAGAGGAAGAGCTGTTGAGTAATTGAATGGAAACAAAGTTGAACTTATTGTTTATCCGTTTTCATTCTGACACTCGGACAACTTCCTTGAAAATCTGAACATATACAGTAGTAATACGATTTATAAAGTTTTAGACAGGTGCAGACCAACTACTGTAAGTGTTGTATGTTTATTGCAGGCATTTTGTCTTGAGTTTATTTTCTGTTCCCTTTTCTTCTCTTGTTGCTATATCACACTGCACAAACACATTGCACACACACACACACACACACAGCCCAATTAAAAGCTGTCATTTGAAGAAATCTTGGATGTCTTCCTGTCTCACCAGATGTTCATGGTACCTGCAGGCAAAGGTACCCCATCTCTCTCTCTCTCTCTCTCTCTCTCTCTCTCTCTCTCTCTCTCTCTCTCTCTCTCTCTCTCTCTCTCTCTCTCTCTCTCTCTCTCTCTCTCTCTCTCTCTCTCTCTCTCTCTCTCTCTCTCTCTCTCTCTCTCTCTCTCTCTCTCTCTGTCTCTCTCTCTCTCTGTCTCTCTTTGACTTTGACTAAGGTTGCACTGAGCATTCTGAAAAGTGACTTTGTTTCAGTAATTAGGAGGTGTATATGTGGGTGCATGTAAGTGTTATGTGTGTGTTTAAGTGTGTTAACTGTGTGGGTGAGCCTTCTTTAATCACAGTATATTGATTGTGAAAATAATTGGTATGATCAGAAAGGTGGCAGGGCTACCATAGAAACGTGCACGCTAAGAAACGAACCTGTTAATCAAATGTCATGCATCATAAATAAGTGTAATTAGGTTTATCAGCAAACTGCTAATATCTAACCGTTTGCAAAGACAGTGCCAACCAAACAAGTGTCTAAATGATGTGGTTTTAAAGGGTCTTTAGGGACTTTATACTTTCATTATTCATAGTTCTTCATGCATTTTGGTCAAATACTGGGGCAGCTGGTCATTACTTGATCAATAGTGGGCCACTATTTACCTTCAGTATTTAAGCGTTGTGTGTTGACTAATGCTGTAAAGGATTACAAAATGAATATAGGATGTTTTCATAGTTTTTGGTTTGAGGGACTTAGTCCTCCCAGAAACTGAATTGGTAGACTTCTAATGAAACACTACATATGTGTGTGTATGTGTATATAAATGTACGTACACACACACACACACACACACACACACACGCACACACACACACACACACTGTATATAATATGATTATCTAACATAGATTCATCTATATGATTTGATTAGAAAATGGTTCCCATTCCCTTCGTTCTCATACTTAGTTATGGTAATGCCTTCCAGAACCGGCCTTCCTTAGCCAGAACAAATGTGCCACATTGTCACAGGCGTAGCCTGTTCCTGAGGGCAATGAGGGAGCCACACCAAGCTCTCATCCATATTCATCTATCCGAATTGGGGACGCTGACATATGGTTGGTACTCCTGTACACCCCCCCCCCCCCCCCCGCAGCCCCCCCCCACCACCCCCCTGAACGAGAGACACAAATTCTGAATTGGATTTAACACTTAAATTCCCAAATGGTCGCCATGGCTGACACAATTACCATCCCAGCGACACCACACACACAGCCATAATCCAATTACAATCAGACCAGCACCGTGTTTGTGCGTGTGGGGTGTGTGGGGTACATGGTGGTACCAGCCAGTCCAGTTATAAATTGGGGTCAAATCACTGTCCCAGTGACTACTGCTCTTTCTCTCATTAGCATCCGTTGTGGTATTTCAACAAGAAAAGCCTTTATATTAAAACTGTACTGTTTTACATGATTTAGTCAGATCTGTAATGGATGCAGTTGTTTGGGTTTATTTCCTACCTGTGTAGATTTGCTGATGAAGGTGCCAAGGTCTACTCCCCACCTCCACCCCCCACCTCCCCAGCCTGTGTGAGTACAGGGAGCTAGGTATTAGCCCTGACAGATCGTACCGTTAATTGCTAATTGTGTTTCTCATTAGGCGCAGGGTGACAGGTGTTGTTAGTGTGTTGTGAGTTTTCTAGTGCTCTCCCATGACTTGTGTTAACTCCCCCCGCTCTGTGACACCGATGGGCATGCTAATGGTTCCCTGGAGATCTCCCATCAACCCCTGGGCGCGCTGCAGTGTGAGGTCAACTATAGATACTCTGTAGCAGTGCAGGTGCAGGTCAGCTTCTCAGATAGAGGGTGGGTCAGTCATTTTCATCTTAACAGAGGGTATACTTCAATGTGAAATATGTTGGTCTTTTTCCTACTGAAGTTGTGACCACACATTTTTGTCTGTTATCATCCTTTTGCTTAAAGCAACAACAATTTTTTGGGGGGTTTGTTTGTTTCCCTTGGCTGTGGTTCTCTTGTCTTTCTCTCCCTATTGTCATATATTTTCACATGACACACACAGAAATGTGTATAGTTTTATATTCCAGCTATTCGGTGGATTGTTGATCTAGAAGAAAACTACAACTCACAATACTCAGGTTGACATTGTGTACATGATGTGCACATGTGTAGTTCTTTTTGCTGACCAACTCTTTAGGCGGACAGGGGACACGTCCTCGGGTCCTTGGTTTTGAACCAGAGAGCCGGTGCCTGTGCAAGCTCTCCCTAATAGATTACCTTAGCCCTGGGGTGATTGTTTTGACGATTGTTAATTATTATTGTCACTGAGACCCCTGTCACTGATGTCCCTGTTTACCTCGCTGGTGTTCCTCAGGTGAGCAGTGTTGTCACTGGCTACTAATTACAACCTGAAGACCGGTGTCCCCACATGGCCCTACTGCCCCCCCCCCTCCCCCCCCCCCCAGTGTCACCCCTATCTCTCCTACCGTTGTGATTAGCGAAGCTATGCTTGGCAGCGTTTATTAGCCCAGATATTACTGCCTCGCCGGTGCACCTGCCACCCCACAGGGAGACTGTCATTGTCTGTAGATATATATTTTTTGTCCCCATGTGGCTACCCATTGTTCTAGGGATGTTGGGGGGGGGGGGGGCGGGGGGGGGGGGGCTCAGAAGTACATCGTGCTAATAATAATAATTACCCCTTAGAGACAATCCCACTCCCTATTCACAGTCTTGCTAACGACGTGACTCAATCTGGGTCCTGGGTCCTGTGCTCTCAGAAGTGCGCACCTCAGGGAACTCTACCATGTTTCTTACCAACAAAGCACAACGATTTGTCCCCCTGTACCTGTTCCCTTGCACCACCTGTTGAGCATAACCGTGTCCCCTTAGTCATATTATCTACATCTTTTCCCTCTGTGTCTCTCACTCTGTCGGTTCTCAAACTCTCGTTTGACAACCCATTATATGAGTCGCTGGCACTTGACTTGTCTCTGTAGCAAACACCCCCCCGCCCTTCCTGTTCCTCTCTTGTGTAATAGACTACAGGGAGTCCTCTCCACCTTCCCTTCCTCCCTCTTGGCCTCCACACATCCTCTTCCCCACCGTGTTTTAAGAAGGCGCCAGCCCCTCTTGGGTCTTTTTATTTTTTCCGCACACACAGCAGATCTATCTAGAGCCAATTAGCTTATTATTTTCACTAACAACTAGTCAGGCTCAGTCAGCACTGTGAGTGACGTGATGGTTTGCCATTTTCTTGACACATTCTTTGACCAAAAAACACGGTAGACAAGTTAAGTAGTTCAGTCAAAGGTAAAAAATGCACCCTGTTTTTATAGTTATAGTCAAATTCCTTTACTGTATGCTTACTTGACGTAACTCCCGGTTTAAAGTGCTCAGTGCATGAAGTACGTGAAGTTTTCTTACATTCCTCCCACTCTGATCCCTCTGAAACGGCTGGCTGGTACAGTCTAGATATCTGATTGGATCTGACAGGAGATCCCTGAACATGACTAAAATGTCCAGACGAATCTTTGTCCCTGTCACACAGACAAGAACACAACAAAGTCAGATGGGCCACACACTGCCAGTGGTGTGTGTGTGTGTGTATTTACGTGAATGTGTTGAGTTTATGAACACAATGTAAGTCTTCACACATGATATAAATGTAGTCTATAGTCCACTCAGAATAGAAAGTTTTCTGGTGATATTTTAACAGTGTCCCAAAAGATCAGTGTAGATGTAGTGTATTATGATGAGATAATCCTGTGATAATCCTGGCAAACCATTAAGAAACAATTGTTTTGATACACAACAAAGGCTCTCAATACAAAGTTGTTTTTGACAACTCCTTACTTCCTTACAGTAGTTAATGCTTTTGCTGTGTTGTTTCACTACTACTACTGTTCTACTTGAGCCAATGCCATTCCTAATGTCACAGTCTCCAACAAGCAGTGGGCTCACCACTGCACCTAAAAAACTACACACTTAGATCTCCCCTCTCCCAACACACACTATTTAAACAACCTGGTAAACATGTCTGTCTTCATTCATTATTTTCTTCCTCATCATGATCAAGCCTCTCAATTTAATGAGGCAAATAGATATTTCTGCAGTGATTGTCTCTCTCCCTCAAAGTATTAAGACTATTAAATGGACACATCTGTTTTTAATTAGAAGCTAAAGTCACCTCGACGCTGCCTTCCATTTTAATGTACTTTGAACACTGATTCCATCATGCCTCCTACTGATGAAAAACTGCGGTGTTGCTCTGCTGCTCTTAGTAAACAATTGTCTAGAATGAGATGAAGAAGGATGGGGTGGCTACTTATACAGCATAGAAGCAAGAGTGGCAGGACGAGCACACCCATCTCATTTAGTAATTTTACACTTCCAAACCTGGTTCATTTAAATGAATGACCTTTGACCTTTAAGCATATGTCTACAATTACAGTAAACCATGGGATTGTTCACAATATGGTTTGGAATATTTCTATACAGTTTAATATTGTTTGATATTTTAGGCCTTTTTTAGTTGCTTGTTGTTTTGATTTCTATGCAAATCCTCATGGACTATGAGGATAGACAAACAGGGTTCCTTGTTACATAAATCTTTCCGGCATCTCACAAAAAAAAACATGAAATATGCAGTTCAAGTATACTGCTGGAAACCATGTCGATCCAACACAAGCAGTATAGGCTGTACAGTGGAAAAGGTTAAACTACCAATCAGCTCAATGTTGTTTTTGAAATTGCAGCATATGTGCACATGGTAAAGCAGTCCCTCTTGGAGGGCAGGTGAACTGAATTGTGGGAGTGGATTTTTGCCTCCTGTAGGCTGGTAGGGAGAGTGGGCAGGTGTGAGACTCCAGGAGACTTCTCTCTGAGGCAGCTCCCAGTAGAATACGACATAATTAGACATGGAAAATCATGAGCTCCTTCAGGGAAGGAAAAGAGATGAGAGAGACAGAAGATGCCATCTAGTGGAGCTTTCTCACATATTTACTTTATGAAATTCAATTATAATATAGTACAATTCATGTACAATTTGTAATTGTATGTAATCAACATAATATATTCTTATCAAAAACTCTGTTCTTACGTGGATAGTATTTTATTGAACATTGGGTACCATCTATAGTTCATTCTTTGATTATGTGCATGCTTATCAAAGCTGATGATAGTATATGAGGTCATATGTTATTTGGACGCCAAATTGTGGTCATTGTATTGTATTTAAATGACAGATGTTTGAGCCCTTTGCAAAGGGTGGTGAGGCCTTGTTGCCAGTGTTCATAATTAAATATTTCAATACCTTTGGAAGAGCTACCTGCTGTGAAATGGCAATTTGTAGCTTCTGGGGTGGTCAATAAAGCCTGTTTGCTATGCAGGAGGAAGCCTTGTTAGGTGGTCAAAGAGGAAGACCAACTACAGTAACCAGATAACCAGGTCTCTGGCTCTGTTTCTCCCTTTTCTGTCTCAAGAGCGTAAACTTGCATTCTGTCTCTTTTGCATTTTCTCTGTCATCTTCTTAATCAAGACATTCACAAACTATACATGTATGGAAAGAACTGCCTGTCATGCTTGTAGTACTCCTCGTGACCACTGAGGGTCAGTATAATACCAAGGATTTGTTCTGCTGTCCTCTAATATCCCTGTGAGGAAATTGGTTTAGATCAGGTTACATGTTTGCTTTGGAGAAAAGCAGGAACGTAATCAACTTATACATCACAAAAAACACAGCATAATATTAATCTTCCTCAACAATATGGATGGAATTACCTACCGGAAACATCCCCATACACAAAAATTGCTTGACCTAACTTTGTTTCATTGCTTCAATAAATGTATGCAGTTCATTTCAGAATGTCTAACAAAAGCTTGTGTTTCTGTATGTCTTTTTTTCCAGAGTACTTGTGATTATTTTTTGTGTGGTCCAGTCACAATGGGAAAGCAAATGCTGTTACACTCTCAAAAATCATCATCATTTAACTTTGTTACTTAATAATTTAACATGCTCCAGTTTGAACCTCAATGCCATTGAAGGATGTAAAATATCACCTAAGGATATTCACTAAATGAATCATTCAGAGCCTACACTCAAGACGTTGACACAATTACAATTACCCATGTCCGAGAGAAAATCTTGAAGGTGTGGTCACAATCCTCAATAGTGCGTCACTATGGGGCAGCTAGTCATGAAAAAACATTGCCAACACCTTACAACAAGGTTACAATAACTACCATGTAACTACATAGCAATAACTATAGTACCATATGAACTGACATGTAGTTACACTTCATTACAGTTTAGTGGTACAAGTTATTTCAGAAGTTAAACTATGTATGGGGGCGGTTGGGCCTTCCAGGTGTAAGTGGATGTTAACACTGATCGTGTTTTGGTTACACAACCATCAACTGCCTCTTTACATTCACACCCCTTCCCCATTCTGTGCCTTCTTACACTTTTGTAATAACGTATTACTAACCTAATATCATTTAATTACGTAGCAATTATTTTGGGCATAGAATGTTTTGCTATGTAGTTACATGGTAGTTAATGTATTGTTATGTCAAGTGTTGCCAAGAATGTTTACAAAATGTGGTTACTATTGCGACACATTACTGGGTATAGGACTACCCGCAACTCTGTGCAGACTCCAACAATGGATCATCGTCCAGGCAGGAACCAGCTGCTTCAGAAATTACATTAATATATTTCCCTGTGCTCAATGGCCCATTGGCCACTCTAATCAAGTCAGAGAAAAACAAGGCTATTACTGACTTACGATGACAAATAGGTCACCCTTTTTTTTTTGATGGACAATGCTTGTAATCTAACTGGCATTATTCCTATTGGCAACTGTACAGTGTTCTCCAGTATTCTCCAGAACATGTGGTTGATCAGTTGTTCAAAGTTCAGATGCAGGAATACTGCCATTGTTTGTCAGAGAATGGACAATAATAAAAAATTGCCACATTAACTGACTCATTACACCAACCTTTGTCACCAACAGTTTACGTCAGCATTGTCCAGCATTAAGAGTGAACCATTATGTGGGGGCAACAAACACAATACGTATACAGTTTGTTTTGCACTGAGGAAAGAAAGTAACATTCTGACAAGGATAGGATCATAGAATCATCCCAAACAATGGCACACTGTTCAGTTTCAAGAACAAAATGTTATTGTGTAAAGGCATAACAAACACATTAAGGCAGTATGACACTATTACTAACTGGAACAATTATTTTGCACTTGTTTCTAGATACTTCTACTTTGTTAACTAGTTTATCTAACTCACTTCCACATGCATAGTATTCCTGTACACTATAATTTACATTTACATTTATTTACATTTATTCATTTAGCAGACGCTTTTATCCAAATCGACTTCCAAGAGAGAGCTTTACAAAGTGCATAGGTCACTGATCATAACAACGAGATAGCCACAAACCATTGCGAGTAGCCAAAACATGAAGCACACATTGTGAACAACCAAAGTAAGTGCCAAAGGGAAGAACCATAAGAGCATGTAGTTAAACAAGTTACAATTAAACAACATGAACTGCTATAAGTGCAAGTGCAAGTGTATAATGTAAATCCAGGATCAGGAATTCAGCTCAGTTGTCAAATGTTTACAAACTAACACATGGTAATACAGAACCATCTTAGTTGTATCTCAAAAGATGTCAAAACCAAAAAATACTACAAAAAACTGTATATAAAGGGGGCCTGCGTAATGTTACTTTGACAAAGAAAAAAAGTGTAATACCATGCATAGAGAAGTAGAACATGGCACTTTACAGTAAACTTGTCTCGTAAAATAAACTATTTAAACAGAGCGTCCCACAGGCCTTGGGCATGATTGTGCTGTGTCCATGCTTATGTGAAAGGCATAGAGCAGTAAGTGCTCTGGACGAGCATCGCTTGTTTGTCACAATAGGTGCTCTTGAGCGTGAGATTTTTCTGGGCTTTGCAGTTTAAAGAATGAGCATTAAAGGCTCAGCATAACTGGGGAAAAGTATTCAATTTCCAAAGAGAAGTTTGTTATTAATGAGCAGTTGGTTTGGATGCTTTCAGTTATTTATAAAATTAAATACATTTAATTTTGAATAAAATAAATGTATAGGGGAAAATAAGGGATTGTGTACCTTTTGTGCAAGGTGGAGAGGAGGTCTTGAGGAGGAGTTGAGAGAGTGAAGACTCTGACCTTTGCACAGCTGAGACTACTCCTTCCATTAGTTCAAAGGTATCTCCATGCAAAGACAAGATGGCTGGCACTAGAGAGTGCGGATGTGTCCATAACTAGTGGCAGCCTCGGCTTCATCATGGACAGGCAAGAAAACTGGGCCCTTGGAAGAAACAAGGAAGAGATCTCTTCTCCCATCTGACCATATACTGTAGCTCTCTAACATTGCGTTAATCCATAACTGCAAGCACACATACCAACAGCTTGGTAGTCTTGAAAAATATCCTCATAAATCATAATTTAATGGCTGATGTGCACATCTCCTACACATTCAGGTATAACTTTTCTTAGACATGTAGAATCTTCCCTTCTCAAAGGCATACCAAAACTGACAAGCTGTGTATTTGGAATGTCCAGATTGTTTGCTCATTGGAATGTGTCTTCACTGGCTGTTGATACATGGGGCAGGCCCTTGTCTTCTCTTTGTGGTGTGTATGATGCTATCCAGACACTGTTTACTCTCCCTGGGCATTCACAGTGCTATTCAGATGAAATCAAATCCCCTCTTTTGTAGTTCTAAGAAACGGAAAGCTTTTAACAAAGACATGAAGCATACACAGACCTGTCTTGTAATCTATCTTTCATCTAAACTTAATTTTATATAATTTATACTTAAAAGCAATTCATAGATCTTTTATTTAATTCCCCCCCCCCCCCCTTTCCTTTGAAAATGCCCTGCACTCGTCATAATTAAACGCCTCAGAACAACAAGATAGAACTAAAATGTAGGATAATTGTATCTGCAGACTGTGCTCTATGTGTGCCATGCATATCAGCTATGTGCACTGTACATGGCTTTGCATACATACCATCCTGTGCAATTTTATACTATATGTACATGAAATGCTTATCTGTGTGAATATGTTTATGCATGAATTCTGTGTGAATGTGTAATGTACAAAATAATGAGTGTGTATAATCGCCACTGTAATTGCCAATGTAAACGCCATTGTAGTGTGTCTGTATGCAAGCACTGAAAAAAACGTGCTAGACTTCAGCTCAATTTCTCTTGGCCCTTTATAATCCTACTGTATCTGCAGACAGTGAACTCATCTAAAACTGAACTAAGACTGATGCTTAAATCCAAACTAAAACTAAAATCAGCTAAGTTTACATTAAGTCAATGGGAACATTTTATAGATCTATTTTCAATAATACAAACCATAATCAAAGTTTTCCTCTGCTACATACAAGTAAATTGGAAATGTTTATACGCCACATTCGGAGAACAGGGTCATCCTAAATATACTATATTGTAAAATAAAAAATTACACCACTGACTAAATACCAAGTACTGTATCTTATGTAGTTTATTCAGAGGGCTTTGAGGATTTGACAGATAGGCAAAAAGGAACCTTTTTCTTCCCTGGGTAAAAATGGTTTAACAACAGTTCTAAATACAACAACTGTCACAGCACTGACGTTCATCAACAATGGAAGTCCCAGCAAGTGTCCAGTTAAAACACTGGTGGTGAAATGGGAGATTCAGAGGTGGTGGTGGTACAGTAGTTTACCAGGGTGAAACATTGTCTCAGCTCTGTGGAGAAAACAAGCAGCATGTATTTGGTGTAACTTCACAGTCCTGTGTCAGCTACTATTTATAGTGCCCTGCAAAAGTATTCACCCTCTTTTAAACAATTTACCTTTTGAACCTTATTGCCTCAGTAATCATTCTCCTACCAATCTCCAAAAACATACGGTATGTTTGTGTATTATATTTGTTATTAATAAGATAGATTAATACAACTTTTAACTACTTTTTAACCATGTCTATACAGTATCTAATAAAATAGAAAATTGCCTATTTTTTAGTAGGTTGATGATTGAAGTCGGTAAAAATAAAAGAAATTGGGTGAACACTTTTGCAAAGCAATGTGTATTTCAAATGTTTTGGTAACAGTTAGTGATTCTGAGGAAATTAAACCACAGGAAATAATGTAATTTCAGTACATTGTGACTTTACTATTTTCTAAATGCAAATCACATACAGAGGACAGTCAAATAAAATATAACTGAACTATAAGCAACATGTGGAGAAAGGTGCGACAGATCTTCAGGCAGTTCTTTCTTTCTCTCTTCCCCTCCTTCTGTTAATAGAGTTGTGCTTGAGGCACAATTATGTTTCATCATCATACATTGGCCACCATGGCTGCCACAGTCAAAATTCCTGACATCATAATCACAATGTTTATGGTTATTTTTCCTTTCAGATTTAGGTTATATTTATGAGAACCAGATTGCCAACCTTGGACCATAAACCCGAGGCTTAAATTATCTTACTGCTCTGAACGTGTCCACATAGAAACTCTCAAACTGGTGATTGAGCTACCACCCCAATCAAATCAAATCTGTTATAGACAAATGCAATTGTATATTTTCATGGACAACCTTTTACATTTGTATACAAAATATTGTATATGCAAGTCATGAAGGATGCACATCGCAAAACAAAGTAACCAAAATCCATATGCACACATACATACTTTGGCAGACAAGAACAAGTTTGTTATTGTAAACAGCTCTCTCTTCGGTTTCCTCTCAATTCCTGTTCCCATGTTCACATTCACAGCTCCAGTTTCTGAAAGATCAGAAACCCTTATTTTGTGCTTTATAAATCCTTGGACCAATCAGTGCTTCTACTCTAAGAGCTGACCTAGGTCCACAGTATATAAGTCCACTGTCTCTCCAAAGTTTGTCACAACTGAGACTGTCCCCTGGCTGCAAGTACACATGCTCCCCAGTTTACCTAGAAAGTACTAAATGGTCAGACTGGTTACCATCAGGATTGGTAAAGAGTGTGTAAATGGTTGCACAGTTTGGGGAAACAACCAAGACAAGGGGTTTTATGAGACTTTGCGCAGCTTCAGAACACTAAGTTTGATTTTGGCACTTAACTTGGATTTGGAAAACACTTTTATTTGTGCTTAGGTTAGAGAGATTGAGAACTACATAAAAAAGATGTTTGTGCTACTAGATTAGGAAAGGATATAATGGGTGTATGATCCGTGTAAAACTGGGTTAAGGCTCGGTAGAATCCTATTTGGCCTGGACAGACATGGGGAACATGTGTAAACCACTGATGCAGGGGTGCATCAGGAGTGAAAGGGAGTCATTAGACGTCTTCATCAGAGAGTTCCTGCAGTCCAGTGTCCTTCTCAGGGATGGCCTCCAGGCTCCGGCGGCCGCGGGTGGACTCCGAGCCTACCGAGGCCACCTGCGCCGAGTTATCCTTGCACAGTTCACTGGTGAGTGCGGCATAGTGGATCTGCTTGAGGTTTTCCTGGACCTCGCCTCTGGCATGCTTTAGCAGGTCTGCTTGGCCCTAAGGACACCAGACAAGGGGGTGTTCACAGTACTAATATAATAGAGGGCAAGTACCAAAATCTTCACATTTCATCGTGATCAGTCACAACCATACTTTTTCGTCTAATGTATCACAATGGCTTATTTATGCTCAAATCTTTTTTGAATGGTATTTTATCATGGTATTAAAAGAAAGAAAAATTTGCTGTTTTAAGTTTTAGTCAAACAGGTCACATGAAAAGAGAAATTCCGAAAAGCAACACACTAAAATATTTACATAAAATCCAACAGCAGCTTACATTGTGTCACCTGTACTAGGAATCCTTACCTTGAGAATTGTGATGTTCCAGGTGAAGCTCTCCACAGCCTTGTGCAGCTTCCGGCCCTTCAAGCCCTCCTTTACGGCCAAGTCGTGAAGGTTCTCATGAAATTCCATCGCTTGGGGGGGGTTAAAGGAGTCAGAAGTCATGAGTTGTTTTTCCTTAAACAAAGGAGTCGCTGATAAAATAGATAAATAGAATTTACCTGCCAAGACTGCTGGAAATGTCTTCTAATTCAGAGGTTAGTGTCACAACGATAGTAAAAAAAACCTTGCTTAGTGCTCAAGGGCCGATCACAGTGAATGCGTTTCTATAAAACACGGCTGCCTCAAAAACGGCTTGTTAATTTGGGGTTTTACAGCAGGTGTGCCTGTGGATTGGGGCTGCGTGCGCAATATGTGACATTGACGAGCTGTGCGACTTTGCGCCGCAAAGTTCTTAATATTTGAATTTGTATGCGAGTCAATAAAGCGCTAAAGAAAGGCGCTCAAGAAAGGTGCACTTGCTTGGCGCTCAGTAACCTTTATTGACAACTATACATAAGGCACATTTATCGAATGAACAAACATTAATTGCACCAATAATGAACACATGCAGCCCACCCATCCTAAAGCAAAATGTTAACAAATGTTTTTAACATTCATATTAAGGCTTAATTAACTGTAAGTAAAGTGTGACTTTGCAATGTAGGTAGGAGAAAGAAACAGAAAGGGCTAGTGTGGGCAGACACACGACATCCTCTCACTCTTGATTAGCATCAAGGCAGAGATTACATTTGTCTCCTAAGGAGATTTCAGTTTATTTTCCTGTCTGTTTTCTCTACTTTTCTGCCCTAAGGTGACAGACTGAATGCCCCTCACCAAAATAATATGCCACCAAATGTCAACATCACAGTCATGGTTGACGTGATTCTGGTTTGCTGTGTAGTCTCTAAAGTATTGTATGCTAGTCACTGAGGAGCTTACCGTACTTGCAGGACAAAAACTTACCGGAACTATCAAATACTTCTGGTCTAATAAATAGCTAGTCGTCACAATAGCAAACTTTGTTTAAGGGTGGTCTGACTGCATGCTTAATTTCTGTGTGGTGCTTTATCAGGTCTAGGTTAGCGTCGAAACAGGTTGGTGTTGTTACCATAACACCAAATACATTTTGTTTGTTAGTATGATGTGGATTGACTGTCCATTCTGAAAAGAGCTGATGTTGGCAAAGTGCTAAGACAAATGTGTACGCATCAGCCTTTCACCTAAATGCAAGAATGTGGAAATGAGCCAATGTCATCAATTATTGATGACGCCTAACAAAAATAATTTTTGATTTTGCTGTTAGCATTGGTCTACCGTTTTAAGCATTTTGAATCCTACATTGATATCATTAAGATTTATTTCAGTTGTACATGTTGTTTAATGTATGGCTCAAATTTCAGATTTTGCAGATAACATTTTCCCCACCCTCTGGTAAAAAGCTGCAACTACAGAGTCCACCATGTAGACATGAGGAATGACTGTGCTTGAGATGGAGCTTGCATACACAGAAGTGGGTTGCTTGGCAACGCGCTGTGGAGTTGGGGAAACATTTCAAAGTGTAGCATTTCAAACTCAATTCTCTATGAGTTTATGCTCACTGACAGACATTGTATGAAGGCGATTAAGGCTCTCAATAGCCAATGTCAGGAACATACAGGACCGTTGTACATCAGGTGGGAGAGAATATTGCCAAGGACAATGAGGTCCCATCCAGAACCAAGTATTCCTTTGTGTCATCTTGTCATATCTGTGTCTAGAACTCAGAGTTCTTTTTCTGATTCATTATAGGCTTACAGGTAGTTTGGAAATTAGACGTCAATCATCAAAACCTCTTCACAGTTATATTAGAAAGATAAGTTATATTAGATAACAACATGAACTAGAACAAGAACACCCTACAATTTCTGGGGAAATTGTAGGGTGTTCTTGTTCTAGTTCATGTTGTTATCTAATATAACTTATCTTAACTCACACACAACTCATGTTGTGTGCTTGCTTGCGTCGGTTGCAGGTGGGTCCGTCCCCTTAAGTTTTTATCTTCTAGTGACATTTTTCAAGCATTTAGCCTACTCATATTGCGTAATTCATAAAAAAAAAAAAAACTTTGAAACAAACGACTGTAATAACGCTGTCAACGGCAGTATTTCAGATGGAATCGCGATTCAAACAGTACCATCTGCCAACTGAAAATATGCCCCCAAAAACGTAAATAAGCTTGACATCTATTTAGGGAGAATTGGCTAATTCAAAAGAGGTTTGCTACGAGCAAGGTAGTTGCGGTGGCTAGCCAAACTTCACTGAGTGAGGGGATTGTTTGAAAGCGCCGGAAATGAGAATGTTTCTTTTGACATAAAGTTTAGGCTGTGGCACTGAAGCCAGCGACGCACCACACAAGCTTGAGTTTAATACATTATTGGGTGTGCTGAAGCCTTTGGCGAGAGCACAACCTTTGTTCTCTCACATATATATTTATTATTATTTATTTTCGCCCCCCTAAAACTCAGTCAATATTTGGCCTACATACACAACGGCGGTGTCAAAAGGTTCGTCTTGGTAGCGATTGCGTTGCTTCTATTGGAATTTACGTTCCGTTGCATGGTTTGGGCTTAAGTTGAGTTTTTGTGGCGAAAAGTGAAGCTAACGGTGGCTAATTTGCTAGCCACAGTCACTGACGTTACTAACGTCACTACGTCACTAACGTCACGAAAACACGCGTGACTACCTGTAGCAGAACATTCGTTTCGCATCTGTTAACTTGGGGGATAGCTAGGCTAACTATAGCTTTACTGCAAGGCAGCTGCAGAAACGCCACAAGCAAAGAGGCCAGGGTGATAACTATTTACTCATTTTACTTTGTGATATGACACACAATTGTGATGTGTAATGTACAATATTAGCTGATATTATTAAGGAAGTAAGTCCACATCTACTTTCGGAAAAAGGTAGTCTCCTATTTCACTGAAATATTAGCATCATGACATTAGCCTCTGTTGCCCGGGCAACACATACTACAGTGGTCTATGATGTATCTGTTTTCAATCGTTAAAATAAACATTCCTCACATATACATTTTCGTTGTAGGATTTATTATGACATTAGATTACAAGTAAACGATTTGTGGGTGAAATTATCATTACCTGTGGTTTCAATCCAGTGTATCACTGCAACGCTGTAGCCTACGCGAGACACACGACAAAAACATCTAACATACACAGCTGTTTAGGAAGTCAAACGGCGACAGAACATGTTCGGCACTCCCCTTACTTAAATCAAAAGTCTATCTAACTACTAACCTGAACTTCATTGCCACAGCCTAAACTTTGTCAATCTGTTCATGAAAATAATTAATTTCAGCCTAAACCGTACAACGGAACGTTTAATCAAATTCAACCAACGCAATCGCTACCGAGACGAACACAGCAGTAGTCTAGTACTGTACCGTAGTAGTAGAATTTACCGGGGCAGCTTCTCCACACAGGGCTATATCGCATTTTGCGTTGTTACCTTACAATGATCGCTACCAGTGAGCTTTTTATGAATGAGCGATTTTCCACTAAATAAATGTCAAGCTTATTTACGTTTTGGGGGGCATATTTTCAGTTAGCAGATGGTACTGTTTGAATCGCGATTCCATCTTCTACTGCCGGGTAACGTCGTAGAATAATCTTCAAAGGGGGTTCTTTATTAATGAATGAATGCAATGAGTAGGCTAAATGCCTGAAAATATCACGAGAAGGGAAAAACTTAAAAGGACGTTTAAGTCATACAGATTAGGTCAATTTTAACACCGGTCTGCCAAATTTATTCGTTTTGATTCAACGATGAGGCTGCCTCTTGCAGGGGAAATGAGAAGAAATCTATTTCATTCTACACTTCACTCGTATTTTGAGTTGTAAATGAGCAGCAAAAAAAAGATGCTTTTAAATCTATGTAATATTTATTTATACATAATAAGTAGGCCCTATGCATTTTTATATAAAATATACAGGAATATCAGTTGTAAAAATGGCATTAAAATCCCTGTACAACCGACGCAAGCAAGCACACCCTACAATTTCCCCAGAAATTGTACCCTCTCTAGTTATTTATAGAGATTACATAGATTTTGCTGCTCAGTTACAACTCAAAACACGAGTAAAGTGTAGAATGAAATATGATGTCTTGTCATTTCCCCTGCAAGAGGCAGCCTCATAGCTGAATCAAAACGAATAAATTTGGCAGACCGGTCTAAAAATTGACCTAATCTCTATGACTTAAACGTCCTTTTAAGTTTTCCCTTCTCGTGATATTTTCAGGCATTTAGCCTACTCTTATTGCATTCATTCATTAATAAAGAACCCCCTTTGAAGATTATTCTACGACGTTACCGGCAGTAGAAGATGGAATCGCGATTCAAACTGAAAATATGCCCCCAAAAACATAAATAAGCTTGACATTTGTTTAGTGGAAAATCGCTAATTCATAAAAAGCTCACTGGTAGCGATCATTGTCAGTAACAACGCAAAATGCGATATAGCCCTGTGTGGAGAAGCTGCCCCGGTAAATTCTACTACTACATTACAGTACTAGACTACTGCTGTGTTCGTCTTGGTAGCGATTGCGTTGGTTGAATTTGATTTAACGTTCCGTTGTACGGTTTAGGCTCAAATTAATTATTTTCATGAACAGATTGACAAAGATTAGGCTGTGGCAATGAAGTTCAGGTTAGTAGTTAGATAGACTTTTGATTTAAGTAGAGTGCCGAACATGTTCTGTTGCCGTTTGACTTCCTACAGCTGTGTAGATGTTTTTGTAGTGTCTCGGGTAGGCTACAGCGTTGCAGTGAGCAACACTGGTTTGAAACCACAGGTAATGATAATTTCACCCACAAATCGTTTACTTGTAATGTAATGTCATAATAAATCCTACAACGAAAATGTATTTGTGAGGAATGTTTATTTTAACGATTGAAACCAGATGCATCATAGACCACTGTAGTATGTGTTGCCTGGGCAACAGAGGCTAATGTCATGATGCTAATACTTCAATGAAATAGTAGACTACTGTTTCCGAAAGTAGATGTGGGCCTACTTCCTTAATAATATCAGCTAATATTGTACATTACATTTCACAATTGTGTTTCACATCACAAAGTAAAATGAGTAAATAGTTATCACCCTGGCCTCTTTGCTTGTGGCGTTTCTGCAGCTGCCTTGCAAGTAAAGCTATAGTTAGCCTAGCTATCCCCCAAGTTAACAGATGCGAAACGAATGTTCTGCTACAGGTAGTCACGTGTGTTTTCGTAACGTTAGTGACGTAGGGACGTTAGTAACGTCAGTAACTGTGGCTAGCAAATTAGCCACCGTTAGCTTCACTTTTTCCCACAAAAACGCAATTTCTACTTAAACCATGCAACAGAACGTAAATCCCAATAGAAGCAACTCAATCGCTACCAAGACGAAACTTTTGACACCTAGGTTGTCTATGTAGGCCAAATATTGACTAAGTTTTAGGGGGGCAAAAAGAATAATAATAATAATATATATGTGAGAGAACAAAGGTTGTGCCCTTGCCGAAGGCAAAGCACACCCAATTACCCAATTAACATGTATATAACATTCCCTGCATCTCTACTGAAAACAGCTACTGATCTGAGACATGCCTTTCTGTTTACTTCTTGTTCTGATTGCTTTGCTCTTTGCATGCTGTGGTGTTGACTGAATGTTTAACTGTGCTTGAGTATTTGTGGTTTTGTACATGTTCTGTCATGTATCTGGCTGCTATGACAATTACATTTTCAACAAACTACAACCTATGTATATTTTGGATGGAAATCTGCATTTAATGTTTTGCTCTTATCATGTCCAAGGACAGATTTTTGGGCCCATTTGATGAACATGCAAATAGTTTAATACATACTTTCAATATTTAAAACAGTTCTCAGATCGATTTATAATATTTGAATGCAGTGAAAAGAGCTGGAAAATGTTCTCATTGTTCCTTCTAGATGATTCCCTTTGATTTTCTTATTAGATGAGCTTGATCTGCACATCTTTATGCTGTTCTGGTCATGGTGGCAGCTGGGGCAGCTGTCTTTGAAGTCGTTTCACTCAAGCCATAGATGTTTACCCCACCTAGCCAGGCCCTATCGCAGCCACGCTTTTAATTAGAATAGCTGCAATTTCGAAACTGGTGAGTATCAAAAAACAGCCTGGATCACAGTGTTTCAAAGCTGAGTGATGTCCAGGTCATGCTAATAAGTCTTACAGATCATAGGGGATGGGGGCATAATCAGTTCATCTTTTTGTTAGTGTAATCTTTGTGGCATACTTCACAGAGGTTTATATAAAAGAGAGGAGATCTAAGGAGCGGTAAATCTTTGCTTAGAAATGTCCATATATGGGTTTACATTGACGATATTCTCTCTTACCTGCTTTTTGGGTTTGCAGTATTCTCTCATAGACCCCATCTGAATGTTCCAGCAGTGTCTTACTGGTCTGGATCACCTGAGAGTAGAGGAAGAAGCAAGTATTAGACTATTTGAGCCACAACTGTGTCTTTTATCTTTTTCTGCGGGCTGAATGCCTATATTTTTGAGTATTACGAAGATATCAGTATGTAATTAGTTAGTCCAGTAACTGCATGTTGTTTGTTATTATTTTAAAACATAGAAGGGTGCCACAGGTAAGTACTTGTATAAGGTATGTGTCTCGTGTCATTGACTGCACAAACCTCGACAGTCTTTTGCCATTCTTTGGCTGGGGCTTTTTTATTCATTGCGGTAAAAAATGAATAAAAAATCTTCCAAATAAATACAGAGAGTTTATAAATTTATCCTTTACGTTCAGGACAAAATTGACTTGTACATTCCCTCAGTGACTAAATAACACTGCAAGGTGA
The DNA here is from genome assembly GCF_963692335.1 of Osmerus eperlanus. Classification (NCBI taxonomy): domain Eukaryota; kingdom Metazoa; phylum Chordata; class Actinopteri; order Osmeriformes; family Osmeridae; genus Osmerus; species Osmerus eperlanus. Next base: position 17,478,456 of record NC_085024.1, read on the forward strand.
CGTTATCAAGGTAAGCTATCCTGTCCCACGGCCAAGACAGAAGCAAAGAGGAGACGGGGGGAACGACAGCTGTTTTGAACAAAGTGCCAGGCCACTTTCAGACAGACATTGAGCGGCAACGCACCCCCAAGATCAATCCCTTTGCCATGCCAATTTTCCAGCCAGCCAGCCAGCAAGAGAGAAGACAGCAAAGGAAGGGGTTTATTGCTGTTTGAGAGAGTTGTGCCAGAAGCTAAGGGTCACTGTGATGCTGCACAGCTAGATGTTCTACTTCCAAAAAACATGAATAGCCCTTCCCCCTAAAGTTAATCCTAGATGGCAAAACAAGGAGACATAATGAATAATTTAGCTTTCCAGAATAAAATGTACAGCTAAATCTCTATATTTCAAGATGGGAAATAAAGATGTGTTTTTTATGGCCCCAACCAATGTCTTTCTACATTACATTTTTGCAGTGCACCATGCTTACAGAGTGGAAGGTCTGTGTGTCTAAGGAAGGGGGCGGGCTCTTTGTGACAGTCCACAGCTGCAGTAACAGGGCACTGAGCTGTCATGCATACTGTGATTATTTTACTTAAGGGTGAAGAAATTACTGCCTTGGTGGCAGACGCAGGATCACTGAGGTGTATTTATAGCAAACACCAAGGTACATGGGTGGTCTTAAAGCTAGATCAGCTCATTAAATAGTAGTCAGGATAAGTATTATCCATTCATTTAACTGTGTGGCATTTTACATTGTTTAATCTCAGTAGAATGAAAAATATATTAGTTAAACCATGACGCACATTAGGGTTAACTGCTGTAGTGTTGTTAATATGCTCATATGAAGAAACAGAAAAGCAGCTGGGTCCGTATTGTAATTGGTAGGATTCACAATTTTTATCTTTGGCTCTATAGATGCTTATAACTCTGCTTATAGTACTGCAAAGACATGCAGACATTTGGTGAAGGTAGTAATTGATGGGAGTAGGGTACCAATTGACCAATGACCTAAAAAGGTCCCTCCCTTCCTTCTTTATGAAACTTCTCATCAAACAATATGCAAAACCACCCATCATTATTGGTGGTTACCCAAAGTAATACAAAATATTTTAACTGTCCAAAGTACTTTTGGTGAGCTTTACGTAAAATATAACTAACTCTACACTACTCATACTTTTTATTACTATGCTAATACCAATTAATTTAAATACAACGTAATTCTGAAAGCTTTTTAGCAAGCACTTCCTAGCAAGAACATTTACATTTTCTTTAGACTTTCTGTCAAACGGTCTGAAGTATGGTCATATTACAGTTCCTCAAATGTCTTTCCTAACTTGTGTTAGAAGGTGTCATGCAAGATCTGCAGGTAAAAGTTTGCATTTCATTCCTCAATGTCAAACATGACATATATAAAACATGTAAGTAGCCTAAAGTTTGCCGCTAGCTCTAATGTTAGATAAGCCTAAGAACCTAGATAAAACTTCACTATCTTGGTGGGTAAATTAATGAGTACCTCGCTTATGTTCAGACCGTCTCCTTGCGTTTTATTCCGACACATTCAGAATCATTAGCCTACTGCTTTGGCCAGTGTCGCTGCGGCTCGCTTTGTGCGTGCGCTTGTAAACTTTATATTTTAAAGGCTCATTATGATGGCTTAGTAATTCTCTGTAACGTAGAAAAGTGTTTGCAATGTTACTTATTACATTCTTTCTCAGCCCTGGAACTCAAACCTTTTTCTGATGCCCCCCATAATATATATTTAAGGAATTATAGGCTATTAATTTCATAAACATGCGATGACCATGAGTCAACTAAACCTGAGTGAAGTTGGCCCCCCACCCAACGCAAAACATCGTCAAAATAGTCTCAATTGTTTGTGCTCCATTTGTGCTGCAGTTATTTTCGTTTGTGCTGCTTTAATTGTTTAGATATTAAAGAATGTTTTATAGGTCATCCTGAGGTCCCTCAGCCCCCCCACATATTCCAAATGAACCCAAAATAGTCTCAATCGTTTGCGCTTCGTTTGTGCTGGTTTGTGCCGTAAATCTTCTTGTTTGTGCTGCAGCGGTATTTTTTATATTAGACATTTAATTATGGGTGATGATGTCACCAGCCCCCCCACTCGCTCCAAACTGATTGTAAATATACCTATAAAACATTCTTTAGTATCTAAAAAATGAAAGCAGCACAAACGAAAATAATTGCAGCACAAACGGAGCACAAATGATTGAGACTATTTTGACGATGTTTTGCGAGGGGTGGGGGGCCAACTTCACTCAAGTGTCAAACCAATGGCTAAAATAACGACTACTAGTCAACTACGACAGTCTTTACTCGGGGGCAGCCCTTGTCAGCTCTATTGTCAACAACAATTCAATCACTTAACACTACACATCTAACAATAGCGAAGATAGACTGTCAAATTAAACAGACAATGATGTATTTAGTATACTTACAGTGTCATAGACGTTGACCACCTTCTTGAGGACATCGGGTAGCAGTCCTTGGGGCTCTAAGATGGGGTACTGCTCCTTCAGGTTGAATACTAGTAATCGGTTGTTGTCTGCCCCAGTCAGTCGAGAAGTTAGGGCCAAGATGCACTGCTTCAAGTTAGCCACAGCTGAAAGGCCACACAGCTCTTTGAAGGGCACTATGGCATTCTGCAGAAAGAGGGGGAAGTTTGGATAAGTACCTGTGGGCAGGTGTATACATAGCACATGGGGTTTACATAAGCCAAAAGTACTTTAACTATTACTCATTTTAATTTAGTTTCTCAACTTAGCTATTTTTCTACATAAAACAACATTTATCTTGTTTGACCCCTATTCTTCCAAGTACTTTCAAGTTGAGTTCAATGAAAATGTTGTTTCTCCATATTTATGAAACCTGACAACAACTGAAATGACGGTACAATAGAGGCTTTCAGAAAACCTTCACCACAGTAAATGTTTATGTTGATAGAAAGTGTCTTTGTTAGTCACTCAAGTCAACTGACCATTATCACTTGCAGTGCACCAACAATAACAATTGTATACACACAAGCCTACTGTTAAACAGAGGACAAAGTAGGAGACAGCCTAATATGTGTTGTAGGGCATCTTAGGGCCAGTGTTATCACACATTGAATATAATGTACACAAAGCTACTAAAATAAACCTTTGTACACAATGTGTAATGAAATGCCACCAAGACCAACAAGCTTCAGGAATTGAGTATCCAGTTCCCTCTATTGCATGTCAATACATGTAAAATTGTGAAAATCGCATGAAAATGTGCAAGCAATGCTGTTTTGAAGTGCCAGAGACTGATAGGTATTAGTCTCAAGATGAACTAGACTATGTAAATATCATATAGATACTTTAAGGGACATTCTTCTTCAAAACTCATCTGTAATTTACACCACCAATTGAATAGGACAATAAACATGTTAAAGGAAAGTTCATACCTGCATGTTTTCTCTGAGGTCAGTTGCCTCTTTGAGTGGCAGAGTAGCTGTCTTGAATACATCATCAACAGGCTTGATCGTCAAGACCCTCATGGTGGCGTATTCCCGACTCTGCTTGCCCTTGCGCACAGACAGCCCTCTCTTGTGAGGCTTACCCCCTCCCCTTCTGTTCGTGATGGCCACATGGACAAAAAGCCAGGCATGAGGCAAAACCTCACCTGTGAGGGATTGAAGTGGAATATGCCGGAATCCTGGCTGTAGACACTCAAAGGGAATTGTGTATTGGCCAATGAACTCATCGCCAATGTAGTCATCATCCAGAACCACAAAGCGCACCATGGCCAGCTCAGGGAGGTTAATCTGGAACTCAAAACTTTCATCAAAGAGTGGGTTTTCCCCATTCTGATTGACTGTTTTAGTTCTTTGCTCAGCACAATCGGCCGGTATACCATGGATCTCCACGTAAATGTAAGGATCGACAACGTCCCCTTTAGCGCCTGAGCCTTTGGGTTTGGGAAAGTTTTGTCCACTAATAATCTTAATGTGCAATAACTGTGGAGAGACACCAGGCACTGAATCTTTAGTGTTGGCACTAAAGTAAGACACCTGTTCCCTCATGATGGCTGGCCTCAGAACATAACCACAATTCCCATTCTGACGGAACCAGCCAATATTTAAGTCCATCATCAGACCTGGTGTCTGGTAGTTCATTGCCACAATTTGGCAACCACACTTCCAGAAGTCCTGAGGGTTCATATTACTGGAGTCAATTCGCATTGGGCTGGGGTACACTCGTGCCAAAAACTTCTTGTTGTAGTTTACAAAGTCTCCAGGGAAGTCGCTGGCACATCGACTGGCAAAGACTTCATTAAAAGAGCAAAGCTCCCAGTGCTTCTGGCTGTGAAAGGACGTTGGAAAGTCTTTGAACTCAGTTGATTTACACAAGGTTACGAGGTCAGAGAGGTCCTTTGAGAGTTGGAACTTCTTAGGCGCAACACTCTGTAGTTCTCCAGGCTCTATGTTCATTCTTTGGGACATCTCAGCACCTTCATCCTCATCTGTTACCTCACCTTCTGAGCTTGTGCAGTTTGCGCCGAGCCTCTTCCCCTTTAACAAGATTTTACCCTTCAAGTCACTGGGTGAGGGAAGGTAGCTATCCTCTGGTTTGGGGGGATTCAAGTGTATCCTATCCCCAAGTATCTTTTTCAGATGCTGAAACATGACCTTTTGCTGCTTTAATGAACAATGGTTTTCCAGACATAATATTAGGGGGAAGTCAGATGCCACAAAGGCATATTTGTTAATGATGTCAATGACACTGCGGAAGACTATTTGCGAGGTCATTGTATGGCCAGTGTAAATGACAGGTTCATTGTCTGGTCCATCCCATACATCTAGATCGACACTACGACAGCCCATCTTGAGTGCTCTGATGTACCCGGTGATGTCAGAAGGGCCTCGAAACTGATCTTCAATTAGGTACGTGTTGTGGGAGGCATTGATGTAATAGTGGGATAGAGGCTGGTTCATGTCCTGGCAGACAGTTTTTTGTTCTGGGTCAAAGATATGGCACTCCTGAGACATTAGGTAATTTGTTAACCCATCAAGTGAAAGCCAGCCCTTCATCTGACCTTCTTTAGAAGGTTCATAGTTTTGAATGACTTCCAGACTTGTGTCTTCACTAACCTGTGCCATACCCTGCTCAGCCTCCAGAAACATCATTAAGTCCTTGGTGTCCAGAAATTCCTTATTGCTTGAGAACTGGACAAGAAGGAAGTAAATTTCTGGTCTTGTACAAAGGTCATGAAAGACTTCAATGAATTCTTCTTTACTCACGTCACAACCCATCTTATCTTTCGCTTTGTGGAGCTCCTTGAATTTGAGTTCTATCTTAACATTTTTAAGTCCAGGGTTAAGGTTTTTGATTAGTTGTACAGCATCACACAAACTGATGTGCTTGGTATTGTTGATCACAGCCTCATCAAAGAGTTCACCTATCCATGATGAGCGCATGTTATTCTGGCTGCTTTCAATCATATTCAGAGTAAGTTTTCCATACGATTTCAAGTATCTAAGCCCAGTCACCCATATGTTAGCTATATCAGCTGAATTTGCCACCAAGTCCAAAGATTCATAGTTCTCCCCGTAGATGATTGAGAAAGCACAGTCTTCCGATATTTGATCATTAATTCCATTGGTTCTAAAAGTGTCTGTGTTCTTCCCTGTCCGCACCTCCTTAATGGACTTAACATCAATTTTGGCTTTGTCTGACTCCTTTTTGGAAGGCTCCCACCTGAGAGACTGCATGTCTGCGTCCAAGAGGAAGTATCGATGATAAACACGGGAGTTTGAGCGAACCTTCTTCAGTTCAGATCCGTCCACCATGGCATTGATGCAGTCACTTGCACTACTGATCTTCTTTTCCGTTGGCATGCTACTGAACGACACAGTCTTCTTCCTCTCTTTGCGCTGTCTTGAGCCATCCTGTAGAAAAGAAGAACATAAACAAACTAAACACACTCACCTGAGCTACCAGTTCATAGCCACATACATCAGTAATAACATTTCAGAAATGTAGCAGAACTTTGAATGTTTACACTCAGTAGACAGATTATTAGATACATCTAGTACCCCCCACCCCTTTGCCTTCAAAACGATATGCATCTGCCTCTGTATAAGCATGTGCAAAGCACATTGGAATTACTATTAAAGCTTTTTACAACATACCTTAAGATATGCCATTAGTCAAGCTCCTATGCAGGTTGAGCATTCACCATCAATTTAGAAAATGCTTTAGCCTCACCATAACCACTCAGCTCTCATCCCTATCAGTTATGCTTACCCTGAGGCTTGCCATGTGACTTTTCTGTCCTTTGTACGCACTTACTGACAGTGCTCATGAAAATCTATAGGCCTGTTTGCTTTACCGTAAGGAAAAAGTCCATTGGAAATTAATCGTTTTCAGATCAAAGGAGAATTGACTTCCCCACATATATTTGAAAAACTGTAAAATTGCAGAGTTTAAAGTGAAACAATGGACAAATTGATTTCTGATCTAAAAGAGTCACATTGAATACTTCATATATATAACTGTACAAAGCCTAAGAAGAAAGCTGCCAGCAGTGGATGAAACAGTGAGGGAGGACCCATTTTCAGCTAAACACTTTCAACCAACAAACTTTCGTCTGCTAGCTAACTGGCTAATATGTTTTCATTTATAACGCTATGTAGATGTGAGACAACATTTGTGGATTTAAAAAGTATGGTTACCATTTCCTGGTATTATTACTACTATTACTATAACTAATATTATTATTACCGGTAAACTAACATTACCCGCTGTAAAGTTTAGCTAGCTAATGACAACTATAGGTTGGGTTGCATTGTCTCATGCTGGAGGTTTAATGTACCCTACATTTCATAGACTATAAAGTTGAACATTACATCCCAACAGGCAATTACAAATTCATTTTCTTTTAATCTTTGTAGCATTTTGTGAATGGACGGCCATCTCCCGAGTATCCTAACACTGTACAGTAGTTCTGTATGCTTTTGCTTCAATTATTATTTTTGTCTACTTCCTTGTTGATTTAAAAAGTCAGATAGTCCTCCACTGCATATTCCATTTCATTTGGCCTCGATTTGGAGGAAATCGCAGAGGTAATACTCCAAAAACAATCCCTTTTTTACTGACCGGAAATATGCTACTTTTCCCCCTCCATGCGCCATACCCTTAGAAGCATAGATAAATATAAAGACCTTTATAGATCTATGCTTAGAAGTGCATCTTGACGGACTAGCAACAGTAACTAAGGTGGATGGGCTTCTGCGAAAGATCTATTGGCTCGAAAGTAGCGGCCTGCTCAAAATTGAAATAGAATTGATATTCCACTTCAACCAAGCTGAATTTGTTGCTAAACATAACGAGGACCTCATTAGCTTTTACAACATGTTTTTACTTTTATTTTCTTACAAAATAAATCTTACCTATCGTACCTTTGCATGCTGGTGCAATAAAAATATTTGGTGTAAAATGTCAAGACATGCTTTGAGAAGCATGAATGGTTTGTATTTACAATTTGTCAACCCCTGTGGAGATGAATTATATAATGCTATACCATTTCTGAGAGGACCTAACCTAGAATAAACGTATACACTATGGCTACATTTCTCTAGACAGTCTCAGCTGCTGGATGGTTTATGCAGCTCCTAGGGAAGAAATACAAATCTAAAATGCATGACTGAAGATAATCCGCATGATCTGGACAAGAATGTGGACTTTATCTGCAGGAGAGCTTTCATTTGTGTTGACCTCTAGGTGTGGCTGCCTGCTAGCCCTATGTTCTGGATTTATGTTGAATGGCTAGGGCTTCCAGGCCCGGTTTCCGCCTCAGGATTTCCTCTTCCACTTGACGGGGACCAGCATCAGTCCCCCAGGCCAGAAAACAATACAGCAAAACTCCCCTGTGTCTTTTTTGTTGTGTTTTTCCTGAAAAAACTATTTTTGTTTACATAAAACGTAAAGGGGGATTTCCTTGCCAATGCTCATTATGTGTATTCAAATGGTTGGTATAGAGGTACAGACTGCTGATTGTATTATGATATTGTTTTTATACTGTACTGTATATTATAATACAATGTGCCATGTCTCATGGATTTTCTCTTCTTAAGTGTAAACATTGTTTAATCAATTAGCTTCATAGCAGAAAGGATCAAAGAGATCAGATCCCTCATATTGGTGTTAGATCATTGTGGCCAAAAAAATCTTAATCTGAGCACTGACCAGTGTTTGACATAACGTTTCAGCATGCTTGATTTGCCTTTGATACTTAAAAGGGACCTTAATCTGGACAACCAGGTCGTGTCTTGACCAGGCCAACGAACTGTGAGAGCTGACACCTCTCAGAGCAAATACTTGCAATTCTCGAATTACATTTACCTGAACTAATATTTATCTTAACTGTTAAAACCCTTTTCCTGGAATGTTATGGTCCCTGAGACATGTACAATTCCTGTATGATGTCATATGTCTGAGGAGCCACTACAGTCCATCCAATAAATTATTTGCATGTCATGTGAACTGTAGACGTAAAGACTGCACAGAGAGAAATGCTTTGTGAACTGTAGGATTGATTTTATGGATTCAACTGTTTAGCCTAGTGCCTTTGAATAGGGGTAATTCAAGATCAAATAAAATTGAGAATTGTAATGAGTGAGTTTCAAGTTTAACACTCCTAGGGCGCAACCATGCTGCTACTCTAAGCCTAATGGCTAACACTCTGGGCATTTGATATTGTCATGCCACCTCAGGTACATTTGCTGAGATTCTGAGATGGATACCTAAACCGCCAGTAAACTCACCTAGATTGTGAGATCAATACACCAAATTCTTTCAATTTTGCCTTAGACGGCACAAAGGAGTATTAGACGATACCCCACGCAGTCCGCGGTTCCAGAATCTTCGCCTTAGTGGCAATGTAGGCCTATTAGGTCTAGGCTTTATTGATTTTAACAAAGTCTTCAGCATTTATGAGCAACCAGTCAAGCAGACAACCTTCAACTTTACTGTGTAAAATTTACTTAATTAGGCTTTTCCCTTTTCCTGTAAAAAAACAAATCTATAAGGAAACACCTGTACACAAAGCTGAGAAGATGTAACATACTGGACATAAGAAAGAGACCACTGTCACAGAAAAACAAAGACTTGAAGCTGGTCTGAGCCTCAATATAAAATATTTTGTGAAGAAATAATACTCCAATGTACTAAGGAACAATGCCACCAACTGCAGACCAAGAGTTCAAGACTGAAATTCTGCTTTTCCTAGATTAAGAAAACACCAAAATATTGAGAAATATTATTGGAAAGAAGTAGGCTCTTACTTAGAAAGTAAAACACTTTGTAGAAGTTCTAAGAGCTGTTCTAGGAGTGGTTCCCAACAGAGACATTACATGTGTTTACTAAGTGTGTGTGTGTGCGCGCATGTTTCAATAGGTTAACCATGTGCTAGCCAACTGAAACAAAAAGGCCCCTTTTCGACTTTTCCACTTACTTAGGTTAGTAAATAAAATATATTACAGTACACCCTAACCCATTATTTTGTAGCAAGCCCATGCATGGAAGTGGGCCTGGTTCGTCAGCATATATTACTTGTTAAATAATTTGGTCTCTACTGGGAGGACCATGTTGTCTAGTCGAAATTTCTGGACTTCTAATTTGACAGATACAATGAAAGGATCCTACGCATCCGGTTATAATTATATGCAAAACTGTACATTCTTACTGTATACCTTTATAATGCTGCTCCTGCGAGGTATTCCAGATTTGGCATCCAATGCCAATGAAGTATTGTTAGCCGTTTCCTGTCCCTGGCTGTCAGGGAGGAAGATGAATCCAGAGACAACCATGTCTGGCGTTATCCCACAGTCCCCGTTCAACACCGATCCTTCGCACTGCGTCTTCCCAGCTGTCTCATCACTGGGCACTGTCGTCGTATCCCCAGAATTTGATGGAGACGAGCCGCTGTTCTCTCCGAACTCCGCCATAGGCACTTCACGCACACAAACCTAGCAAGGAGCGGTCAGCTGTTGGACAGGCGTTTCTGTTGCAATGTTTTTCTTCCAATTTCCTTGCGAACGTATTACCTCGTTAAAATATCTGCACGTTCCAAAAAATCTTTCACAATTTACAGGACACCTAACAGTGACGAGTCTTCCATGGTTGGTGCTCTGTAAAAACATATATATAAAACAATAAAGGATTGATCATCTAGCGACATGTATCCACAGCAACAACAAAAAATACTAAACATCCAACGTCGATATGTGATTGCATGAGTAATGAATTAAAATTACAACAGTTGCTACCTTGACATTTGGGTTAAATGTAATAGGCTTTCACCTGCTTGGCAATTCATGTATTGTCCTACATATCTTCATTCATCTTCTTTAACACCCAGTACGAGCATTCCCCTCTTCAACAAGTTAAACAAATGCTGTTCCCGAAGCATGATTTGTGCATCATCACACACAACCTAGCTCTTGGCTAGAGCTAGCTATTACCATTCACCAGTACCACTAGTACTGTACCAGCGAGCGAACACGTTTAGACCAACTATGCGCTGGCTAGCTAGATTGCTCTAGGTATAACAAACCAGAAGCTATGCAAATTATGATAGATTTAGGAGAGAAAATATGTATACCATTTAACAACTTTTATATGTGTAACTTCATCACACAATGAATCAAACATTTCCATAGCAACTTCACTTGCCTGGTTTGATGAGGTCTTATTTAACAGTGTCAGAGCTTCATTCTGATCTGCTGTGTGGTGTGGGGCGGAGTGAAGAAAAAAGGCTCGTAGGTAGACTACCTACACTACGCTAGCAAAGCATCATCAACTAGATTTGTTAGTTTGGCGAAATATCTAGTTTGTTAGCTAAAAACGTCTGCTGCTGATAGGGCTGCGCTGGCTTTACTAGTTAGCTACTGTGCGCGGTGAGCTAGCTACGTAACTAGTCTGTACAACGTAGCTCAGTTAGCCCTAACTGTAACCAAGTCTATGCAGGCTCAAACCCCTTAATATGTTTTCGAACTAATTGCTCGCTAATTGCCTGTCCCTGCAAACATTATTCGTCCACATATTTGCATTGAAGTAAAGAAAGTCAGAATGAGAAACAGAAAACTGATAGACAAGGTCTTTACCAAAACCCTATCAGGAGAAACCTAACAACCTGTGTATTACAGTACCTAGCTAGCAAGCTACAGTATCTGAGGGTTGCTTCCTTTTGATTTCTGGACTGTAGTGCAAGCAGCAGCGCAATTTAAACTTTCAGATTGATAATGTCTGGTTGATTTCTTATTAGACTTCATATTCTGTAGCTACTTGCCTAGGCCTGACATAAACAGTAACTACGTATTAATTGCCAGTGGCCTAGAATGTAAAGCGCAACTATAGTCTATGGTTCAGATAATAAACATGCATAATCTCAGTCTAGATGTCTCGTTCAGAAATCCTGCAGAGGCAAAAAAAAATGCTATTTGTATTTTTTTAATTAAAATTAGGTAGGCCTAGAGTAGTTCATTTTAAAAATAAATGTTGTTCATTGTTGTATTTGTAAATAGAAAGTTACTTTTAAACAGTGAACAAACCATTATGATTTAAACGAATGATTTCTAGCGCTATTGTGGCTTTATTTAGGGCCTACCGCATGAGAAAGATTACGTTTGTGCTATAGAACTAAAATCAGTTTTACAGTAAATAACATCACATTATAGCTTTCTTTAATTAAACTGGTTTCCGTTCTGTCATGTCGTGTAAAACGTTGCCTAAATATTGGACAATATAGCCCTCTGCTGGTGAATTGGCCTATAGCTACCATTTATGTTTTTGTTGTCTTCATAACCACTACCTCACATAGGCCATGTAGTTAATTTTAGTACTAAGGTGCGTTTGTTTGGCACGTTTTAAGACCAGAGGCTTGTAGAACAGAAAACTGCATGTGTTTGTACAATACAAACTATGTCAGTGAGTCAGATTTGTGTGGGAAAACCAAAGTGCAGGTTATGAACTAGGTGCCATTTCATATTCATGCAAGCTACATCACGTGAAACCTTTTCACCCATTTTTTACAATTTAGTTGTAGTCTTTGATCTTTTTAGAGTCTCACTATTGTATTATAATTACATTATTTAAGTTTGTCTTACCCTTTTATATGAACTGTTTCCCCTTATACTCCTGTAGTAAGCCACACCCACGTTTGGTCCAAACATTGCCCATTGTGATAGAGCTTGGACTGAACTGGACTGGAATGTGCTTTTACACATTATGTAGCTATGCAACCCAGTACATGTGATTCATACACTCAATTTCATGGCAGAATGCACAATTTTAACTATTCAAAATAAAGGTAACAAAAGGTATTTTACTGTAGTTGCAGAGTTGGTTGTTTTGTCCCATTTCCCCCAAAACAGGTAATAATTTGATTGTTTGAAATGCATTTAATGCCACATTACAGAAAGGTTTAGCATAGAAATCCATAAATGTAATCATTATCGTCAATTGATATTAACAAAATACATCCAAAGTTTCAGAAATTGCATTTTAAGATCAGTGTTCTTCGTGCAAACTTTAATTTTTCATCCAATTTTCTTTGCATTAAATCGAATTCCGTTTGTAGACAGCAGAAAGCTTTCCACTGGTCAATATTCCATGAAACTGATAATAGATTTTCTATTAATGTGGTGTTAATCATGTGCTCAAGTCAACCACTGCATAACTGTAAAAAATAATTTGATCAAGGAAAGTATTTATGTCAACATTCTTGAACATGATTTGATATTATCTGGAAATTATATTAAACTGACTTAAATCAAGGTATCAGCAATGTGGGGTTTTTTTAAAACAAGAAGCCAACTTTGAGATGATTCAAAGTGATAATAACACATGAAATACACTGTTAGCATCTTGAGACCATGAAATAGGAGTTTCCTATTTTCGAGCTATTGGAATTATTTCATTGTGGCATTTACAGAGGGCAGGGCAAAAGGCAGACACCCAAATGTTGGAACACCCGGCCTTTGCTTTAAGTGCTGCACAGTTGGGATACTTGTTTACGTAAGGACAGGGATTGGCTGTAATGAAACAAGAAAGTTAAGTTAATTTACAATTCCCAAAAGGTCTATATCTATAGTAGCTACTGTGCATTTAGATAAGCCCATAATTTGTACAGTATATATATATACACAGTATATTTATACATATACAGTAAACATACACATATATATATATAGTATACAGTAATATCACTATTACTCAATTACTATGGATATGAGGTAATTGTACTATAGGGCAGGTTTTTGCACAATGTATATCATGTAACTTACTGCAAAGGTTGTTTTCACATGCATTGGGACACATGGCACATGGCGCTCCAACCTTGTATGGGGGCACTCCTCTGAAATTCCCACTGTTAACGAAATCATTCAAAGGATCACTAGCTTATAACTTCCACCCGCTTGATTACTCTACACCCATGAGAGGTTTTTACATTTAGCGTTTTGACACGTGCTGCATATATAACTTTACAAATGTCAGTTTAACATATGCTTATCAATTTATTGTAGTGTTATGTGGATCAGAGTGCACATTCTAAACAGCTTGTGGAGGTTGCAAAAATGTGACTTACGCTCTGTAATAGTGGCAGCCGTAGAAATAGACTGAGCCTGGACATATGGCTACTCCACAGCCAACTTTGTAAGAGCTATTCCACACTACCTGTATCAAAGGAGAGGCAACATTGTGATAGCAGTTTTTTATTGTCTGAACCTTAACATGTTCATAAAGTCCAAACAGAATGCCAAGCATTCATCAGAAGGCTGTTACCTGTGTATAGTGACCAATGGATTGACCATTGATAGAGCCATTAGGATATAGGTAATTAATGACTTCACTGTGCCAGGCTGTGACAACTTCCGTCCAAGCATATGATGCAGATGATTTGAAGAGGTTCTCGCCACATTCATAGTCTGTTCATCATGGAAATGAGAAGAGAAACACAAATGTAAATAGATATACAGTATATCCACATAATAATGTAATCTATACATTTCTTAGAATAAGTAAGCACACAATCTAGGAACACTGTGCCTATAGAAAGATGTTGGGGTCCCAGAATATTAGCTCATGTGATTTGTTGTTTTGACTGATTGGTAGATCATATCTCTGTGATCCAATTTTGACAACGCTTATTATGGACAACCCTTGGTTAGTTTACTACTGGACAGATACTCAACTGATAAGTGAAGTGAGCCATCTGGTTTACCAAGCTACTCAACTGTATGATTGATATGCATTATCTAAGTTAAATATGAGTAAGTTAGCAGGTAAGCTAGGAGTACCTTGAAATCATACAGTACCCTGTAGAGTGGGTAGATATATCCGTGAAAAAACATTTGTATGCAATGGGAACACCTTATCCTAGGGGGATGAGTGAAGATGTTTTAATTTAAATACGTTTATATATTATACCTCCAATCATGCGACTGCTGGGTGGACCATGAGCCATGGAACAGGTATCAACCCATGCCTGAGCACTGGCTGCAGCCTCCTCACTCCAGCTCTGCAAGGTACATACAGCATGCAAATGATGGGTCGGTAACATTTGGTGTTGACCTTTTGAATAGTTACCCATCAAAATCAAACCAACCAATTGTGTGACAAACACAACTGTGTTTGTACATAAGTAAATATATGAATATCAAGTCATTGTCGGTTCAGAAGGACTGGTATGAAACTGTAGACATAAAAGCTTACCATCTTGAGCATGTCACCTGCCGTAGGCTGAACAGCTCGCCTGAAAGTGTTATGCTGATCAAGGATTTCCATCTGAACTGCTGTGCTGTTTGTGCAAATGTCTACACATATTTGAAAATATATAAAAGCCCATAAAAATGTCTTAATCTACATTGAATCATAACCAGTATGGGGTTTCATAAAACGCATGATCAATACAACATTGAATGCTAATTAATGTTAGTTCATTTATGTTTAATTAAACAGTAAAATAGATTCTAGATTGGGCATTCTGTATATGATGATATGAGTACAGTGAAGTCTGGTGACTTTAAGTTGCACTTACTTGATTCCTTAGAAAAAAGGAGAATATGAAAGAAATTAAGAGTCAGAACACAACTTCATCTTGCACATTAGTTAGCATACAACTATCGTATTCTGTGTACATATTATTAGTTCAGTGTCTCAAAGATTGTTACAAATAAACAAAAAAAACTGTACACACCACATTGCATGCAGAGTGAACTCTGTGCAGTGTCAAGAAGCAAACCACGAACAAAAACATTTTTCTAGAAGTCCTGGAGAGAGGAATACACCTAATTAATGATAGAAAACAAGAACATAACAGGCCTGATATGGATTTACATTGAGAGAAATTTAACTTCCCTTTATCCTGAAGTGTTTAATTCAAAAGTTGAGTTAAGATCCCAGAAACACAATTTTACTGATAATTTGATTTCCTCTGTGTTTTAAATAATAACGTAAAAAGATTCTAATACTTGCCCAGGAGAGTTTGAGAGCAGAATGACCCACTACCTGTTCAGGGATCCAGTACCTGTTCAAGTAGTTGGGTGGTTTAGTGCTTTTTGTACCCTCCTTTTATAAGCCTTCCCTCAACCTATATTACTGGTCATACAATAGTTACTTTCTGGACAATAACAACTCTGCAAACTAGTTTTAAGAACAGCTGACAGGAGCAAATATGGAATTGTAAGCCCAAGGGTGTAGTTTATGTGCAGATATGTGCAAATACTGTGAAGTGATCAATCATTAAATAACATTTAATTCGTCAGACAGCCATGCATAGGGTAACATTGACTGAATGCTAAGGTTAACTGTCTAGTCAGTGTTTGTTTCAGTATTGTATGCAGAGTATTAGTTCACTCATTCAGCAATATTGCTTTTGTTGCCGTATCCTGTTGTAAGTTATGTCAATATCAGTATTGCCTGTGGACAATAAGTATAGCGCAGAGGTCATATATAACACATGTGCAATGTTGTAATCTTATTTGTACGTTTTTCGGATAACTTTATGCCTTGATAACTGGAACAGTACCTTCCACGAAGAGGCACTCAACAGTTTTATCATGACTTGACTTTGAGTGAAGAGTCCATTCTTGCAAATGGCAATGTCACATTGTAAAAAAGACTAGTATTTAACTACATAGCCATACCCAGTAAAACCTTGTAGGTACAGAGGAATTTGTGTCATCAAATGGATTTAAGTGTTTGAAGTATAGGTTACAAAAATTTAAGAAGGCACAGTATGGGAAAAGGGTGCAATGGGTAAGTGAATTTTGTGAGGGCAGTGTATGGTGAAAGTCAGATTTCTAAGTTATTTCTATGTTGTTCACGATAATTCTAGGTTGCTTCAGTAAAAATGGTACAGAAGGTGATGTTAACAATGTGGGCATTGTAGCTAAGCAAATCAAAAGTAAATAGATATATACACTGACATTAAGTGAAAACAACTTACTGACCCCATAAAAGTTATAATGAGAAACAAAGCCCTATAAAAATCATACGTATCTCACTGTATGTCTTAACATACCTTTGCTCATTCACAGCTATGGAATTACGTGTGGGATTACGCTCAACAATGTATACTTAAGTGGGTGTTATTCTAAGGACCATGTTTGTGGCTGTGCCGATACTTGTTCATAAACACACATTGGTCGGTTTCGAAATGTTTTGTTTGTTTGAAGAATTATTGACAGGCATCATCCCACACCATGTCACAGCTTGATGGTTAGTGACAATGACCGCACTTTCTACAATACCAGGTAAAGAGTACAACTTCCAAATTTACATTTACATTTATTCATTTAGCAGACGCTTTTATCCAAAGCGACTTCCAAGACAGAGCTTTACAAAAAGTGCATAGGTCAATGATCATAAACAACAAGATAGCCCCAAAAACATTGCGGGAAGCCAAAACATGAGCATACATTGTGATAAGTAAATAAGTGCCAATGAGAAGAAACATAAGAGCAAGTAGTTAAACAAATTACAAATGAGTAGTTAACTCAGTTACAACTAACCAACAAGTTACAACTAACCAACAAGTGCAACAAGTCCCTCAGTAATACCGAATACCATAAATTAGTGCATAGTTGTTAATCCAAACATTAACTTTAACCAAAACCTTACAATAATTGTTGATTATTACCACCTACACATGTCCATGCTACCTTAGTGTTGTCTCAGCAGAGTAGAAGTAGTGAAGCAGTATGAGCATGGTCAAGTTGTCAGTAGCCTACAAGTTGTGTAAGTAAAGTGACTCTTCTATTGAACATTTGACACATGTACAGAGCATTTTGCCAACTTCCAGATAATTTTTTTATCATCATTTTACCAGTTTCAGCTATGAGTAATGCTGAAGCCAACAGAAATAAATAGTAAAAGACAAAGTCAAGAATATCGTGCAGGTGTGTGTGGAAAAATGCCACATTTTCTCCTTATTTCTATTACGTTTGGCTCTTTTATTTATTTTTATAGATTTTCTTTGAAATATGTGGCAGCATAGTGGTCTAATACTGTGGGTTTAATAAAGTCTTAGCTACTGTAAAGCTCAGTGAGTGAAGTAATGGCTGTACTTGTATATTAGCATAGTAATATAATAGAGTAGTCAATAGTATATGAGCTCCGAAATTCTTTTCTTGGCCATGACACGTTTACTCATGGAGTTCTTAAAAGGGAAAACAACTGTACCAGTCGGTCAATGTCAATTTAGTGTTAAAACTAGCTTACTATGGAAAACACCAGAGGGCACTCTTGCGTCATATTACATAAATTGCATTAAAACAACTGTATAGACGTTTTTTTAAGAATCTCAAACTCAGCATTTATGGATATATGAATTAACAAAATTATAAACTAAACTAATGGTGTTTTATTATTATTACATTTAGTCATTTAGTAGACGCTCTTATCCAGAGCGACTTACAGTAAGTACAGGGACATTCCCCCGAGGCAAGTAGGGTGAAGTGCCTTGCCCAAGGACACAACATCAGTTGGCATGACCGGGAATCGAACTGGCAACCTTCGGATTACTAGATTCTCTCCAGCCCGATTCCCTCACCGCTCAGCCACCTGACTCCCTATTATAATATTTGTATTTCTTTCAGTTAAATCTTTAGCAGTCATGTCACACTGCACTGATTCTTCTCAAGTCAATCAATTATTTGTCCTGCCACCCATCAAGAACACATGCGTTATTTAACAAATACCAGCTATGCACAAACCAATGCGTGACTTCCTAGCTCAACAACTTGGACTGGCATTATATGTCCCATTAGGGTTGTTTTGGAGCCTCAACCAACATGAAAATGTCAGCAACAATCACTGATACATCCCTTGAGGTTGTTTTAGTTTTAGCAGTTGACCGTCTGTGCCACCACTGCATGTATTCTCAGTTTCGGTTAGAACAATTCACCCACTCAAGCATTCCCTCTGATTATATGATGTTCGTGGTTTTTTGCTCACAAAGTTTGACAGATTGTAAACAGATTAGGCAAATATACTCTGGGGGTTCGTTACTCTACTTTAAGCTTCAGCAGTATAGATACTGTATACAACCTGCTTGACCCCAACCAATCGGGCTTCAAGACTGGCCACTCCACAGAGACTGCCCTCCTTTCAGTCACCACTGCCCTCCAGTCTGCCAGAGCGGCTTCCAGGTCATCCGTCATCATTCTGCTGGACCTTTCTGCAGCGTTTGATACGGTTAACCACCAGATCCTGCTCGCCAGACTTTCTGAGATGGGCATCACTGGCACTGCACTCCAGTGGATCTCATCCTACCTGTCGGGAAGATCCTACCAGGTTTCCTGGGGAGGCAAACTGTCAGGCCCTCGCCAGCTCTCCACTGGTGTCCCACAGGGCTCCGTCCTTGGACCCCTCCTCTTCTCTCTGTACACCACCTCACTTGGACCAATCATCACCTCCCATGGCTTCTCCTACCACTGCTACGCTGACGACACGCAGCTGTACCTGTCGTTCCCCCCGACCGATCCGGGGATCTCAGCTAGGATTGAGGCCTGCCTCACAGACATCTCCGCCTGGATGACCGAGCACCACCTCCAGCTGAACCTCGCCAAAACAGAACTTCTCATCATCCCGGCTAAACCCTCCATCTCCCACGATCTCTCAATCACCCTGGGATCTGCGACGGTGACCCCTTCATCCTCTGCCAGGAACCTTGGGGTTACCATGGACGACGAGCTCTCCCTCACGGCCCACATTGCTGCGGTCTCCCGGTCGTGTAGATTCACCCTCTACAACATCCGGAAGATCAGGAGATACCTGTCTGAGCACTCCCACCCAGCTGCTAGTCCAAGCACTTGTCCTCTCCAAGTTGGACTATTGAAACTTGCTGCTCGCTGGTCTCCCAGCATGTGCAACCCGCCCTCTTCAGAGGATTCAGAACGCAGCGGCCCGCCTGGTCTACAATCTACCCAGACGCTCTCATGTTACCCCGCTCCTCATCTCTCTCCACTGGCTACCTATCATGGCCCGTATCAGATTCAAGACCCTGGTATTGACCTTCCGAGCAGTGAACGGGACTGCACCCGTCTACATCAAGTCTCTCCTGCAGCCTTACACCCCCACCCGTCACCTACGGTCTTCTTCAGACAACCGCCTGGTGGTCCCACCGCTCAAGACCGCCCGGTCCCAACACAAGCTCTTCTCCTGTCTGGCCCCCCAGTGGTGGAATCAACTCCCCACCTCCATCAGAGACACTGACTGTCTCTCCACCTTCAAGAAAAGGCTCAAGACGCACTTGTTCCGGGAGTACAACGGTACTTAGGAATGGTTCGCTTGACCCGATGTTAGTTTCCTCAAGGATCACAATGACTCTTGCTCAGAGACTTGTTGCTCTTGTGGTTAGTGGTAACTGTTTTAAATTTTTTGTACTCGCTGTGATATATTGTTTTTATTATTGTTGCTTGTTTTTTCCACAGGTACACTTGCACGTATAGCGGTTCATGTTGTTTAATTGTAACTTGTTTAACTACATGCTCTTATGGTTCTTCCCTTTGGCACTTACTTTGGTTGTTCACAATGTGTGCTTCATGTTTTGGCTACTCGCAATGTTTTGTGGCTATCTTGTTGTTATGATCAGTGACCTATGCACTTTGTAAAGCTCTCTCTTGGAAGTCGCTTTGGATAAAAGCGTCTGCTAAATGAATAAATGTAAATGTATACAGTAAAGTTATAACAAGTCATATCAACAATCTACCTTAACTAGATGTTTCTTATTTGCCTCTTTTCTGTATATCAAAAGCAAAGGCTGACAAACCTCTGTCAAAAATGGATGTTCGCCAGAACTAGAAATATTGTACAAGCAGCAGGGTTGGGTTTAATTCCAGTTTCAATAATTTCTAAAACCTCAATTTTGAGCATGGCCAATAGAATGATGCTTTCAGTCCAACAGGAAGTTATACAAAATACAATCAAAATACCTACAAAACAGAATGGTGTCCTCAACCCTCCCATCAACTACTGTAGTAAACCAGAGATTTTCCTCCCACATGAAAAAGGACCCAGGATGTTGGCGCATAACTTAAAGAAATTGGAGAAAATGATTATCCTCAAACTTTGAATCTTTGGGATATCATCAAACCTCAAAATTGTCATAAGAGGGGTTTCACTATTTGCCACCAAGAGGCCGTTCAAGCATTGGCAGAGCCACCCAGTTGCCTTTTTGACATTGTTGTTGTTGTTGTTGTTGATGCGTCAGACAGCTGTCCCATGAGCAGTCGCATGGCTCTCTAAGCAGCATTTCAGACTGGTCTGAATAATGAATACACACCTACAAGGGGCATCAACTGGATAACATTAAATATGGATAGTCACTATAGAGGACAGCAGAAACACCCATTCAAATCCCCGAAATATATCCTCTCGCCCTAATTCCTAATGCCAGCCATACAACCCTCCCAAATCTACAAGTACATTTATATTTACATTTAGTCATTTAGCAGACGCTCTTATCCAGAGCGACTTACAGTAAGTACAGGGACATTCCCCCCGAGGCAAGTAGGGTGAAGTGCCTTGCCCAAGGACACAACGTCATTTGGCACGGCCGGGAATCGAACTGGCAACCTTCAGATTACTAGCCCGCTTCCCTCACCACTCAGCCACCTGACGCCAAGTAGGGTACCTCAATTATTTTTTCTTCAAATACACACAGTACTCATTATGTCTCCCAGTTTCTCTTTCTATGGTTTGTTTGTCTCTTGCTGTTTCTCTCTCCTATCTCCACTTTGGCTGCTCAAGCACTCTTCCCCTTGCCCACCTCTGCTGCTCTTTCCCTCAATCTGGTATGTCCCGACCCTTCCTTCCCCTTCCCTCCCTGCTCACTCTCTTTCCCTTTCCTCTCTCTCATTCCCCTCAAGTCAAACTCAAATGGATTCTTCAGTCGACTGGAACTGGTGCTCGGCTGGAGAAGCATTGAGTGTGAGTGAGCGAGGGAGCGAGGTAGAGAGAGCGCGACAGAGGGAGGCAAAGAGAGGGGTGGAGGGACTGCACTGAGCAGAGGCTGGGTCAGAGCGCACTGACAATCACGGAAGAGAGAGGAGACAGAATTAGCAGCGAAAACAGAGAGAGAGAGAGAGAGAGAGAGAGAGAGAGAGAGAGAGAGAGGTGAGGTAGATGTGACAGGATGTGGTTTTCCAGAGCTTGCAGAACATCAGCGAGGCATACTTTGAGCATGAAGCAGACAGTTTTCTGCACTCCTTTAGCTGAGTGAGTCGCCTGAGAGAAAACAACTCGCCACCAGAGCTACTGATTCCCTCCACATATCAGACTGCTCCTGCTCGCTTGTTTCTCTTTTCTCCTGCCACCAGCTCCTTGTTCCAGCTGTGTCAAGAGGACCTGCGTCAGGAGTCTCAGTGGATAGGAGCATCTCTTACTGTGCTCTTCTCCTGTCAGTGGAATGAATATCTCTTTTGAAACAGCTGGTCCAGTTGCTTTCTCCTGATCTCAACAGTCAACTTTCAGACCCCGGTGTGGTTCACAGCTTCTAAACAGGTAAGCAATCTGTCAGACTGATAAGATGTGTGTCTGTGTGTCTGTGTGCTACAAGTCTGTGTGTTTGTGCCTGTGTGCCTGTGTGTGTGTGTGTGTGTGTGTGTGTGTGTGTGTGTGTGTGTGTGTGTGTGTGTGTGTGTGTGTGTGTGTGTGTGTGTGTGTTGGTCTCTGTCTGTATGTACATGCATGTATGTTTATATGCATGTTTGTATGTATAGTATGCATGTCAGATGGCAGACATCTTCTAATCAGTAGTATGAACTGGGGAACAGAATAGAGTAATTTGAACATCACCCATTATTCCCTCTCTTATCAGTATCTATGACTTGTGTGTATTTTCAATGTGATACCACTGTATGTCTATCAAATCCCAGGGCAAGCTTGGACAGAAGACAAAAGTAAATCAGTAGCTCATACCAAGCACCACAAAACTGAGGGCACATCTATACATCAGTTGGTGGCACAAGTTACAACTTTGGTTTATCTTGGTATAACAACCAACTCACGGAAACACAACCACATTCGCCCTCAGGGCAGTAATCATGCAGATCAATTGGCTGGTGGGGTTGAAGTCAATTGTACGATGGTACAGGGGGGAGCAAGAATGCCCAAAAATGGAAATGGAGGGATGTGAGAAGCCCAATGAAAAATATGAGAATGGAGAAAGTATGAGAAAGGCAAGACAGCCGACAGGAAGCATCAGAGAAGTTGGGGGAATGAGGAAAAGACAGAGAAAGTTCAGTGAGTGAACACTGTTTAAGTCAACCAGTTAATCAGTTCCAGCTGGTGAGTTGTGAGCGCTGGACTGTGTTAACCCTTTAGTGTTGATGGGTCAGAAGCTCATTCACATACACATAGAGAAACATTTTCAGAATTCCTGCAAAAAACATCAGTCATTTCAGAATGTGGAAATAAGTTGTGTTGTGATGTTTTATATGACATACCTTTGACAATATATGCGCATCAGCATAATTATTGATGATTGTACATTTCAGAATGCAAACTAAGTTCATTACAATAAAATAATCTCTCAATCTTTATCATGCAAAATGGTTTAAAAAAAGCATGTTTTCATTCAATATTTTTTACTATAAACACTAAATATCTGTTGAAAAGGTAATGGTCTTTTTTTTTACAACCGTAACTCAACTGGTTTGTCATTTTCTCCTCATTCACCACAACCTGATCTCTGGGGATACAAATATCTTAGTTTGATGACGTTCTGGAAGATGATTAATAGATTTTTTGCACAAGCTTCATATCTCTGTTCTTTGAATGCATGTTTAGTGTGCAAGATTGCTGGGAAAGAATGTTCATCTCTTGTTCTTTAGCAATGGGCTTTTGAAGACGCCAAGTTATTCAAGCTACCGGCATAGCCCTAGATTAAGACAGGATATTACCAGAAAGCCTTTCTGCTAATGGATGTTGGAATGTGATATTTCTTAGTGCTGGTACTTTCAAATGACAAATTATAGTACATTAATCAAAGATCAATGTCTATCAAAGTTACAGTTACAGGTAAAGCTCTCTCTTGGAAGTCGCTTTGGATAAAAGCGTCTGCTAAATGAATAAATGTACAGTTGCCAAAAGGATGCTTTCTGTTTCCTTAGAACAGCAGCTTAATTTGAGGGTTCAAATTGCCTGGTATAGACTTCTTAGAGTTCTCGTCTTTGGACGGTGAAAGTTGGATGTGCTGGGTCGACTCCCTTGGTGGGATTCACAGTCTGATTATCAACAGGTGTTGATGGTCTCACAGGCGTGGATAGTTTAACAAATGTGGATTTTGGTCTCTAAGTCTATTAAGCAGACCAGGCCACAGCGCCATGTTGCTGGATTGTGATGGTTCTTAGTTGTGGGACCTTCAAATCATAATACTGTGTTGTTTCTTGAATAAAGAGTCAAGGACGTTATATTAACAGGTTGCCAGTGTTCTACTATTTTTCACTCCCTCATCAGATCAGAACATATTTAACATATGTCAGGCTAGATTCTACAAGGGGAAACTCAGTGCCTAATATTCGTTGCTTTGTAGTGGCTTACAGTAATTGAGGAAGATGACAAACCCCTTGATATTTCTAGAAGCCAAATGGACTCCTGATGTTATGGGTGGTCCAGAAAACGGTGGCAATATTGATTGGGTAATGTTCAACATGGACATGTCAATATGGTATATGAATAAGCCACAGACTTCATTGACCTGCCTCAAGCAAGTTCACTGAAAAGAGTGAGTGATTCATGTTTTGAGGAAAATAATGATAAACCAAAAGATTGTCTATTTTTAACCAGCTTTTACGCCTTTTTTTTCTTTTTTTCTTTTAGACATGCATTCACTTTGATGGTGATCCCAAAACATTCCATTGCTTATGCATGGTAGATTTACAATATGTTTGGATTTTCAGTCTAGAATTATGTTAAAATCCCAGTAGGAAAAGATTATGCATAAGATATTAAACTCATGACTGTCAAATGCAGAATAAGAAGAGAATATGTGGATTGCTCTAGCAGATGAGGAAAGAAAGACTTATGGAGGAGGAAAGGAGTGAGCCGATAGTATAGACAAAAAAAAAAACTGGGAAAAAGGAGACCAAGAGAATGGGAGGGAGAGAAAGAGGGAGGGAGAGAAAGAGGGAGGGAGAGAAGAGCTTAGCCTTCAAAAAGAAAAAAAAATTAGGCAAGGGATATTGGTGTCTATTATTCTCCTGAGAGCGGGAATAGTCGTGAAGGGTCTGGTTCCCATGGTAATAGCTCCCTAGACGTTTGTGTGTGTGTATGTGTGTCTGGCTGTAATGTGTGGATTGTGCTCAGGCCTTGAGACAGTACTGTACAAGGATAGGGGTTCAGCCAGGCCAGAGTGAGCTAGGACATTCAGCCTTGAAGCACTATAAACACAGACTCTTTTCAGACAACTTTTCATTTGCACTCATCTCCTCTCATCTACCAGGTAGGATTCTCTTTGTGTGTGTAAATACATATTGACCTTGCACATTGTAATAAAACTGTGTTTTTGTGTGGGACATAGTGCTATTAGTTAGTACATAGTAATAATCCTTCCAACAACATGGTTCACAAATTTACCTTTCTCAAATATTTAGCTGTCCTTAGGTCTAGTTTCAGTGTTGTAGGTTGGTTAATAATGGCAACATTCAATATGTTCAAATCCCAGCCCATCTATGCTTTTCCTCTTCTCTTGGGCCCCTTCCCTGTAACCTCCCCATACACGGTCCCACCTCGGTGAGAAGCCAAGGAAGGAAGGAAGGAAGGAAGGAAGGAAGGAAGGAAGGAAGGAAGGAGGGAGGGAGGGAGGGAGGGAGGGTATTATTCAAATGGGGAATGACCCTGCTCAGTGATCTGTGCTCTTGGCCCTTGAGAGCACTCTCCCTGTAGTGGAGACAACACACCAACAGGAAACTGCACCTTATGTACTACTTTTGTCACAAAAGGACAAGGACATATAAAGGAGTGAGAGAACAATATTTTAAATGGTCTTGATTGGTTTTCTACCAGTCCCTCCATTTGAAAGATAATTCAAAGTAGTTGTCTCGAGCATTCAGCCACATCTTTAGCCACATCATTTCCTGGCAATTGCTTCCAGAAATGCATGATTGTTGCTTTCAGTTCCTGAACCCATGGTGGAGTTCATAACCTTGACGCCAGTGAAGCAATGGACATTGAAATGAACGTGAATAACATAACCCCTACTTCTCTATCATATCAGGGAAGCCTGGTCACAACATTCTAAACAAACTCAAACTTACTGTTCACAACCTTATAAGGTCTTATTGAGCTAAACATCAGATTTGACGGACTTAGTGCGAAGAAAAAGGAGACAATTTAGTTTAAACCTCAAACCAGCCTGCAGAGTGCTATAGGAAAATGGTCAGGCCCAACAAATTCTGACTGCCCTGAGCAGACCACCTCTAAGGAGAAGTTGGTGAGAGAAAAAAAGTTGTTGCAAAAAAATCAAAACATCTCACACTTCCCGTGTCAGCTCTAAAAATACACACCACCGCCTCGCCTCCTCTAGTCCCCAGGAGTTAGGCAAATACAAGCCTCCTCCATTTGTTCTCTCCCTTTGTTTTCTTTTTGTTCACCTCTTTTGTTCTGGCCCCTTTCCCCTTGTCAATGTAGACATCATGGCAGAGCCCCTTTGTTCTCTCTCTCCACCTTTCCTTCTCTGACTGTTTCTCTATCGTAAACTCTCTCTTTGTGCCTCGCTTGCTCACTCTCACTGAAAGTGACAGAGACCATATCTGAGGCAAGAGATTATGGTAAACGCTGTTTAAGTAGACTGTAGAAGGATTCTGGGTCTTAGACGCATGTTAACTCTTGTCTTGTTTATTTTGATGTCAGAATTATTTTAAAAGATGTACTAATTGAACATATCGAAGTTTGCATATGGTCCTGGGTGCTTATATTCTTTTTAGATTTGAGAACACATGGGAAACAGGGAAATTAATGGAGCTATTTTTACTTGTCTTTTTGCCTTTGAATATGCACTCTGGGAATGGGAAGAAAGGTTTTGATCTAATTCATAGACATGTAGTATAGATGACACAGTTCCCTGAGATGACATGCTCAGCTCCACTGAACACCAAAAACATCATAGGACATCAAAGATCCCACCGCTATCACTGCTATTAAGTTGTAGTTTGATCACATGCCTTTTCCTCAATTTACAGTAACTCAAAAAGAGACATTGGGTACAACATATGTCCCATGACACACAACAGAGATGTGTTTCTAAAATGGACAGCACTCATGGTAACTGGTATGAATCTTCTGTTGCCAACAAGCCTGTGGCCTTCCTCATCATCCTTTATTTGAGTCTTCTTGCAGTCCTCTTTCTGTCCCTCCCTCTCTCTCCCACGTTCTACTTGCAATGCATTACAGACCCTTGTCTCACTAACGAATAATCTCCAACCAGTCACCCCATTTCCTCTTCCTTACCTTGATTGGTTTTCACCTTTTCATTCTTCCAGCTCACCTCATTAACTTAGCACACCATTTCCCCCTCCCCACCCCAACCCCGACCAGCTCTATCCTTCCACCACCCCTCAACCCCCATCTTTCCCACCAACTGTCCCCTCGTCTAGCAGCGGCTCTTCTTAAGTTATTAGAAAGGTACACAATAGAGATCTATTAAAAGGGGCCAGACGGCAGCAAAGACCCATCAGACTTCCAACCCACCCCATCCTTCCCAAATCTCGCTTCTGCACGCCCTAGAAAACCCAGATGGTGGAAACTGATTACATCAAACTGTTTAAGTAATCAAACCTTCATTTAATAAATGTATAGATTGTATTATTTACTTCTAGAAATGGCTCAAATGGTTTATTGTCATTAGTAACCACACACGTTATGAGTATTCTGAATGTTTAAGGTTTACAGTGCAGTAGGATATAATATGCTCCGGTCAGTAGAGATGCAGTGACACCGTTACAAGTAATTTGGGTGTTGCCAGGCAAGCAGGAACACCCTGGAACATCTATCACCCCCATTTGGGATAGAGGGCTCTGGGAACCATGAAAAATCGGGCTCATTTATTACCTTTTATTTATTTATTTGGAGGCGTTATCCGGCATGTTGTTCCTTATTGGTTTTCCCTCTGAAACTCCCTGAGGGACCACGGATCGGATGTCTGTGTGTATGTGCGTGTGGCCTATAGGGTCATGTGTGTATTTAAATGAGAGTGAGCGTTAGAGTGACAGGGATGGGAAGAGAAAAACAGATTAATATTTCCTTCTACCAGACAGCGATGATGCTTTATGACTGGTGTCCAGCTTCATACACAACTACACACACGCACACACACACACACACATAGAGGGAGAGTAAGGAGAAAATTGATTGATTGAGAGCACACAGAAGATTTAGCCTCCTCTCAACCCTTCTCCTCTCTTTTCAGGGTGCACAAACACACTCTGGAGAGATGGGGTGTGGACTGAGAAAGCTGAAGCCGTCCGAGGAGAACAGTCCAGGGAAGATCTATTCCACACTGAAGAGACCTCAGGTGGAGACCAAGGTGGGGGTGGCCTACACGTACCGCTTCCTGGACTTCCTCATAGGGAAAGATGGTAAGTCTTAAAACTAGATTCCCAATGTAAGATTTTATTTCAAGTTTATAGTTTAAGTGCAAGTATAAGTACATTGGAATAATTTGGTCCAGCTTGTCTTGACAATCTCCGGCAGCCTATCTACCCTTTAATAAAATAATTAACAATAATTCCGAACCAAATATATAATATAAATAAGAATTTGAAATAGGGAAGAATACTGAATTAATTTACATGACAAACGAGAACACTCTAAGCTAGCAATAACAACTCAGAAAACAACCTTACTTGACAGAATACATAACTGTACCATGCTATCTTGTGATTACCAAACATGATCCTCATGGTCCACGTGCCTCCTTTTTGAACCCTAAGCCTTTGTGCAACCCACAACTTGCCTACTGACTCCCCCAAACACACTCACACACACACATGCAGGAACTGACACATGCACACAGGCATAGGTGTTTGTTTCTTCGTGAGATCCTGAAACCTGCTATAGGAGCAGGCGCTTGGTTGGGCTAGAGCAGGGCGTGGAGGTTGGGGCTATATATAGCACTCCCTCTGTTATTTCCCCTTAGGACGCAGTCAGGGTTAGAGCAGAGGGTGGGAAGGAGGGTAGGTGGGGACCGGAGGTTGTGGGGGAGAGGCATCTCTGTGAACCTGAGCAATACTGTCTAAGGGATGGAGGCTGTGACAGTTTATTAGTCTTCATTAGTTTGTCAGTCTGACTGGAGTGGATGGATGAGGAGAAGCAGCCTAGCTGTCTGGGTGTCTGTCCATCTCTAAGTTTTTGTGGTGCTGTATTGCTAACTAATAATGGTAACAACACAATGTCATCATTGCCAAATACCAGTAGGAATGTATGTAAACTACTCAGTAAGCGACAAGACATACATCTGTAGTAGAAGTTATTTATTCTACACTATCCTGTATATTTAAAGACATGGACCTAAAGTACTAAGTGACAGCTCCGTCCAAGGTATATAAGCTTTACACATCATTCATAAAGTTGTATGGAAGGATGTATCTGTGTGAAAATGAACAAAAAAAAACGGTGTCTTCACCAGCTGACTGCAGACAGCGTGTACTTGTTATGTTGTCCTTGAAATCAAAACCACACACATAAACCATATATGCACACATATACACTCAGACACCCAATTTGATTTAATCTTAGTGCCAGACACATTATTTATATGCAAACCTCCGCAAGGCCTCGTGTCCTCTGGTTAACCCGTTAAGGAGTAGCGTCACACATATGTGATTCTGAACATTCCAACCGACTATTTTCCGATAGACAAAAACTATATGACAAACGCTATAGTATGGCTTCAAAATTTACAATTAGGAGGCTAACAAGTAACACTAGCATGTAGTAGCATTGCTACGAGTATTATGCTAGGTTGCTAGGTAACGGAAGCTAACTAAAACTAGCTAGCTTCCGTTTAGGAAAAATAACTCACTCCAATAGAAGCTGTGTGGCAGGTGAGTGACATGTAGAAGCAGCTTTCTCCCAGCGCTCGACTCACCGCTCTAAAGATGGAGGGTGATGGGGGGAGGTCAGCAGGACACCCGTGCAGGGTTCTGAGTGGAGATTAGCCATGAAACCAGGCATCCAGGGTTTATCCAGGTTCCATGCTCCTATAGGCGGAATTAAAAGTCGGGTCTCAGGGTAATGACATTGAAGAGTGAATTAATGGTCACCTGCTTTCACATTAGATTTCCATTATATTCTCACTGTGGGGGCTGTTGCAATGACAGAGATCAAACACACTTCATGCAGAGCATGTTTCCTATGTAAATCTACGTCAAAAGCACACCAGGCTGTAGAAAAGAATGTTTGCGTGTATATAAGTGGCCTTGAATAGTCACATCGTACAGAATTAATGACGATTATGATGATGATGGCCTGTAGTCACCTGGTATCACGCTGCTCATAAGCACGAATTGTGTCCCGGTGCATGATTATCTGAAATGATTTGTGCTACACAGAGATAAATAAAACCCATGCATTTTTGGAGCACAGTTTTTTGACTTTTTTGTGCCACACTTAATGTTTTACTTGTAGCCTTTTTCATACTTTTTTGTGTTGGGTTAGGGTTAGGATTACGTTGAGAGTTATCTATCTCTAACCCTAACCCAAGTTGCAATAGAAATTGTAATAATTATAGTATATTATTGTTGCTTGCTTTTTTCTACAGGTACACTCTTTTGAGGTTCATGTTGTTGTAACTTGTTTAACTACATGCTCTTATGGTTCTCCCCATTGGCATTTATTTGCTTTTCACAATGTGTGCTTCATGTTTGGCTACTCGCAATGTTCTGGGGCTATCTCGTTGTTATGATCAGTGATCTATGCTCTTTTGTAAACCTCTCTCTTGGAAGTCGCTTTGGATAAAAGTGTCTGCTAAATGAATAAATGTAAATGTTAATGTAATACACTTCAACAACAACAATATGATCTTGCAAGTGGTTAAATGACACAATTAATACAGATTCCAAGTAGCTTCAGTCATATGAATATTTTTTTCAGTCTGAAAGTCAAACTGGAACAAAGGCCCTTGACAACCGTTTTAACCATGATCTTGGTTCACTGTCTTGTCTCTGAGTCTCTGTTTCATTATATTGCACACATACAGTACAGCAAAGTATCAGTTAGTCATGTGTGAAAGAAGAAAGATAGAGCAGTGTTTAAGGCTTTGGCAAACTCAGCAGCATCAACTCAGTAAATCTTCAAACCAGAGCTAATGCTGACAGTGTTTTTGCATGAACAGGAAACGCACATTTCGGCATAGTTCCTTCCCCTCCATATCCTCTATTTTTTCTCTCTCTCTCTCACTCTCTCTCTTGCTCTCTCTCTCTCTCTCTCTCTCTCTCTCTCTCTCTCTCTCTCACTCTCTCTCACTCTCTCTCTCTCTCTCTTTCCCCCTCTCTCTCTCTTGCTATTTTTCTTGATCTCTCTAATCCTTATCTGAGCCTGTGTCAGTACAATAGGTTTTTTTCATTTGTATTTGAGGTACTTTATTGCTGTGTCCAAGGTCTTCTTTTTGTGGTGGCTAAATCTCAGTTTGCAGTATGAAGCATGCAATTTGGCAAATACATGATTTGATTTAGCTGACAGAATGGAGATAAAACAGTTTTGGGCGGGCTGGTAACTCTTTCTTTTTGAGTGTTTGATGCCTGATGGTACAGTATGTGTATGTGT